>NW_006160120.1:223791-238157 GCF_000334495.1 Tupaia belangeri chinensis
GGGATGGGGAGCCGGGGCTGTGTGGACACCGCGTACACTAGTAATAACCGAAATGCTAATAGCAGCAATAGCTACACCGTGTGCTAGGCGCACCCACTACGCACTGTTCGATTTGATCCTCACAACAGCCTCTCAGGTTGGGCACGCTTATTATCCCTTTACAAAACTGGAAACTGAGGCCTGGAAATTTTGAGGCCAGTGAAGCTGGTACAGGAAGCTAGATCTCCTTGACTCCAGCCCCCTTGTTCACTATTAGGAAATTTCCTCTCATCTGATGACCCTTGGACCCGCCCCACTCTCCATCAGGGTGTAAAAAGAAAAGGCGTCTTGGCAGCGTTTGGGCAAGAAGGAGAACCCACTTCGCTCTTGTTTCTTCTGTTCTCTGGACCCAGAAAGCTTTTCTGAGACCCTGCATTCAGGAAGGGAAGCCCAGAAAATGTATTCTAAGCAGTTTTCCTGAGCATCTATTAGGTAGCTGAGCTCCTGTTGGGAGGATGGGTCTGTTATCCCCAGGAACTGCCGGATGTGAGAAGGGAGAGCTGGTGGTGGCTTCCTACTTGTCAGCCAGAAGTTTTGCCTTGCTGGACACCCCGAAGGTGGAGGAAGGAGACTGGGTGGTGGGTTTCTCTGGAGCATTTGTTCTTCCTCCTTCCCCAACTTTTAGTCAAGATGGAATTGGATTTCTAACAGGGACAGGCCATGTCCTGAGATGAGCCCCGGCTGTGTGACTGAGGAGGGTTTCCAGGAGGTAGGAGGAAGCAGGGGAGCACTTGGGCAGATGGAGATGATGAGGGAGGGCTGCTGGGAGACGAGGGGCCAGGCGATGCAGTGTACACCTGGCCTCCACTTCCCCTGGGATTGGCCAATGAGGGGTCTCTCTAGGGTCCAGGGAAATGTCAGCTCCTGGGATTCAATCCTGGAACTGAGGGTGATGACTGTAGTCAAGGGCATGTACCTTTGCAGGCCCCTATGGCTCTGAAAAGACCCTTCCCTTGATGCTCAGGCTTTCTGCTTGGGTGGTTTGGCTTCACATACGTCCTACACACGTTTGCAGGGATTGCCCCCACCTCTCTCCTGCCCCGCCTCCTTCCTGGGTAGATCCTGATCCATATATCCAGGTGGCTTCTGAATGAGCACTGTGCAGTGCCTCACCCTTGGCTACCCTTCTCTTCTAGTCCTCCCATTTATGAAACAGCCACCACCCACCCATTTGCCCGTGCTAGCAGCCCCCGGAGTTATTCTGGGTCCTCTCTCTCCTCCTCCCAACATCTGGCAAAGAAATGTGCCAACAGTTCTTGAATCTATTCATTGTCCCACGTTGCCATGGTCTGGAGTATCATCGACCTTTGCTTAGATGATCGAAAGTCTAACTAGTCTCTGTATTCTTCACCTAAAGCTGGAAGGATTGCTCTAAAACAAGTCTGTCAAGGGCACTTCTTGGCCAGAAACTCTTCAATGACTCCCCTTGATCCTTTGAATGAGGCCCAAATCCTCTAACGTGACCTGACCTGCTAATCGTGAAAGGGCCCAGTCCGCCTTACCTTTTCAGGCTCATCTTTTCACACACCACAATCCTGTCTTCAGCCCAGTGAAACCCTTTTTCAGACTCCAGCCAGATCATTACTTTGTTCAGCGCCTCTAGCCCATTCTGTTCGCTCTCACCTCTGGGCCATCGAACATGCTGTTCTGCTGTTCTATCTGCCTGGAACACCCTCTCTGCCTCCCTCCCAGTCTAGCTCTTACTCATCCTTTAGTTCTCAGTTGACACGTCACTTCCTCTGGGAAGCCTTCTGTGAACTCCTGGGCTGGGCCGAGTGCCTCTCCTGTGTTCTCACGGTCCCTTGTTCGTCTTCTATCATCCAATTTACACTCTGGATTGGTATTTTTGGTTGCAAGTGCAACTCCCCTTTCCCTTGGGTTGGTCCTCCCAAAATAGGGATGGTGTCTTTTAAAAAATAATTTATTTTATTTTATTTTATTTTTTGAGAGTTTTTTTGCTATAGAATTTATTTTATTTATTATTATTATTAAGTTTGCTATAGAGCATGCACACTTACCAGAGAGAGACACAGAGATAGAGAAAGTGAGAAAGCAAACACCGGGTCCAGAACTTGAGCCGCGGTCAGCCATGTGGGAGTCCAGCACCTTAACTACCATGCCACCCACTGGCCCCCAGGGATGTGGGTGGCTTCCCTGTGCTTGACTTCCCTTTCCACATTGGCACATGGCAGACATTGACCTAAAAACCCTCTGTGCCAGGGTTGAACGAGGGCCTCAGGAGATGCCAGAGGGGATCACTTCTCCAAGAGGTGGAGCATCCTTGGAGCTTCAAGCTGTGGTGTTTTCAGCCTCCATCTCCTGTCCCCAGGGAGAAAAAAATTCCGAAACAGAATGGGTCCACTTAGGGTCAAAAAATGAACTATGGAGTCTTGGGGTGCCATAGTGAATGTAGTAGGACCTTCAGGACCAAGGAAGTGCTCGTTTGTTTATTAGACACCTGGTACACGCCCCACAATTCGTTAGGCTCTTTAGACACATTAGCCACTAAAATCCTGCAAGGCAGGCAGTGTTCCCTTCATTTTTCCAATGCGCAAACCAAGGTTCAGAGAGTTAACGTGGCCGCACAGGTGAAGGACGACCAGCTGCAGCCCGACCCCTGACCCCTCTGCCTTCCTAGGTGATGGCAACCCCAAGGAAAGCAGTCCCTTCATCAACAGCACCGACACTGAGAAGGGAAAGGAGTACGATGGCAAGAACATGGCCCTGTTCGAGGTGGGCGGCTGGGGCTGTTGGGCCCCTGTCCACAACTCCAATCCCGGCTCATCAGTTCATCAACTGCTCCCTCTCTCCCCAGGGAACTGTGCTCTCCTCTCTCCCTCCCCCAGGCCCACCCCTCCTTTCCTCACTTGTTATTCTCTGCCCCCTCTCATCCTACCACCCTCCTTCTCTGCTCTTGCCTATTCCTCCTCCTTCCCCATTGCATCCCAACCTCAGTGCGTTTGCCCTACTTGTCCCCATATATCCCTCTGTCACCTACCATCTTGCTTGTCCCACCCCCACCTGTCCCCCAGCCTCCTAACACTGCTACCCTCCTTCCATAGGAGGAGATGGACACCAGCCCCATGGTGTCCTCCCTGCTCAGTGGCCTGGCCAACTACACCAACCTGCCCCAGGGAAGTAGGGAGCATGAAGAGGCAGAAAACAATGAGGGTGGAAAAAAGAAGCCGGTGCAGGTGGGGGCCCTGGAAGCGAAGGGATGAGGGATGAGGGAGTGGGAGGGAAACTAGATCTAGATGCATGGAGGGATGATGGAGGCGGGAGGGGGTTGATTTGGGGGCTGGAAGAGAGGAGGGAAGGGGGATAAGAATCAGAAGAGGATGAAAGGATGAGGATGGAGAGAAGAGAAAGTGGGGGGTTGGGGTCCTGGAGGGGGAGTGGGCTTGGGGTTTCGGTCATGACTCAGGGCTGCAGAGACTGAGGCTGGCCTCCCTGCAGGCCCCACGCATGGGCACCTTCATGGGCGTTTACCTGCCGTGCCTGCAGAACATCTTTGGCGTCATCCTCTTCCTGCGGCTCACCTGGGTGGTGGGCATTGCAGGCATCATGGAGTCTTTCTGCATGGTCTTCATCTGCTGCTCCTGTGTGAGTGACATCCCTCCCCTCACCCCCTGACAGCTGGGGCTTGGCAGAGGCCTGGGGGTGGGAGGTGGGCGGGTGGAAGCATGAGACCTGAGCTTTTTATAGGAGCCACTGCTTCGGATGTTTGAGAGTAAATTAGGTCTGCCTGGTGCTTCCTGCATCTTGCAAGTTTGTCCCTGATGGCTATTAACCAGGTTTCATCTGGATTTGTGTGAGAGCGTGTGTGTGCGTGGTGTGTGTGTGTGTGTGTGTGTGTGTAATATTACACAAGGAGTGCAGATTCATTGATGAAAATGGTAAGTGCAGAGAACACGAAACACACCTATACTCTGACTCAGTTCATGCAGAGTGTGTGCATAGCGCTGTGATGGATTCTTCCCATCCTCTCTTAAAAAGCGAATATTCGCTCAGCACCTACTTGACACACGTAACCTCAAGACAGCCCAGAAGCAGTCTGTGTCGTAGTTCTTGCCCCTATTGTATGGATGGACAGACCGAGGCTTAAAGAAGTGGAGTCCGTTGTCTCAGGTCAGGCAGCTCGGTCAGAGGCCGAGCTGGGCTTTCCAGAGGAGTGCAGATTCATTGATGAAAATGGTAAGTGCAGAGAACACGAAACACACCTATACTCTGACTCAGTTCATGCAGAGTGTGTGCATAGCGCTGTGATGGATTCTTCCCATCCTCTCTTAAAAAGCGAATATTCGCTCAGCACCTACTTGACACACGTAACCTCAAGACAGCCCAGAAGCAGTCTGTGTCGTAGTTCTTGCCCCTATTGTATGGATGGACAGACCGAGGCTTAAAGAAGTGGAGTCCGTTGTCTCAGGTCAGGCAGCTCGGTCAGAGGCCGAGCTGGGCTTTCCAGAGCTCTCTGACGCATTCACATCCATGTGAATACGAGGTTTTCTCGAGAAGGACTTGGCAGCAGGAGAAGTTGGAACTGGCCCAGGGAGAAGCTCAGCGGAAGAGAACCTGTGGGTTTGGCTGGTGTTGATGGGGTGAAGGCCTGGCCCCCACCCCAGCTGCTGCTCTGATGCGCTCTCTCCTCAGACGATGCTCACGGCCATCTCTATGAGTGCAATTGCCACCAACGGTGTCGTTCCTGGTATGTGACGGGGTCTCAGGGTGGGAGGGGAGGGGCCTGGATGGCTGGAAAGAGGGACTGTGCCCCGGGCTTTGGGAGCCATCTGGACCCAAGAGAGGCAATAGTTAGACCCTGGAGCTGAGCTGTAGGCGTATATGGGGTAGGAAGGAACAACCATCTTGGGGTTGGTGGGGAGGCAGGCTGTTACTGGTGTTGAAGGGGGCACTGGCAGCCCGCCCCCCTCAGCCTGAGACCTTCCTCTCCACCATCCTATTTTCAGAGCCATGACCTCCTTCCAGGGGTAATTAGCAACATGGTAATTAGTGCTGCAAAATCCACGCAGAGTGGTTGGCCGGGTCTCCTACCAGTCCCCTTTCTAGGGCTGCAGTCTGTAAGGCCTGTGAGGCTCAGAGCACCCCCTTCCCAGGTCTATCACTGAGCTTTCCCTTCACCCCCTGTCACAGTCTGGTGTCCCCCAACCTTCTCGCTGACACTAGGTTTTCTCTGCAGCTGGTGGCTCCTACTACATGATTTCCAGGTCCCTGGGCCCAGAATTTGGGGGCGCCGTGGGCCTGTGCTTCTACCTGGGCACTACCTTTGCTGGGGCCATGTACATCCTGGGCACCATCGAGATCCTGCTGGTGAGAAGGGTCGAGGTGGATGTGGGGTCTCAGGCTGCCAGCCAGCTCCCCAGTGCTCCCTGGACACCTCCTGGGGGCTAGGCCATTCTGTAAGGCCAAAGAGCAATCAGAGGTGGTTCTGTCTTTAAAGAGTTCACAGTCTGGTTGGGAAGACAAGAGACATTAATTACGTAACATAAACAGCTGTCGTTGATCAGGCCCCCACTGAGCTCTCCACACAGCTCCAAGTGCTTTCCAGTCATTATCTTGAATCCTTATGAGGTTTAAGTATGGCGATGCCCATTTTATAAATGAGCAGCGCAGAGAGGTGCAATAACTCACTCAAGGTCACTCTGCTGCAAGGTAGGTGGCAGAGGTCGGGTGATGGGGTTAAAATAATAGTAGAAGCAATAATAGTAATGTCACACAAAAACTACCATTTTGAGATCGCCCACTCCAGGCCAGGGACAGTGCTAAGTACTCTCTGAACATTCACTACAGAGGGCTGATGGCTATTGGCTCTCAAAGGAGAACTCTGTGAGGGGCCTTGTGAAGAGGTCTGTGAGGAGTGGTGACTGATGGGAAGACACCGGGTCCCTGGGCAGCGTTTGAAGGACAGGACTACTAACTGAGGCCTTTGTTCTCCCTGCCCTTCCTGTGATGGGTGGGAGCTAATGGGGATTCCCTGGCATACGGAGAGTGGGGTGATATTTCCCAAGCTTGTAGTCGATGCAGGCCCCAAGACTTTCAGACGGTAATTTTCTGTTACCTTCGTGACTCTCCCACAAGATAGAAGGTGGCCATTTAACAGAGGAGGAAAGTAAGGTGCAGAGAGTTTAAGGAATGTATGGAAGAGATACAAACCTGTGTCTCTCTGACTTTCAGAGCTCATCTTTGTCCACTCTATCACACTGCCTCAGAGAACTAGAACTGAAAGCGACCTAGATCTGGTTTAGGGGTGGGATGGAAGAATACAAAGACAGGGAGAATGGATGTGGAATCAAAGACTTGAGAGGCAAATAATGGAAGAAGGATACTAGACCTTTGTGATTTAAAAAACATATTTAAAAAATTGTCAGGGCTGGCAAGTGGCATGGTGGTTGAGGTGCTGGATTCCCACATGGGCAACCACAGTTTGAGTCCTGGACCTGATGACCTGCTTTTTTCTCTCTCTCATCAAGTTAAAAAATAACAATAATAATAAATGAAATGAAATAAATCTAGAAAAAAATTTTTTAAATGACCATAAAAGCAATTTTTAACTATTGCATAAATATTGGAAAAATATCAAAGTAAAGAAAAATGTAAAGAAGGAAATAATGATCATCCTCCCCCCCAAAAAGTCACCATTAAAATTTGTGTGTATTTTCTTCTACTTTTTGTTTTTCTATGTAATAAAGTATTCTGTCTTTGTAAAATGTAAATTTAGTTCATAAACATTTCCCTCAATTCAAAACACCTTGGAAATATCACTTACCAGTGGAAATGACTTTCATAAGGATATAAACATATTAATATTTAGTATAAAATTTAAGAAACTAGTGTACAAGAAGAATAAAGACTGCCTACATTTTCATGATTCAGAGGAAACTGCTAGCATGTTTTAAAAAGATGTATTTAGTTTTATTTATTCATTAATTTATTTTAATTTGACCAGAGAGAGAGAAAGTGAGAAAGCAAGCCACCAGGTCTGGAATTTGAACCATGGTCAGCCTTGTGGGAGTGTCTAACACCTTAACCACCATGCCACCTGCTGGTTCCCAAAATTGTTAGTATTTTGATGCACCTACAAATAAACATACAGACACACACACATGTGTACAGAGCTTCACATATAAAATGAGGTCATAAAATACATTCCTTTTTTAAAAACATCGATTGTGTTCACCACGATAAATATGGATAACTTTTCAAGTCAACCCATGTAAATCTGTCTTTTTTTTTTTTTTGAGAGATATTTGCTATAGGGCATGTGCTTGCCAGAGAGACAGAGAGAGACAGAGACAAAGCAAGAAATCACTCCCCAGTAGGGATGACCACGCTACAATCCCTTCTCCATTCTCCTCTTGGGATTTTGGCCATGCTCACACATGTGCCTGGTGTGAGTTTTAAGCCAGGTCTGGGATTCAAACCATGGCTGACTACGTGGAAGCCCAGTGACATAGCCATTACACCATTATGCTGGTCTCTGTATTATCTTTTTAATAGCTCCATGTTTACGTAGGAATATCAGGATTTACCCATTCATCACCTCTAGTGATGAATGTTGAATATATTTTCACCTTTCTATTAAACAACAAAATAGTAAATAATAAGAATTACAATTAATAACATAAATAACAGGAATAAATAATTGCTTTAATAACAAAAATAACAGGAATAAATAATTGCTCCCACCATCTTTGCAATGTCACTTTTTAGAGACTGCATCCTAGTCCCTGTAAGACAAGCATGCCTTCCTTGGCATTCCCCTATTACAGATGTCATTTTGAGTCTCACGCTTCTGTAACTATGCCATGGTGAGCATCTGTTTTCCCAAAGCCCTGCCTGTCTTCAGGTTATTTCCCTGGGGTGGTTCTCAGTTGCTCTCTGTTGGGTCACTCGCCTGACTTCCTTGTCCCTTTCCCACAGGCTTACCTCTTCCCAGCTATGGCCATCTTTAAGGCAGAAGATGCCAGCGGGGAGGCAGCAGCCATGCTGAACAATATGCGTGTATATGGCACCTGTGTGCTCACCTGCATGGCCACAGTGGTATTTGTGGGTGTCAAGTATGTCAACAAGTTTGCTCTTGTCTTCCTGGGATGTGTCATCCTCTCCATCCTGGCCATCTATGCTGGGGTCATCAAGTCTGCCTTCGACCCGCCCAACTTCCCGTGAGTTCTGCCACTCTGAGCCTACTGTCCTCCTATTCCCTGACCCCATTTCAGGGTCTGTGTACCATCTCTGCCAGACCCCTCTCCCTGTTGCCCGGAATCCGAGAGTGGCGTGGGTGAGGAGCACCCACTCTTGGGAGAGAGGATCCTGGTTTGGGCTCAGTCTCTTCAGGGTGAGATCACTTTTCTGGAGTGGATAGCATTTCCCTTGGGAGAGTCAACCATTTACTGGTAGGCTGGACTTAGAATTGAGTGGCAATAATTTCTGAAGGAGTGAACACCCTGTGTGGTAGGGAAGCCTTTCCTGGGTGGGGATCACGTTTTAGTGTTGGACAACTTCTTCAGGATGAGAAAAGACACAGAAGAGGGGACTCTGGGACTCAGAACCCTGTTGGTTGTGCCGCTCTTTCTGGGATTGTCCCCCTCCATCCCACAGCCCAGAGAACACCTGAGGCCGCTGTCCACGGTGCTGAAACACAGCATTGCCCTGACGTGGTGGTACTATCTTGGCGGCACAGGAGAATCACTTGGGGAGCTTTTAAAAAAATACCAATGGCCAAGCTCCATCCAAATTAAATCACAATCTCTGGATGTGGGGCCCTGGCATCTGTTTCTTAAAGCTCCCCTGGCGCTTCTATTGTGAAGCCAGGATGAGGTTATGTCCCTCCCCATCTTCCTCCCTTGTTTCTCTCCCTAGGATCTGCCTCCTGGGGAACCGCACACTGTCTCGTCATGGCTTTGATGTCTGTGCCAAGCTGGCTTGGGAAGGAAACGAGACAGTGACCACACGGCTCTGGGGCCTTTTCTGCTCTTCTCGCTTCCTCAACGCCACCTGTGATGAGTACTTCACCCGAAACAATGTCACAGAGATCCAGGGCATTCCGGGACCTGCCAGTGGCCTCATCAAAGGTCTGGGGGAGGAAAGAGGGCTGATCTCCAGGGAACGCTGCAGGGCTTGTAGGTTAGGCGGTCAGGATTCAGTTCAATTCAATCAACTTTAATTGAGCACCTACTCTGGTCCATGTTCTGCCCTCAGCATCATGGAGGGGTAGAAGAAAAAAATAGAAAAGTATCTTATCGCATGTAAGAAAAAAATCATCATCCATTTAACAAATATTCACTAAACACCTAGTAAATGTCTAGCACTATGCTAAGCACTAGAAATACAAACTAAATAACTCATAATCCTTGGCTTCAAGGAGTCTAATGGCAGAGACAGATGTATTAGCGAGTAAATGATGATACTCAGACATGCATTCAGTGAACAGAGCTCTCCCAGGGGAGGGAGTGTTCATGTGTATGAGGTGACAAGTCTTCCTAGATTTACCTTAGGAGGGTTTTGAAGGACAAATAAGAGATTTTCAGTTCTACTAGAAGAATCAGGGAATTACAAGCAGAAGAACAGCTTGCCTAAATGCAAGCAGACACCAAGAGCATATTGTGTCCTTCCAACCATGAGTAATTTGTTATGACTGGGGCTTAAAGTGCAAAGGAAGGAGGGGCGAGCAATGATTTTGGAGAGGTGGAACAAGCCAGGTTGTGGCAGCCTTGGAAGCCATGTTGAAGGGTTTGGACTCCTGAACTGAAGGCAGCAGGAAGCCACCAGGGGGTTTTGAGTAAAGGTAGGACATAGTCAGATCTTCACTTCTGAAGGTTCTCTCTGGCTGCCATGGAGGTGGGTTAAAAGGGAGGGGGAGAGAATAGAGGCAGGGAGCCCAGAAGGAGGCTAATGATGTGAGTCCAGGGGAGGGAGATGATGGCTTTCTGAACTATTGTGGAGGAGTGCTGTCAGTGGGCATCAACAGTGGTTCTCATGTGGTGCCACCCAGAAGGCCATGTCTGGAGACATTGTGGTTGTGGAAACAAGTGGGGTTACTGGCGTCTAGTGGGTCATGTCAAACATACTACAATGCTATAGGACAGCACTCCACAGCAAAGAATTATCCGGGCCCAAATGTCTCTAGTGCTAAGGTGGAGGAACCCTGGAATGGAAATATGGGGCATATTTGAGAAGTATTAAGTAGTAAATGGGCAGAAGTTGGGGAAGGCTTTGGCGTGGGGGCAGGGGATAGAGAGCAGTTGAGGGCCACGTCAACCAATATGAGACTACAAGACAGTGGCTGGTTTGAGGCGGGTGGGTGGTGAGATCAATTGGGGACATATTGAGTCATTCTGAGATAGGTGTTTATGGGCCTATTTACACCCCTGGATGGACTGTTGGAGGGCAGGGCCTGATTCATCTGCCAAACCCCTGCATGTGGCCTGGCCCAAAGCAGGAGCTTAGGAAATGTCAGTGGAAATAAAACAGAGCCAAGGAGAACGAGATGTGCTTGCCCTTGCCCTTGCTTTTTGCCCACCTCTCCTGCTGGTACCTGAACTCTCACCTGACAGTTCTGGCCTTCTCTCTGAGGATCTCTTCTCCCCACAGAGAACCTCTGGAGCTCCTATCTGACCAAGGGGGTGATTGTGGAGAGGCGCGGGATGCCCTCTGTGGGCTTGGCAGATGGCACTCCTATCGACATGGACCACCCCTATGTCTTCAGCGATATGACCTCCTACTTCACCCTGCTGGTTGGCATCTACTTCCCCTCAGTCACAGGTGAAGGGGAGCTCAGAGAGGGAGGACTCTGCCTGGGAGTGGATGGGAGGCAAGACTCAGTGCTGATGTTGGGAGTGTCCTAGTCCAACAACCCCGTCATGTAAGCAGGAGCCAACAATTCAGTTCCCATTGGGCAGATGAGGTAATTAAGGCCAGAAGAAGCCAAGTCACAGGCCCGAGAGCTCACAGAAGTCAGTATGCCAGGACCAGATCCCAGGCTCCCGACTCCTCCCTCCCCTGTCTGTCTGGTCCCCTGTGGCCCTGGCTCCCGTCCTAGCAGCTCTTCTGTTCGCAGGGATCATGGCTGGCTCTAACCGCTCTGGGGACTTGCGGGATGCCCAGAAGTCCATCCCCACGGGCACCATCCTGGCCATCGCCACCACCTCTGCCGTCTGTATCCTGCCTGCACTGCTGAGTGGGGGCGCCCTGGGTGGGGAGTGCCGGGCGGAGGGCATTTGAGTTGCTGCCGCACCTGGCTGGGTCAGGAGGGGTGGAGAAGAGGGGGCTGCACCTTGGGGGTTCTCCTTCATCCTCTGCTGCAGACATCAGCTCTGTTGTCCTGTTTGGGGCCTGCATCGAGGGCGTTGTCCTCCGGGACAAGTAAGTAAGAGAATTGGGCTTGGTCCTGTTCTGGGTGAAGGGTGGGCATAGAAGGCCGAGTTCCTGAGCAGACCGGTCCGGGGAGCCTGTGCAGGTAGCTTGTGGGAGGGAGGCCAAGGATCGCCTGCAAACGCACCTTCTGTGCCTCTCCTCATTGGGTGCAGCTCAGGAGGACTGAATTATGTCTCATTGCCTGTAGGATAATGATGCTTTCTTCTTCTTTTCTTTAAAATCTATTACTTCATGAATTAATTTAACACTTACCGGATCCCTATGTCTGGAGCTTGGGAGGCGGGGGTGGGGCGGGGGCAGAGGAGAAAAATAACAGGTAGCTTTTGTGCAGTCAGGCTTTAAATGCAGGGCCGTAAAAGCAAGTGCAGGGGCAATGCGCACATGGGAGGCTGAGATCCTGTCCTGGGGAGTCGGGGAGTCGGCCAGGTCTGCCCAGAGGTGAGGCCAGGAGCATCTCGTACTTCATCTCATTTATCTTGCCCACTTTCTTTTTAGATTTTTGCCATGGAGTGTGTGCGCTCCCTGGAGAGAGTCAGTGAGACAGGGAGAGGGAAAGTGAGAAATCACCTCCTGGGGGATGGCCATGCTGCAATCCCTTCTCCTCCATTCTCCGCTCAGGATTTTGGGCACGCACGCACACTTTCAATGCTGAGTATAGATTAGGTGATGAGGAGAGGAAACAGCATTCCAGGCAGTGGGGACATGGCACAAGGGTGGAGGGGAGAACGGTGGTGTGTGTGCATGTGCACGTGTGTGCAGGCCTGTAGCCCTGGGTATGCTCCTGGAGCACACCTTTCTGAAGGACGCATGTGCACACCACCAGCAGATGAAGTGGGAGGTTCTGTTATAGAACCGCTCCCCACCGGTAACCCCAGGCTTCTGAAGGGAATGTCCTGGGGGCATGAGAATGGAGACTCCTAGGATGGAGCCAGGCCTGGAGGCCTGGTTTTCAGTGCCTAGAAGTTGGAGCTTTATTAATTGCGGGAAACCGGAAGCAGGGGAGTGACTTGGCTGAACGGGCTGTTTATCTATCTTACCCTTATTAGTTTCTGGACACTTTCACCTGCCTTTCTCTCCTCTTGTTTCATCGTCAACCTCCCACAAGGTTGCCAGGGGTCTAGCAGATCTTGGAGATCTGATTCCTAGAGTCCTTCAGCAGTGGCCCTTTGAGCGCACCTCCAGGGACAGGGCTCTGTCTACCCGCCAGGCAGTCTCTTCTGTCCAGGACTGTGTCATTATTAGAACATGCTTTCTTTATTTTTATTTTTTTCACCTCCGATCCTCACACTATTACCAGGTGATGAGCCAGCGTCCCCAGTTTTCAGATCGAGACCCTGAGATTCTACCAGGCTGAGATTTGCCCAGGAGAGCATGATGCAATAATGACAATAGGCCATCGACTAGAATCACATCGGTGCCATGTTCCAGGCACGGCGCCAAGCATTTTACATGGTTTTCTCCCCTCCGTCCTCACGCCAATCATAGGAGGGAGGTTTTGATGCTTCTCATTTTACAGTTGAGGAAACTGAGGCTTAGAGAAGTTAAATGACTTGTCCAAGGTCACACAGACAGGAACTGCCTGGGACAGTCAGGGTTCTGTCTGTCCTCTTCCCTGTACAGCCCCATGGTAGGCGTACAGTGGGGACTGCAGTTGGCATGGGGAGATTCACCCTGGCATCATTGCTTACCTGTCCCCCGCTGCTTCACTGCAGGTTTGGTGAAGCTGTGAATGGCAACCTGGTGGTGGGCACCCTGGCCTGGCCGTCTCCCTGGGTCATTGTCATTGGATCCTTCTTCTCCACTTGTGGGGCTGGGCTGCAGAGCCTCACAGGGGCCCCACGCCTGCTTCAGGCCATCTCCCGGGACGGCATAGTGCCCTTCCTGCAGGTCAGTGTGGGAGGAGAACACTCTCCCCAGTGGACTAGCCAGCCAGCCCTGCCCAGAGAGGCCGCCCAGTGGGCCAGGGCCACAGCACACCTCGAGCTGCCTCTTGGGTCCCTGCTGCTCTGGCTGGCGCTAAGAAGAATGGGCATGCCTCGTGTGGGATTTGGCCCACGGTTGGTCAATCTCTTTGAGCTTGTCTGCTCCTAGGGAGAAATAAATGGCCCTCCTTTGGCCTGGTGGTTGGTAGGGACTCGGGGAGACAGCCAAAGGGCACAGACAGGGTGGCTGTCTTCATGATGTTAAAAAAAAAAAGAATTTATGGGGCACACAGTCATGCCGCTTGCTGGCCTCCTAATCAGGCCTCTCCATCTGTCCAATTGGAGCTTCTTTCCCCCTTCAGGGATCGTTTGAACTTCATTGCGCTGAGGTGCCAGTGGGGGCCGAGTTACAGCCAAAGCCTGCCACCCCTTCATTTCCCCTGGAGGATGAGAGCCCAGCCTCCTCTCCCTTCCTGCTCACTGGTTATAGGATTCCTGCCTTCGCTCCACTGGCTCCCAAGACTAGGGGAAACATATGAAAAGCCCTTCATGTCCCCATCCCCCAAGATGGTTGCTCTGTCCCCAGGTCTTTGGCCACGGCAAAGCCAACGGGGAGCCGACCTGGGCCCTGCTGCTGACCGCCTGCATCTGCGAGATCGGCATCCTCATTGCATCCCTCGACGAGGTCGCCCCCATCCTCTCAATGTGCGTGCCTCCCTCTTACCCTCCCATCAGCAGTGTCCACGCTACCCCCACCCTCCGGCTGTGACCCATGACAAGCCGCCCAAACACTTTAATGACCCCAGGAAGGTCCCCCACTGGCCAGAGGCCTGTCCTTTTTATACACATTTGTGGCGGGGGGGGCAGGAAGGCCATAGGGGATTTGGCCTTTGTACCCGTTCCTAAGCTCAGCAGCTCACTGGGCCGCCTCTCCAGTTCCTTCCTGTGTGTCCTCGATCTCTCCCTAAGCTTTCATTTCTGTCTTGCCTGCCCTCTGACACCCCCGCCTGTCCGCTA
>NW_006160120.1:238453-244472 GCF_000334495.1 Tupaia belangeri chinensis
CCTTTCCTAACCTCAGCAGCTCACTGGGCCGCCTCTCCAGTTCCTTCCTGTGTGTCCTCGATCTCTCCCTAAGCTTTCATTTCTGTCTTGCCTGCCCTCTGACACCCCCGCCTGTCCGCTCCAGGTTCTTCCTGATGTGCTACATGTTTGTGAACCTGGCCTGTGCGGTCCAGACACTGCTGAGGACGCCCAACTGGAGGCCGCGCTTTCGCTATTACCACTGGTGGGTGCCACTCACGCGCCTCCTCCCAGCCCCACCTCACCCCAGCACATCCCTCTGTTCTGAGGCCCCGAGGCCTGAATAGGGCATCCCATTTCCTCTAGCTTTTGTTGCCCAGCGAGCATGAGGACGGCCTGGAGACGGTCTCATAGACAGACGTGACTAACAAGAGCTACGTAACACAGCCGTAAGCGTCTCGGCTGTAGTCTCTCTGCTGTCTGTGATACTCACTATCTTACAGCAGAGTGTGGAGGTTAGAATTCACCCTAACCCTGGGACCAGCAGATAATGTAATGGTTATGTTGCTAGACTGCCATATAGTCGACCGCAGTTCAAGTCCTGTACCCGGCAGCTTAAACTCATGCCAGGTGCATGTGTGTGCATGCCCAAAATCCCAAGAGGAGAATGGAGGAGAGGGGATTGTGGCATGGCCATCCCCCCTGGGGGGTGATTTCTTACTCTTTGTCTTTCTGGTGAGTGCATATGCCCTATTGCAAAAATCTCTCTCTAAAAAAGAAAAGAAGTCAGTGTATGTCATGGCTGTGCATGCCCCAGCTGTGAGCTCTTGGGCTGATGATGTAGCTTTTTGGAAGCTCAGGTATTTCAGCTGTGGAATGGGCATGCAAGCTGCACCTGCCTCCTGGGTTCTTGTGAGCATTGCTGTGACTGGAGGAAGCTCATTATATTGCAGCTTTTTTTTTTTTTAAGAGGTTTTTGTCTTGGGGCAGATGCACTCACCAGGGAGAGAGAGACAGAGACAATGTGAGGGAAAGTGAAAAATCACCCACCAGGGGTGGATGGCCATGCTGCAACCTCCTCGCCTCCATTCTCCTCCCAAAATCTTGGGTATGCACACACATGTGCCAGGCATCATTTTCAAGCCCTGGGTCTGGGACTCGAACTGCAGTTGACCATGTGAGAGTCCAGTGGTCTAGTGACATAATTGCTACACCATCTGCTGGCCCCACATTGCAGCTCTTGATGGTCACAAGAGGCCCTCAGGGACAGGCAGGGTGGGAATTAGTGTGCTTGTTCTGCCAAAAGGAAACTGAGGCTCAGACAGGGAAGTGATTGGCCCAAGTCACCCCACAAGGCCGGGGCATTCGTAACTCGACTAGAACCTGACTCCCATCTTAATGTTCCTGCCGTGGCCTCTCCCTGGAGCTCCTGCTTCCCACTTTCGCAGAGACCCCTGCCTCGGAACCCATCTGGTCAGGGCTACCTGGCAGGGTCTAAGGCACAGGGCCGGGATGTGACCCAGGAGTCAGGGGTCCCTGAGTGGTGCCCTGCCTGTGGTCCTGTGTTCCCTGGTGCTCATGGAAACGATGGGGTGGGCTCCTGGACCTGCCTGGTCCCAGTCTTGCTTAGGTCTGGCCCCTTCTAACCCTTGCTGTTAGGGACAGCCCTGTGGGTGCTCAGAGGCTGGGTCTCTCTTCACGTAGGACCCTCTCGTTCCTGGGCATGAGCCTCTGCCTGGCCCTCATGTTCATCTGCTCTTGGTATTACGCTCTCGTGGCCATGCTCATCGCCGGGCTCATCTACAAGTACATCGAGTACCGCGGGTAAGTGGGGGGCGGGGGGAGGCGAACAATGGAGGGGCACGGAGCTGGTGGGGGGAAGGGGGGGGCTGCAGAGCCTCACAGGGGACCCAGTGAGTGAGACTGGAAGGTGAGGGTGGGCAGGTGGCTTTGAGCACCGGACAGGAACTGGCAAGAGATGGATTTAGGGGCAGTTTTCCAGAGAAACTTAGCCAAGGTTGGCTGCGTCCTGAGCCTGAGCTGCGTGGCTCCGCCCTGGGGCCTCCATCCAGAGTGGATGGTTCTCCCTGCCTCTCGCTGGCTTTCTGCCCTGTGTGATACCCTCTCTGGTCCCCAGGGCAGAGAAGGAGTGGGGTGATGGCATCCGAGGCCTGTCTCTCAGCGCGGCTCGTTATGCCCTCTTACGCCTGGAGGAAGGGCCCCCACACACCAAGAACTGGAGGTAAGCCGTGGGCGTGCGTGAGGGGCTTGGAGTGAGAGGAAGGGAGCGCCTGGCCAGTCCCACTTGCTGTTTGCTGAGTGGTGCTGTAAAGGCCCAGTCCCTTCTGGCCCCTTCCCACCCACGACAGCCAGCGGGAGCTGAGTTCCTGACGTTCGCTCTCCCAAGCCCTGCCCGCCATGCCAGCCTCCTGGTGGTCTGTCTGTTCATTCACTCCATCACTTGTTTAGAAACTAGGAATGCATGATACTTGGCAGCCCCCCTCCTGTCCCAGGGGGTGTGAAGCCCTAGCTCTGAGCGACACATACAGAGACAGATGTCGCTTCATGTGGCATTTGCTCTGGAAGAGGTGGGATTGTTCACTTAGAGAGTTAGAGGGGCTCATGGGAATCTCCAGATTTATGACAATCCCTCCATTTTGGTAACGTGAAAATCAGGGGTCAGAGGGTCTCAGAGGTCATGGGAGGAGACTGGAATCAGAATTGTCACCTCCTGCCTCTCAGCCCAAGGTGCTTTCTAACTCCATCCTCGGCATGTCCAACCTCTCACTCATCTCCCTAAGTTTCACTTTGCCAAGAGCGAGGCCTGGAACTCAGAGTTATGCCTAGTACCTCCTCAGCTTAACCTTGTGATGTCTACTAAACGGAATCTTCCAGGTTGTCATTATTTGTCTGAGAATTCACAAATGCTTAGCGCAGGGTCCAGCCGAGAGTAGGCATTCAGAGGATGCTACGAAGTCGACGGGGCTGGTGAATGGGACGGCTAGATGAATAAGGGAGTGAATGGCTGGATAGGTGGGTGGGTGGGTAAGCGCGTGTGTGTGGGAGGGGACCTGGTGACTAGATGGCTGTCTGGATGGAGGGTGGGTAGGTGGATGTGTGGGGAATTGAGTGAACAATGCACACACAGGTAAGTCGATATGGAGAGGGATGCATGGCTGAAGGACAGTGTTAACGGGTGGGTGGTTGCGTGGGTAGAAGAGGGAGGTGGATGGAGGGGCGGATGGTTGGGCATGCGGGGGAATGACTGGGTGGCTAATGTTCAAGGAGAGAGATGGATAGACTTTTAGATGGCTGGATTTGTGATAGGGTGTGGTGGATGGGGAGGCGAGGACAGACGGTTCAGTGAACTGGGTGGGTGGGTGGGTAGGCAGGTGGCTCATGGGACCACATCCTCTGCAGGCCGCAGCTGCTGGTACTGGTGCGTGTGGACCAAGACCAGAATGTGGTGCATCCCCAGCTGCTCTCGCTGACCTCCCAGCTCAAGGCAGGGAAGGGCCTGACCATCGTGGGCTCTGTTCTGGAGGGCACCTTTCTGGACAACCATCCCCAGGCCCAACGGGCAGAAGAGGTGAGCAGAGGCCCTGCTGCGGTGGGGGAGGCCAAGGCTCAAAGACCATCTTTGCTCTTTTGCCCTTTCCTTTCCCCCACCCTTCAAGGGGGCCTCAGGCTTTCAGTCCTTTCCCTTAGAAGGGGAACCCAAGGTCTCAGAGTGAGTTCCTTAAAATCAGCTCAGAACTAAAGCCATCAGAGCCAGAGGGCCCATTTTATGGGTAAGGAAACTGAGGCTTAGAGAGAAGTTAGGTCACTCATCTAAGGACAGAAAACAGAAACTTCAATTAGGACTGCTTGACTCCCACTTCAGACTTCTTCCCGCCAAGTATATATATATATATATTTTGAGAGGTTTTTGCCATAGGGCTGTGAGCTCGCCAGAAAGACAGAGAGAGACAGAGAGACAGAAAATGAGAAATTACCCACCCCAGGGGGGATGGCCATGCCACAATCCCTTCTCCTCCATTCTCCTCTCGGGATCTTAGGCACGCACGCACACGCACCTGGCATGATTTTAATCCAGTGAGTCCAGGACTTGAACCACGGTCGACTACATGAGAGTCCAGCAACATAGCCATTATGCCAACTGCTGGTCCGGAAGTATAAATTTTCAAAGCACGTTTACATCTGTGGAGGCTTTCGACCCTTACACTGTGTGGAGTTGGCAGGATGACTGTGTACACTGGGCACAGGAAGAAACCGAGGTCCAGAAATGGAGAGCAGATTGCCAAAGGTCACAAGGCCGGCTGGAAGCATGGCCAGGACTTGAACCAGGGGCCCTGGATCTCTGTGTCCATCCGTAGTCCTGACCCATAGAGCAGTGGCGTCTGCACTCGGTGCCCTGAGCCGTACTGGGACCTGGTGGCTAGCACAGGAAGCAGGTTCTGTCTGCAGCTCAGGCCTTCTTCCCCTCGGGGCTGTGTCTAGGAGTAGAGAGAGAAAAAGGGGCCCGAGGGAGACGAGGTGGGACGGGGAGGGGCACCCCTAATGGCTTGTGACAGTTGCTGTTTATGCCTCACTGGGCCGTTCACACCAATCTGTCAGGGCTCAGAGCTGGAGGCCTCGCCTGGTCAGTTCCACTCAACGTGTGGTGGGTGAGAGTGGGCTGTGTACCAGGCACCGGGCTAGGCACGGGGCAGGGGTGGTGGGGACGTCTGCGACCAAGCGCTCATTCCCAAGGTGGTCACAGGCTGCCGGGGAAGACCACATGCACTGGAGGCTGCTGGCACCGTCAGGACTGGGAAGCACCACATTAACCTGGTGACGCGACATGTCAGTGTGTACGGCCAGCCAGCGCTGTGCTAAGCCCTCGTGTAGGTTGTGTCATGTCGGTCTTCCTGGTCCTTACTGAGGTAGCTGTCATGACCCCGGCTGACAGATAAGAAAACTGAGACTCAGCCCAGCCTGGGGTGCATGCAGTGACAGACCGACCTGCAGGGAGGGAGGCCACCTGGCCGACGCCGGGTCTGGATCCTCGGGTTGGCCGGAGGCATGCTGGGCACATTATGCCTGCCTGGGATCCCATGGAACTGAGGGCTGGGGAGGCGACGGCCGCTGGACGAGGCCTGTGAGCCCACTGCTCTGTCACGCATGTGCACACATTCTCTGTCATGGACAAAATACCCTGAAAATAACCAAGACTCATAGAGGCCACGTGGCCAGGCGGTGGCAGAGGTCGAGCTGGACCTCTGTCCGACATCCGGGCAGGGAAGAGTGGAGGCTAAGTCTGACTCCCAGCACTCGAATCTCTTAGCTGGGTGTCCTTAAGCAAGCCTTAATGCTGCGAGCCTGAATTTCCACTGTAAGATGGGGGTAGTAAGGACAGTCCCTCCACAGCGAAGACTGCACTTAAAAAGCTGATCGTTACGCTGCTTTAAAAAATGATTGAAACAAACTGGCCACCCAGAGACGCTCTGTTTAGTGCCGGTCTGGGCGGGGTGGCGTCTGAAGAGGGTGGCATTTGTGCAGGATCAGGCAGGGTGTAATGTACAACGGGGGTGGAGAGGCGTTGGCATAGCGACGGGCATGTGTGAGCTGCAGCAGGGTGGTGGGACAGGTGGGCTCAGAAACCGAAGGGCCTTGGCTGTTCTAGGCATGGGGACCAGGATAATGGGGAGTCAGGCACGATTCTGGTGCCAGAGGCAGGCGTGATCAGATCTAAGTGTCAGAAAGCCTGGGATGGGGAGAGGGGAGACAGGTGGGGAGGCTCTAGGCCTGGAGACCTCAGGCAGGTCCTTGCCTGACCCCTGACTACCCCTCGCCCAGTCTATCCGGCGCCTGATGGAGGCAGAGAAGGTGAAAGGCTTCTGCCAGGTGGTGATCTCCTCCAACCTGCGGGACGGTGTGTCCCACCTGATTCAGTCCGGGGGCCTCGGGGGCCTGCAGCACAACACAGTGCTGGTCGGCTGGCCCCGCAATTGGCGGCAGAAGGAGGACCATCAGACGTGGAGGAACTTCTTCGGTAACGCTGTGGTGGTGGGCAGGGGGC
>NW_006160120.1:245411-250155 GCF_000334495.1 Tupaia belangeri chinensis
CTCGGGGTTTCCCAAGCACAGCGTGGCACGTGTGGACGCAATGTGTGCAGGTGACGGTGGCCGTGGGCCAGTCCCTGTCCTGGGCGCTGCGACTCAGCGGTGTGTGTAAGACAGTCTTGGCTCCTGTGGGGTGCTCAGGGCAGTGGGAGGAGCCACAGCTTTGAAGTCCCAGAGGCCCGAGTCCCCATCTGAGCTCTGGTCCTTCCTGGCTGTGTGGTCATGCATGAGTGACTCACCCTCTCTGAGCATCAGCTGCCTTGGTACTAGCTGGTAACTGTAATATAATAACTGACATTTATAGAACGTGTTCTGTGTGCCAGACGTGTTGAGGCTTTCCCCAGTTCTCTTTTCGGCTCTGTGAGGGCCAGGCACCATTCTCTCTGTCTTATTGCTGGTCCCCAGAGCTGGTCTGTGAGACTGAGGCATGGGGAGATTAAGAAATCCGCTCTACAGGTGGAAGGCCAGGGTTTGCCCCAGCCCAAAGGCCGCACTGTCGGCTCCAAGCCGGCCCGCCTCCTCCCTGGGTAGATCACGGCAGTCGCTGTAGTGAGGACTCAGTGAAGTCATGCACGGCGGGTTCTCGATCAGAAAGGGCAGAAGGGACATTGCCATTGTGCAGGTGGGACACGGAGGCCCAGCGAGACCAAGGGGCCCTCCTAAGCCCAAACTACGAACATGCGCAGGGCCAGAGGGGCTTTCTGACGACTCAGCCCAGGGCCAAGACCAGCTACGGTGGGCTGGGTGCTGGTGCCACAAGCCCTTGTGCTGCTGCTGGGCGCTCAGGGACCAGAGTCAGTCTCCTCCTCTGGCCCTCTCCTTGGCCTCCCCAGAGCTGGTCCGGGAAACCACAGCTGGCCACCTGGCCTTGCTGGTCACCAAGAACGTGTCCATGTTTCCCGGGAACCCCGAGCGCTTCTCTGAAGGCAGCATCGACGTCTGGTGGATCGTGCATGATGGGGGCATGCTCATGCTGCTGCCCTTCCTGCTGCGGCACCACAAGGTGAGCGTGCGCACGTGTGTGTGCGTGCGTGTGCGTGTGTGCGCAGGCCCCGTGCAGCTCCTGGGCGCTGGCCGGGCCAGCCTCTGTCTCCCTCTGTCGTGAGCTCCAGGGCAGGGATCTGCTAGGCGTTTCATCCCGAGACCTCAGGAGTGGATCGGGTCTCCCTCCACACTGAGGGAAGGCAGTGTGCTTCTCACTGGGGTGCCTCAGACCGAAGCAGGGGGTTTTACAGGAGTGGCTGCCCAGACAGAGGGTTTCACGTCTGCTTGTCTGTAGCTGGAAATGTGAGGGGAGAGGACGCTCTGGCCTCGGGCCTCCTTGCTGCCTGTGGGCTGACCCTCTGGCTCCCTGCACCCCTGGCAGGTCTGGCGGAAGTGCAAGATGCGCATCTTCACGGTGGCCCAGATGGACGACAACAGCATCCAGATGAAGAAGGACCTGACCACTTTTCTGTACCATCTTCGTATCACGGCTGAGGTCGAGGTGGTGGAGATGGTGAGGCCCCAGGAGCTACCCCCGAAGTTCTGGAGTCCCAGCTGGACCTCTTTTCTCTCGGTCCCAGCACCCAGGAGGGCATCCCAAACACCCATTGGCTCATGCTGGGCCCCATCTCCCTGCCCCTCATTAGCCTCTAGTCCTTCCATCTGCCCCTCCTTCCTAGAATAGGCGTGTCTGAAAGTCTTTGTTATCTACCAGGTGCTGTTCTGTGCACTTGGTACATATCAGTTCTCACGAAAACCAGCGAGAGATGCAATGATCAGCATTTCCATTTTACAGATTAGGAGGTGGAGGCATAGCAAGATTAAGTAACTTGTGCAACGACACACAGTAAGTGACAGAGCCAGGATTCAGATCCAGGCAGGGAACTCTGAAGCCTGCATTCCTAGTGATTATTCTGCACAGCCTCTTGTCTGTCCACCCATCCTCTGTCCATCCATTCACCCATCCGCAGGTGTACTCGCTGTCTTACCCACATCGTTGGAGTATTCATTCACTCACTCCCCTCTCCGTTCATCCAGGTATCTTCATTCATCTCTTTGTTCCCTGTTTTCACTCCTTCCCCTTCTCCATTCACTCAGGTAATTAATTAATCTGCTTATTCATTAGTTCATCCATTCAGACGCCTGGTCTTGTGCTGGGCCGAGGAGGGGAAGAGCTGCCTGCCTTCTAGGAGCGTTGGCTTCTGGGCTCCATCCTTGCCTCCCACACCGGTGGTGAAATTAGGTCATTGGATAGGGAGGCCCTCGGCTGGCAGAGGCAGAGGCCTGCCTCCCTTCCCTTGGCCGTGCACCTGAGCTCCAGCTCATGCTTTTCTCGCTTGCCCTCCCCCTGCCCCCACCCCTGCCTTCCCACAGCACGAGAGCGACATCTCGGCTTACACCTACGAGAAGACGCTGGTGATGGAGCAGCGCTCCCAGATCCTCAAACAGATGCACCTCACCAAGAATGAGCGGGAGCGGGAGGTGAGGGCACCCTCGCTGGGCTCTGCCGCCAGCCTGGAGCCTGTGCAGATTGTGGATGGCCCAGGGCGGGCACCCCAGCCACTAGGACTTTCACTATTCCCCCCATTGCACCTCCAACACCGGGCTTCCCATCACCAGAGCACACGCTGCAGCGGCACCTGCCGGGGCCCAGACCTGGAGGTGGGGAACCTTGGCCTGGGCGACTGATCTGCCCCATGACTGTGACTTCTGGGGCCTGAAGGAGAAGAGTGGGTGCTAAATATGCATGGGTGATGAGTCCCTGGGGGTGTGGGCTGGGGACACGTGTTCAAATAATAGACTCTCAGACGGTGGGAAAATGCATATTCTGGGATATATCTGATGGGTGGGAGTTAGGTCTCCTAGGGTGTAATTGATGGATTCTCAGAAGTAATTTCATTGTGATGCCCTGTAACCACAGGGTATGGGTGGGTATGGGTCTCCCAGGCGTGGGTAATGGGGGACCACTGGCCCTCTGGGGTATGGATGAAAGACTCACCCCAGGCAGCGGAGTCCTTGGGGAAATGAGAGATGGTGTCCCAGGGCTGGGGACAGAAGACCTCCTACAGGTGGCATGGGTGGCGTGGGGAATGGGTTGCAGATCCAGTAGGTGAGGGTGACCATGAGTATGAGTCTCCCAGCCGTGGAGAATGTGTTTTTGAGAATGTGATTGCTGTGTCCCCAGGGGCCTGAGTGAAGGGGCCCCATTTGAGCTGGGAAGAGTGGACCCTGCGAGGATGGGGTGTTACTAGGGGTGAGAGTGGAAATGGCGTGTGTCCTGACCAGCCTGAACTGAGCTGGGCCGAAGCGCTAGGACCGAGCCTTCCCGTGCGGTGTTCACCCTTTCGCTGTTGGACGGTGGGGTTTAGGGTTCTGGGGAGAGCCTGGAGGGGCCAGGTTAGTGGCACTGCAGCTACGTGGTCTCAAGCGTAGTGGTGCTCTAACAGCCAGGATGGTTTGGATACTGCACACCCTGGCTAAACATTGGCTGCTCTTCACTGGACATGGGTGGTGACTCTCAGCAGAACAAGTGCCACCCTGTGTCCCTCCCTAGATCCAGAGTATCACAGACGAGTCTCGAGGCTCAATCCGGAGAAAGAATCCGGCCAACACTCGGCTACGTCTCAACGTTCCAGAAGAGACAGCGGGCGATAGCGAGGAGAAACCTGAGGAGGAGGTGTGCATTGGGGGTGGCTGGGCCGCGGCAAGTGGGGACAGAGCCTCGGGCCTGCAGAGTCACCTTCTGTCGCCTCATTCATCCCTCAGGTGCAGCTGATCCATGACCAGAGTGCTCCCAGCTGTCCAAGCAGCTCCCCGTCCCCTGGGGAGGAGCCCGAGGGGGAGGGGGAAACAGATCCCGAGAAGGTGCATCTCACCTGGACCAAGGACAAGTCGGTGGCAGAGAAGAACAAGGGTCCCAGTCCGGTCTCCTCTGAGGGCATCAAAGACTTCTTCAGCATGAAGCCGTATGGGCCTGGGGGCAAAGGGCAGGGGGCTGGGGTGAGCCTAGAGGGTCTTGCTGTCTGTGCTCACATCACCAGAAGTGGGCCTGGTCTGCAGCCTGGAGACCCAGCCCAGACACTGGCTTGGTTCCCGGTTAAGCATGGAGGGATTGGGCTGGACTGTCAGGGCCTGCAGGTGCCGGCAGTGCAAAGGTGGAGGATGTGGCAGCTTGGAGTCTTTGCTTCTCTTGTTTCCTGAAGGGAGTGGGAGACCTTGTAAGTGCTTCAGCATGTTTTCACTCTCCCTCCTAGGCTGGTGGGGTCCCTGCTCTCCTCTATCAGAACCCCAATGGTACCCCTGACCTCCGGCATCTCTGAGTAGCTCAGCTGGGAGAGGCTGGGGCTGGAGATCCTGGCCTTGCAAGCCCCTGGCCGGGCAGCGCAGCTCAGGCTGGGAGGACGACTCCTGCTCTTCCCTCCCCGGCTCAAGCGCTCTGCCCCCTCCTCCCTCCCCAGGAACCAGTCCAACGTGCGGCGCATGCACACGGCGGTGCGGCTGAACGAGGTCATCGTGAAGAAATCCCGGGACGCCAAGCTTGTTTTGCTCAACATGCCTGGACCTCCCCGCAACCGCAACGGTGACGAAAACTGTATCCTGGACTTCGCACTGGGGTGGGGCGGGGGCTGTGGACGGCAGGGGCGCTGGTTCCAGACCTGGGCGCAGCACCTGGGACGGAGTCGCGGCCCGGGAATTCCCAGCTGCGGCGCGGGACCCCGACGGTGCGGTCCGGCGGGACGGGGACCGGGGCTTTCTCCTTGAC
>NW_006160120.1:250656-288293 GCF_000334495.1 Tupaia belangeri chinensis
CCGGTGCCGCCGAGCCGCGGGCGCGGGCCGAGCCTATACATAGTGTACAGGAGACATCGCGTGTATTTTTAACGTCCCCATCTTTATGTGACTAGAAGCGCAACGGACTTCTCTTCTCGCCACTGTCGCGCTCTCCCGCTGGGGGCGCCCCGAGGGGGCGGAGGCCTCAGGAAGCTGGCTTTTCCTTGACCGGAGTTGGAGAGCGAAAGCGCTTTAGGCCCAGGCGGGGGTCGTGGTCCTGGTCCCTCGACACCCCGCCCCGCTCTCGCGCCCAAGCCCTGTCCGCGCACCCTTGACTTCCCACCCTCCCTCCAGTTCTTTCGGAGACGACCAGGGTCCAGCTTCCCTGGCCTCGCCTCCCAGCGGACGTGAGCTTCCACTGCGGCAGCAGACGCGCAGCCTCCTCCTCGGCTCTTATGCAAGTTGGGGCAGGGTAGGGGAGGGGAGGGCGCTCCTCCAGGGGAGAGACCGGGAGAGGCCCGCGCCCCACGAGGAAGCCCCGCCCCGGTGCCTTCGCTGGGGAGCAGGCGTCTCTCTTCAGTCGGCTTGTCGCCTGCTCCCCCTCTCCCATGGCTCCTCGCCAAAGACTGAAATCGTGGAGCTGGAGGGTGCCCCCTCCCCAGTGTCCACCCTGGGACAGGAGAGGGGCGATTCTACTCTAGGGGCCAGCGCCGCCCCCGACGTTCCCTCCGCGTCCCTATCGGCAGGGCTCGCCTCGGGGGGCCGCCCGCCCTCCCCGCCCCCGACGTTCCCTCCGCGTCCCTATCGGCAGCTCTGGCCTCGGGGACCCAGCCGCCTTCTCCGCGTACAGGGACCGGGCTTCGCTGCCTAGCAGCGGCCTCTGGCTCGGTCTCCCGGGCGCCTGGGCCTCGGGGAGGGCCGGAGTCGCTGCGTGCTTTGTTCTTAGCGCCTCTCTGCCCTCCTCTAACTAGGACCCAGGGCCTTCGGCTTCCCCATCTCCAGTCCGCGGCGCTTCCGCTCCACCAGCCCGGTGGGAGGTGCCTTGGGGTGGTTGGGTTCCCTCCCCGCAGGGCACGTAACTAAGGGGAACAGGCACAGCATGCTCGGTCCAGCACCCTCTGGGACTGGGTTCAGTACCTCCAGCCCCAGGGTCCTGACCTGCGCACCTAGTTAGACATCCTGCCCACCTCCCATCCTGGGGCCACTGGGCACTCCTGACCTCACCACCTTTCCTTTGAGCCCAAGGCAAGAGTTGGAGCTGGCACCATCTAGACAGAATCAGGTGTGGCTGGAGGTGTGGTGGTCAGCGCAAGGCCCCTCTGAGATTTACCAGGGGTGAGGTACTCTTCCAGGTACCAACCAGGATGTTGAAGGTATTAGAAACGGACTCCCTGCATCCTTCAAAAGCCCTCCCCCTGAGAGCCGCGGTTCTGGCAGTTGGGTTCAGAACCCGGTTCTGGGGGCCTGAGCAGGCCTGGGCTGAAATGGTGTGCGGGGCAGAACTGGAAGGGGGCTGGATTAACACCAATTAGGGAACCAAAGTTGCACTATCTGGGCCAGACTGTCTGGTTGGCAAGAGCAGTTTCCGTTGATGAAAAACACAATCCCACAACAAAAACCCGAGTTTTCTGTGCTACATGTGCAATATTTGTTATGAATGTTATCACAAGTCATTCATCGAATTATCTTTATAATCACTGTAGCTAGATGTTTCATGTCCATTCAAGTGACTTTTATTCTGAGTGCAATATTTCAATAGCCTTGCAGTGAAAACTAGTGTTGCTTTTGTTTTAGACGATCTATGTGCAGGGCAAATGCAATGAAGTCGAAAACCCTTGTAAATAAGAGAGGTTGCATACCAAATCAAGAGTATTTATTACTATTATTACTATTATTATTATTAGGCCTGCCTTTAATTTTCAGTGTAAGTGTTTCAGTATTTCGCATCCTGCCTCAGTACTGATCTTGTGTTCTTTGTGCCAATACGAAAAGGAGAGGGTTGGTTCTTTCCTTTATTGTTGAATGCTCCCATTTAATGCTTTATGGCTTTTACTGTATTAATTTTTTAGACTCCCGTCTGCACAAAATGCAATAAAAATAATTTTATTATACCCTTCATGGCCTGAGGTGTGCTGTCTGGGCACTACAGGGGGCCCCCTCCAGGAGAACCTGACTCTTAATCAGAAACACTCCTGACCTTCCCTGACAGAGGGATGGCGGATGCCCAGGTCTGGCTGTCTAGCTGTGCACTGACAGCTGAGCCCGAGAACACTGCACAAATGCCATCTCCTGAGAGACTGGCAGGCACTTGCTGGGTGTCAGTCTGCACTGGCGTCCCGGTGAGACAGTGAGGGCTTCCTAGGTGGGACTCAGCACTACTGGCACTCTGGTCCCTAACCTGCTCCAGGCCTCGGGCCACCCCGCCACATCCACCCTGCTCACTGAATGCTCTCCAAGGCTTCCTCTGGCTTCGTGACTACAGATTCTGCCAACTCCCTGCACAGTGAGTAGACTGAACGGGTGGTAACTGAGATGAAATCAACACAGGACAGCTACCTGCCCCATGGGCCACCAGCCAGACGCAGCCTCCTTGCGGTCCTGTCTCCCTTTCCCTGGGGTAAGAGGCTGAGCCTGCTCACACACTGAATGCTGGCCTACCAGAAACAGGATGTGGAGCAGAGTTAGAATCAGCTCACAGGCTCTTGCTCCAAGTAGGTGAGCTGCATATGAAGTTATGGGAGGGTTAGGCGAGGTTTTGAGGCCTGAATGCAGGTTGAGGAGCAGAGGGACAGATCTGAGTCCTTAAGACAGGGGCGCTCATCTGACCCTGGGGAGAATGCCCTGCAGAGGAGCTGCAATATGGATACCGACACTCAAAAAAGATGAACGCAGCTTTTACTTTTTCATTTTAATTAAAAAGTAATCATTTCATCTTATTAACAACACAAGAGTTCCAAAGAGGGAGGAAAACCCACACTATATAACACAAACAGACCAGAACATAAAACGCTGCCATTTGGGGACCTTGAGTTTAGAAATCATTGTTTAGCCACCGGCAGGGACTCAGCTGAAGCCACTGCTCTCCCTTGTGCTTGCCCGAGGCCCCTCGAGACTGATTCACAGGGCTCCAATGAGCACAATCCCCAGAGAGAGGGCAGCTTCCCGTGGCTCCATGTGGAGCAGCTGCCAGAAAGCCCTCCCTCTAACAATTTCACTTCGGCTCAAAAGTTACAAACAGCCGCCTGGATCGAGAACATGTCCAGCCACCAAAAGTCTGACATCAAAATGGTCCCTACCTCCTGCTGCTCCGAACACAAAACAAAAGTTTAGATGCAAACAAAAGCCTGGGTTTTTGAGCCCAAAGCTCAAATCACTTAAAAAAGATAAAAAAAGGTGTTAACTTCCAGAGTCTAGCGTTGCCTTCCATGGGGGCGCCATTGGAGAGGGAGGTGCTGACAGAATCTGACGGGGATGAGAGGCAGGGTCCAGATCCACAGCTGGTGTTACCGTGCTGGTGGTCACAGCCGTTCAGTCCACTGCAGATCCTCCAAGGACATGAAAACAAAGCCGCCCTGACTTGGGCTGACGAGCTGCTGCTTCTGTGGCTGGCGGGGGCGTCTAGCGTTGCCTTCCATGGGGGCGCCATTGGAGAGGGAGGTGCTGACAGAATCTGACGGGGATGAGAGGCAGGGTCCAGATCCACAGCTGGTGTTACCGTGCTGGTGGTCACAGCCGTTCAGTCCACTGCAGATCCTCCAAGGACATGAAAACAAGCCCCCCCGGACTTGGGCTGACGAGCTGCTGCTTCTGTGGCTGCCATGGCCACTCTTCAACAAAGCAGAGCGGTTAAACTGCGAATCCTCGAACAGACTCCCCATCCGCGTGGGCTGGGGCAAGGATGATGCTGGGGCAAAGACGACGCTGTGTCTGCCAAGCTGAATCTGCCCCTCTGCAGCCGGAGGCAGAGGCTGCAGGCAGGAGCGTGGTTCTGGTTGATGTGAGAAACTGGGAAGTCTGGCAAGGTTCAACATCAAAGGTGGTGGCTATTACCATGACAAATGCCAACCCAAACAGCCAACTGGGGCCTGGCTTCTTCATTTTCCCCTCTAAATCCAGCAGACAGAGGGACCAGAGAAACCCCATTAAACACCAACTGAGCCCAGACACCAGTATTGCTCAAGTGATTCCAGATATTTCCTACCAAAAAACCCCAAAAAACAGAAACGAAAGATACACCTCAAATGCAGCATAAACTCTGACTCTGTAAGGAATAAGCAACATAGCTTTCAGCAGAAGAGAGCAGGTGGTAGAGACGTATGACCTTCAATGTAGACCCGGAGAGCGTGACGAACATCCTCCAAACAGTTCTACATAGAACGAAATAAATGGGAGGAGGCCCGGGGATGAGGGGACCAGGAAGAGTTGAAAAACGTAGCCTCAGTAATGCCTCTGGTACGATCCCATGGGCGCTGGGGGCCTTGCCACCTGTGCTGTGGTCTGGCTAACCAGGTGGGAGAGAGCAGGGCCACTCTGGATCAGGGTGTCCAGAGCCTTCTGTACACTCGGATTGTCAAAGTTGATACTTGTGGAAGACACGGACCTCTGGCTAGCCATGTTACCAGCAGGTGCGAGGCAACTGGAAGGCTGGCCAAAGAGCCCTTGGGAAGGAGCCCCAGGCCTGGGGCCCATGTTCTGAGCAGATCCTGCCTGTCCCAAAATGTTTGGAGGCTGATTGCCAGAGGCCTGTGATCTTTGCTGAGGCTGGCTGTTCACTGATGTGGCAAAATTCTGGTTCGGGGTGCTTCCGGCAGCAACTGAGGGGGATGTAGAGCTGCTATTGGCCGCGACCGTGCCACTATTGAAGAGGCTGAGGATTTTGGCCTGAAGCTCTTGCTGGGAGGTGGGGGGTGCAGCTGGAGTGGGTGTAGCAGAGGGGAGCACTTGGCTGCTTGGGAGTGGTTGGGAGCTTGGTTGTGTCTTCAGCGAGGCACCCGAGGTCGCCCCGAGTGGTTGGCGGGAAATCGGGCCTGGAAGACAGAAGAGGAAGGTATCTGGTTCAAAGTACCCTCCAAGGGCAGGAGGCCTGGCAGCCAAGGGGAGAACAAGAGTCACTGAATCACGTCAATCACACAATGCACAGACAATAACATCAAATCCCAAAGGGGCCACTTCATAGTATATTTATAGGAAACAGTCTAGTTCCCACAGAGAGCTACTGTTTTTTTAAAAAAGGCATCTATGTTGTCTACAAGGATGCCAGCAACACCAGTCCACCCATCACATTAACTATAGGGGCCAGAATTTAGTACCCACATGTTAAATTATTGTTATCATTATATCAGCTCGGATGGCCCATGGGAAAACCCAAGAGATGGGCTCATTCCCCTTACCCACCCCTAAGAGCCCTGGGCCTGCCACCCTCCCATCAGAGCCTGGGGATTAGAGAAATGCAGAGTCAGAACTTCACCTCGGCCCTGCCACGTAGCTCACCAGGCAGAGAGTCGGTGCTGCTCCTCATAAGCCGCTCCTTCCGCTCTCGCAGGTAGTTGATGATCTTGTCAGTCTCTTCAGCAGTGAGGTACCTGTTGTCTGCCAGCAGGTTGATGAGGCTCTGGATGGCTGGAGGGTGCCCTCCACGCACTCCCTCCTCAGGGACTCCTCGCTCTCTTTCCTGGAGGATGGCATCATCGGCCATCTTGGCTGCCTGTCTGGCAATATCCTCACGTTCTTTCTCCCGGCACTCATTCTTATAGCGCTCATAATTTCTGGCCACCAGCACCATGGCATCTGCCTGGGGCATGTTGCGATGCTCTGTAGGAGGGAATGACATGAGTTATTTTCTCCCCTGACAGATTTGAGTGCCCACCTGCTGCACTCTACCAAGCCTTTCCTAACCTCGAAATGGCAAGAAAACCATTTCAGTGACAAAAAGCCTTGAGATTGGGAGTGGGCTGGGGTGAGTGGAGAGAGAGATGAGGGTCAGGAAAAGAGGTGAGTGAGTGTCTTTGGTAGGAACATTCCCTTTGTGTAGAGCTGCTCTTTGGAGGAATTCCTAGATCACAGACTTGTAGTAAAAACCAAAGAAACATGATAAACTCCCATGGATTCAAACAGACCACGTGGGGAATAACCATGGGAGGCAGGCCCAGCAGCCTCTAGACCAGCAGCAGGAGGCCAAAAAGCCCCTCTGTAAAGCCTGGCTCTCCACTGTGCTCCTCAGGACAGAGCAGGCCTACTGTTTCTGAATCCTTCAGCTCAAGCCATAGATTAAGATCAAATTGTGACCCTAAATAACCTTGCCTCCTTACACATGGGCAACATGGTTTACACGGTGGTAAGACTCCTCAGAACTTTGTATAAATGTCCTTGTATATCCTAAGGCCTATTCCTCAGAGACAAATGACCCACTAGAGGGCTCACGTATTCTGTGATTATGGTTACGTGGGCAGGCAAACAGACCTGGGTGTGGCAGGAAAAGGAGTCTCTGCTGTGAGAGCAATGAGCAGGGCAAGTGACTGAATCTTAATACTCTGCACTCGAAACACTAAAAGCTCCTTTAGAGAAGGACTTCAAGGAAGGAACCTACCAAGGGTCTCAAGGGGTCAGGGCCTTCCCTCATCCCTGTTCTCACGACCCCACTGCTCAATTCTCCAGTGCACTCAAAAATAGTGGGTCATGAGAAAATTCATGATGCATTTTTTAATTAAAACAAACAAACAAACAAAAAACAAAACAGGAACCAGCAGTTGGCGTAATGGCTATGTCTCTGGACTCCCATGTAGCCGACCGAGGTTCGAGTCCTGGACCCAGTGGCTTAAACTCATGCCAGGTGCGTGTGCATGTGTGCCCAAGATCCTGAGAAGAGAATGGAGGAGAAGGGATTGCAGTGTGGCCACTCCCCTGGGGGGTGATTTCTCGCTTTCTGTCTCTCTGTGTCTCTCTGCCTTTCTGGAGAGTGCACACGCCCTATAGCAAAAAACCTTAAAAAAACAAAACAAAACAAAACAAAACCCAGAAAAATATGTCATGACTTTTCTGATGACCCAATAGCTTCCTAATTGCCTGCCAATTTTCTCTATCTTCCAACAGGACTGAATGAAAGCAAGGACCCTATGAAAATGTAGTATTTGCTAGATGCAGTGGAGCCAGACCTCATGGGCAAGATCTGACTGTGTGCATTTCCTTCCAATTCTCCCTTCAGTGACTTCATGTTGACAGCTTCAAATGGGACATGATGGGAGTATTTAAACCATGGAAATCAGCAAATGTGACAAGCTATCCTCCTTTCCTCTAGATCTGGTTAAGCATTTGCCAGCATGCCACCATGGTACCCGACAGTAAGTGTAGTGTTCAGAGAGCAGAGAGCAGCAGTGTACAGAACAACATACACCAAGAGCGTGTCAGACAGGTGAGTACACCAGTCTCCTCCAGTGTGCTCCGAGGAGGGCCCTACTGCATCTGAGATGAGAAACATGAGTCATCTGCCCAAAGCCTGCTTCCTATGAGTAAGGCATAAAATAACTAATGTATTAGTTGCTGCATTGGGGATTCTGACCCATGTGGGCCTGCATACCTTGTGGAGTCCCAAACATAATGTTGACTGTACAGGAGCGGTGAATCTGGTGCTGCTGAGTGATGACAATAGCGAAAGGAGACCCTCCTCTGCTAACATCCTCCAAGGCTTGTGATAGTGACACCTCTGTGTTGAGGAAGATCAAGTCCACTACCATGCCTAGGTCTCGCACCTTTCGCCCCACAGATTCAGCATAATCTCTGTAAAAACAAACAGGATCCAGGTGAGCCCTTCCTGATCAACTCCAAAGCTGCAAACTCGTACTTCAGCCTTCTGTGTGCACTCCTACAGAGAACTCAAAATCCTGGGCCATTCCCAGTCCCTCTTCAGCTCCAAGGATCTAGACCACTTCCCTCTCTTTACACTAGGTCATGCTTAAGGTCACACAGGAAGCTGCCCGTATCACAGTATTTGATACCCTTCTTTTCAAGTCTCTTTCTTCATTCTCCAGTCCTTTAGCCCTTCCTTAACATTACCCTGCTGCCTTCAACTTGTGGCACTGACTTGTCTTTGAGGAGGCTGCATAACACTATGGGAAAGCACAGGCTTTAATTCGAGGAAGATGGGTTGGGATCGCACTGCTAACAATTTACCCGCAAACCTGTGAAGCTTTAAGAAAGTCCCTTTATCTCTTAACAAACGTCAGTTTCTTTAATGATAAAATAGAAACAATATGGCTTGGTTCATATGTCATTTCCTTGACTTCCCCTCCAGCCCAATCAGATCCCTCACAGTCCTGTCTCATCGTCTAGTGTTAATTTTTATCATCCACCCAACTAGCACAGCGTATAAGCCCCACAAGAGGAAGGGGTGTGTGTTTGCTTATTACTATTATAGCCTCAGTACCTAGCATCTGCCATACGTCTAACATATTTGCTGAAAAAACAGACAAGTAATACTACCTGATTACTATAAGAATCAAAAATAATTTATGTAGAGTGCCTAGCATGGGGTAGTACAAAGTTAAATGCTCAGAAAATAGTAGTTGTTATCATGTGTCCCAAAATGCTATCTACAACTTAAAGAAGTATTTATCTCTAAGCAAGGCAGCTCAGAGCCTGTAAACTCTGCCTGCTGCTTCAACACCTATTTCCCTAGTCACCACCGTGAGATTAGCTCTTTGACCCCAAACTGCTAGAAAATACATGCAGTCACATACTAACCTCCCGAGGAAGGGTGGCTCCATCAAGTCTGCAAGCTGCTCTCTATTCCCTTCTGCTTTCCTGCTCTGCCTCTTCAAGAAGACAGTGTAAGACAGAGGTAGGGGACTAGCTAGTGGCCCAGTGCTGGGGACGACTAGATGCCACATGGCTGACCACATAGTTTGAGTCCTGGACCCGGAAGGTTCAGAGACATGCCCGACATGGGCACATGCGTACCCATAGTACGCATGTGAAAAGGGAGAGACAGAGAGAGATAAAGCACCCCATTGGGGGCACTTCCTCACTTTCTCGCTGGCACTCGCTCTCCTTCTGCAGCAAGTGCATATATCTTTGGGCAAATTGAAAAAAAAAGGGGGGGGGATAGACTAAAATGGTGCTGTGAATTCTGGATTGCCTAACATGGTCATCTAAAGTGGTTTCTATAAGGCCACAGCACTTCAAAGAGGCTCAGTAATCTTGACTGATAAATGCAGAAACAGGTGCCTCCCAAAATACTGAGGGTTGAGGGGTGTCCCATGAAGGAGATGTCTACTGTTCTACTTGACCAGCATCTACTCCCTCTTTCAATTTCAGTCTACATAGTTCCATAGGGACAATCCCACCTCCAGTTCTAGGGATGGGCACGTGACAGCTCTGGCCAATAAAAGCTTTCCAGAACCATCGGCCAAAATGCAGGGATGGGAAAGTGAGCCACATCAGCTCAGTGAGAAACAGTCTCAGGAGTTTGTTTGGAAGCATTGGGAATGAGCTCTTTTTCCATGGGTTTTCTCAACTAAGAAAACAAATGTCCAGGACCAGTGCCTTTCTACACTTTCAAGTAAAAAATCTGCCTAAAAATGAAGGCAACACCAAGGAAAACAGTGCTGATGAACCAACTCAGAGACCAAGTCTTATAAAACAGTTTGATCCTAGACATGGCCACGTCTGAACCTCCCAGTTAAGCAAACTAAAACCTCTCTCTCTTTTCAGAAAGTGCAAGTGCCCTATGGCAAAACCTAAAAATAAATAAATAAATTTCCCTTTTGGGTTTAAGCCAGTTTGGACTGTTACCTACAACTGAAAGAACTCTGGCAAACACAGCACAGCAATGCCAGAACACATAGCCTGAGTTCAGGGGGCAAAAATGTAAAACAAAAGCCTGTATTTCTTTTGTGAGCCTCCTCCTTACAGGGAAGAAATACACAAAGAATTCTTACTTAGTCTGCTTGTTGACCACAATCACAGAACAATCCACAGGGCGCTCAGCATCAAAACGTCTCTGGATTTCTTCAAAATACTGACGATAAAGCTCTTCTCTACGCCGTTCCTCTCGTTTCAAACGCTCTGCAAGACACCACCAGAAAAAAATGAAATAAGGATTGTACCCTTCCATAAACACAAGCCACAGGCCTATTTTGAATCCTGTACTACCTCTACACTTGGGTCATAACACACAAATATACTCTGCATTAATCCTCTGGATACCTCCTAAAAATAACCACTATTTTAAAAACACCATTATAAATTCATCTAAAGGGAATGGCTGGATTAAAAAGCACAGCCATTAAAATGCTTCATCTGATACAAATTGCCATGCTGCCCTCTAGAAAGGCTGTTACTAACTGATCTCTCCACAGAGGTAGATCAGCTAGTCCTATTTTTCCACACTTCAGTCAACATTTGGTAATGTCATTATTCTTAATATCTCTGTCCATTTGACAAATAAACATGGTATTTCATTATTATTCTAATTTAAATTTTTGGTTGCTTGAAAAAAAAATCAATTAATTTTTTTTTTTCGAGAGGTTTTTGCTATGGGGCGTGTGTGCTTGCCAGAAAGAGAGACAGAAAGCGAGAAATCACCTCCCATGGGGAGTGGTCACACCGCAATCCCTTCTCCTCCATTCTCCTTTTGGAATCTTGGGGCATGCACACACACACACATGCCCAGGTCTAGAACTCAAACTGTGGTTGACTACATGGGAGTCCAGTGACATAGCCATTACGCCAACTGCTGGTCCCATGCAGTGAAATTTTATAACAAATTAAAAATGAAGTTCTTAACATTGCAACTTCGCTGGGTAGAAAACAACTGAAAAATCTTTAAAGACGTATTGAGGAAATACAGGTTTTACAAAAACATGTTTGTTTTACATAAAAAAGAGACACTGTTAAGTAAAAATGACAGCTGAGCATGGTGGTGTGCACCTACAATCCTAGCTACTTTAGGAATTCAAGGCAAGAGGATCACTAGTTTAAGGCTAGCTCAGGTAATAAAGAGAGACCTAGGTCTTTAAAAAACGAACAAAAACCCAAGCTGCATGGGTATCTGTTCAAGTAGCAAAAAGCAAGCACTTAAAATGTTTTCAACACCAATCTTCTACTCATTTCCTGTTGCTGGAAGTTCACATTTATTTTTGCTGGATAAATAAATCAGGTGATGACACTAATCTGCATTAGAAAAATCATTTTCAAACTGAACATTCCCTGTATTAACAGGTATTTATACTACTATTTTTTATGACTTGCCTGTCCAAGTCATTAGTCTCTTTTCAGTTGGGGTACTGGTTATTAGTTTCCTCTTTCTTTTGTAAAGTATTCTCCCCATAGTAGGACTAGGTTATTTCTGGTACTTTACCTTTTGCACGAGACTGACTATCTGGGCCTGGAGGGCCTCGTCCATCAAAGCTATCTCTGTAACGATCGAAGTAAGAGTCATCCTTTCTCCTGCAATAGTCATCCATCCGTAGGTATCTATCATAAGAGCCTTCTCTCCTGGAAAGTCAAGGATATTTTCACAAAGTTAAAACACTGTCCTGTCTTACAAAATTCAGATATAAAGAATTATTTAAGATCCCATCCCTTCTGAAGAAGGCAGCCATGGTAAGACACAAGACTTTGGGTTTGACAAATAAGATTTTATCTGGGACTCAGGGCTTATAGGCTATGACTACAGCTGAGTTAACCTATGTCACAGAATGATGGGGGTGAGGACTGATTAGAGATGACCTACAAAAAGCATTTAGCATAGTTCTTGGCATATAATAAATGCAAAACAACTGCTAGTACTTATTGTTATGAGTTTCTAGAAACAATTCCATGGCTCCCTTATCTCCCTTCCCTGTGTTTTTAAAAAATTACAGTGAAATAGGGCCAGCAGGTAGTGTGGTGGTGGTTAAGCACTCTGGAGTCCCACATGGTCAATGGCCTGAGTCCTAGACCCAGCAGCTGAGAGACTCTGTGGGCATGTGTGCACGCATGCCCAAAATCCCAGGAGAATGGAGAATGGATTGTGGTATGGCTATCCCCTCCAGAAGATGATTTCTCACGTTCTCTCTCTCTCTCTCATCTCTCTCTCTCTGGTGGGTGCATATGCTCCATGGCAAAAAAAATAAAAAAATCTAAAAAATAAAATAAAAATTAAAAATTACATATATATAAATAAAAAATATATATGTGTATGTGTGTGTGTGTGTGTGTATATATATATATATATATATATAGTTGATCTTTTAATAATATGGGTTATCTTTTGGCTACTGTGGACAGTGCTGCTATATGCATTCATATACAACTGTATGGGTCCCTCTTCAATTCCCTTGGGTTTACAGTATATTCAGCAGTGGAATTAATGGATCATACAGTAATTCCATGTTTAAGTTTTTAAGGAACTGCCAAATTTTTCCAGTTGCTATACCATTTTATATTCCCACCAACAACACATGATGGTTCTAATTTCTCTATACCTTGCTAACACTAATTATTTTTAAAAAAATTATAGATTTCCTTAGTAAGTGTGAAGCAGTATGGCTTTCGCTAGCACTTCCCAGGTGACTAATGACCCTTAACATCTTCTCATATATTTATTGGCTATCCCTGCATTTTTACACCACCAAAACAATTTGTACTACACCTCTTTTTCCACTTGCACAATGTTGTTTTTCACAGAGTGAAAGACCCAGATTCATTCGCTAAGCATAATTCATGAAATATTCAGATATTCCACAATATTTACTGAGCAACACATCTATCACTTGATAGACATTGGAAATATAAGGCTGCTCTTACAGAACTTTCAATTAGTTCAGCAGAACACATAAAAGCAAGGAGAATGCTGCATATGTACCTGTACATAGTATCTCGGGAGTCTCTCATGTCTCTATATCGGTCATACATGGGGTATCGGTGATCTCGAAAATCCCTAGAGTCTCTTAGGTCACGAAAGTCTCTAAGATCCCTCATGTCCCGAGCATCACGCATACTTCTGGTGTCTCTGTGATCCCGAATGTCTCTGCTATCTCTGTGATCCCGCAAATCTCGGGGGTCTCGAATGTCTCTGCTATCCCGGACATCTCGGCCATTTCTGCCATCCCTCGGTTCTCTCCTTGGACTTCCTCGAATTGGGGATCGATCACGTCTTGTATCTCGACTGTCTCCAAAGCCGTAGGGATCCCTGTGGGAGACAGCAAGAAGATGCTAAGACAAAGAAACTGAAGGTAGTCAACCCTTCTGCTCTTCAAAGGAGAAAGTCCCCACCTCCCAAGCACTTTCCCCTAAAGCACAGTGGCCAAACAGGGAGAACATGACTAAAATGTTAAAGGTAAGCATCTTTTTGGTCAGCAAATAAAGCCTAGTAGGTTCTAGAATCTCAAAAGATCACTACATCAAAAGACGACTGCCTGACCAAAAGTCAACGGCTTTGACTGGGGTAACAGTGTTCATCTGGCTTCCGGGAGTGATCTGTATTCTTTGAACGCCAAACTGTCATCTCAATTTCTAAAGGTTTTCAAAGTGAAAGTGCATTTTCCCTAGAACCTATTTGTTCCCATTAGACTTGTTCAAGAGATTTTACTGGGGGAAAGAGGTGGGAGGACACAGTACGGGGCAAGACTCATGGACAAAAAAAGAACAAATGGCACAATCTCAAACAAAGTGACTAAAGCAACTGTTCTTAAATAAAGGCAACTTCACTTAAATATCTAGCAAATTAAGAGGGGAATTAAGTACAATATGATATACAAAGTAAAGGATCAAGAACAGTCAGTCTCTGTCTTCTTGCAGAACTAGTGAATAATGGTGGTACCACCTTAGTAATCTGAGGGTCCATGGAGACTCTGGTCCTCTTTGTCCAAGGTGTTGTTAGTTTTTAAACTGTGTTTGTAGTCACAGATATGCTTGACCTGCTCTGATTCAACGTTTTCCATGAAGTATTTCACCCTACTGGAAACTCATCTCCAACATATCTAAAATTAAAACTTCTGAGTCCAACTCAAACAGTCCCATTCTTGACAAGTTTGCCAAAAGTCATCTTGGGAAAAAGTTACCAAGGTGTTAGTTCTGAAAGTTTACTTTGATTCTCTTTCCTCTCACTGATTAAATGTCACTCAAATTTGTTTTTGTTCCCCCTTCCATTCCCACTGGATTTATACTGGGTCATCAGGAAAGTCATGACACATTTTTGTGTAGAAAAATACATCATGACTTTCCCGATGACCCAATAAATCCAACCTAAGTCCTCATTTCTACGCTGATAACAAGAATTTCCTAAACCAAAATCAAAACAAAAAACAATCTTCTGGATTTCAATTCACTCAACACATAACATGAGATTAACCATTTTTTCCACTATATTTTATTTTTTAGATTTTCCCCATAGGATTAGTCATTTTAACATGACAATTTCCAACCATTACTAATCAGAGCTTGGGTATCATACTTCTGGGCAGCCCTTCCTTACAAAACTGGCCCCTATGATCTCCTCCATTTCCTGATTGAACCTTCCCAGTTCTTCTTAAGTCATTTTTATGACTTAACCCACATGACATTTCTGTCTGGATATTTTTGTTCATATGGTTTCATTACCTGGAATATTTTTCCTGTACTAACTCAGATATTTCTCAATCCTCACAGTCAAGTTCACATGTCTTCTAAGCAACTTTCCCTGCCCTACCTAGTAACTGCTAATCCCCCCTGTTCAACTCTCAGAGTACTTTCTACCACTATTACTTGTCTTGATCTGGTATTTACCTTTTTATGACAATGTGCCATGTCTGACACATTTTAGGGATTATAATCTCCTCCATAAAACCAGCCCTGAACTCTTGAACTTCCCTAATGAATACGTTCCTTCTCTAGTCCTCCCCATCTCAATAAACATCACATGTCCACCTACTTAGTTGCTCAAACCAGGAAACTGAATGCCATCCTTCCCTTAAAGCCTCATCCACTCACATTTCTAAATTCTGCTCAATTTCCCTGAAAGTTTCGACCACTTTTCTTTACCTCCATTGGTATGACTGAAGGTCAACCTATAATCATCTACCACAAACTACAGTGAAAGTCTTTTTTTTTTTTTTTGAGGCTGTGGGGCACATGTACTCGCCAGACAGAGGCAAAGATCAGAAAAGGGAAAGTGAGAAAGCATCCCCCATAGGAGATGGCCATGCCACAATTCTCTTGCTTCTATCCTCCCAGAATTTTGGGCATGTACACAGACCCCTGGCATGTTTCTTAAGCAGCTGGGTGTGGGGCTTAAACCTCAGTTGGCCACGTGGGATCCAGCCAGTTAACTACCATGCAACTGGCTGGGCCCATAGCAAAAAGTCTTCTAACGACATCTTCCCATTTCTGCTCTTGCTTTTTTTCTCATCCTTCTCCAGAAAGATCAATCTTGATTCCCTTGCCCCACAACAGGGTGTATGCACTCTCCAGAAACAGGGGGCAAGTGAGAAATCACTCCCCCACTCCCAGGGGGTGGCCACGCTGCAATCCCTTCTCCTATTTTCTTCTAGGGATTTGGGGCACACACACGTACATGTTTTTCAAGCTGCTGGGTGTGGGACTCCAACCATGGTTAGTCATGTGGAAATCCAGCACCTTAACTACTACACCCACCTGCTGGTTCTTTGAGTGGTCTTTTAAGTATGTATAATCGTTCACTGGTTTCCCATGGCACTTAGAATTCAATTCAAAATCTCTACCAAGGCTAAGAAGGTCCTGCATGGTCTTGTCTCCTGTCTTCTCCAATCTCATCACACTCTCTCGCTAGTTCATCACTCCCTCCCATACTGGGCTTTCAGCTATAGCCAAAAAAGGTCTTTTCTGACCCCTTTTGCTAGAGCAGTAGGGGCAGATCCATACTTATTTTTCAGGTTTCAGCATAAAATATCCTTTACTCCTTGATTCTATTAGTTTAAGTTTACCTTTCTGCCCCTAAATTCTCTCATAATATTTTGTTTTATTTATGTCACTTATCATAAATTAACATTCCTTATTTACTTATTTGTGTAATGTCTGTCTGGCCTACTAGATTATAAACTCCACAAGGACAAGGACTACATCGATCTGATTCTATACTGTAAACTCACTAGGTGGAACAATGTTGGGCACGCAGCAGATGCTTTTAAAAATATCTGAATGACTCTTGTTCTTGCAGTCCTTTTATTATTGCACTTACCACACTGCTAATTATTTGTCTGCATGGCTTCCCTAACAAACAGTAGCTCTTCTGAAAGCTATGTATTCCTAGGACACAGCATGGGTTCAGTAAATGTTTAATGGACTGAGTTATCCTACTAGACTACAGGCCTCTCAAGAGCAGGCACATGTTTTGTTTTATACTTTTGTCATCAACCATGATCACACATACCAGGCATTCATCACAATGCCATCAGCTTGGGAGAAATCCTCAATTTCACTTCATCCACATGTGTACAGCAAAAACAATTTAAATGCCAATTTTGCTTCTATGAGAAATCCTAGTCAAAAAACAAAACAAAACCTAGTCATATATTTTAAGGACCACTAGTATTCCTGATTTGTGGGAGCAAACATACGCAGACCAGGGAATTTAAATGAGGGGCTAAACATTATTTTTCTTGTTAAAATAAAGTACAGACTAATCAAGATTCTTATTCTGACTTTCCCTATTATGTCACATAATCTTCCTAGCATGTGTACCATCTGATGTAGTATGCAATGTGGGCAAACACTCGGGATCCAATGGGAAGAGACAACTGCAAAGTATTTTTGGATTATTAATGATCGGTGGATAAACTTGCCTTGGGGAGCAGTTAGAAGTAGTCATTAGAGGTGGAATCAGATTTCAAGTGTTCTTGGCAATCAGGGCTGAGCTATCATGAACCTGACAGACCACAGACCACATACAAAGCCCTGGGCTGGTGGAAATAGGGATGAGGACGTAGATAAGAATAACAAGTCACAACATGTTATTCACAGCCTTAAAGGAATTATAAATGCCATATTTGGTTTTCATTCTTTTGAATCCATTGAAAACCTTACTTACCTGTCAAGAGTCCATCCCTGCAGGTTGACTATAACCCTAGACTCAAAGTCTGGGTTTGTGTTTCCAGTTTGAGATGGCAACCCCTTCCCCTTCCATCAAAGAATCTAAATCATGGTACAAAACTACTAATTTCATCTCAATTGCCTTCTGGGAAAAATGTAGAAGAGGTGATATTCCCCAGAAGGAAAGGAACCAAAGGAGTGCTGAAAGTACGGACAGAGAAGACAGTAATTCCCTAAAATGAAAAGGCAAAGTTTTTTTCCTTTATCCAAAACATGAACATTATGGCAGATTGCTGTTCTTCTGGAGAAAAACAAAACAAAACAAACAAAACAAAAACAAAAAAATGATGTAGGGTCACTTTAGGACCTAAAGAACTCCTCAGAACAAAAGGGTTCCTGCTGCTGGCCCTAACAGCTTTCTCAAAACAAGAACACAGCTAACAAAGGGTGGTACAGCCTGCAGGATACAGTGTGAGAGGACAAAGCCTCCTATACGAGATGCTTGACCTCAGATGGTGAGTGAGTTAGAAACGGGTTTCTGGGGGCATAATATAGTTCACAATATCATCCCATTGCATCAGAGATGTTTTACTAAAGGAAACAAAATACAGCATACCCTCAGGTACCACATTACTCGAGGCTATAAAGAAATTGAACAGTGGTTAAATAAATTTCAGTGCTGGAGTCCACAAAACTGAAGCCAACTGGCAAACACAAGTAAAATTCTGCTGTAACTTCCTCATCTACTAAACAGGGGAAAGGAAGACACATGCTCTTTGCCTTGAGAGGAGTACAGTCACATCATTGGGAAACATTTGAGAGGTAAGGGATGAATAAGTGAAGGGAAAAAAATCACAGCTCAGATGGCAAAGTGATATACTTCTGGTATAGAACTGCTTTTCTTGCTGGGGACTAGAGTGGGAAGGGCAGTGGGCATTTGAGAGGAGAGCCTACAGAATAAGAAATGTTAGACAATCATCTTGAAAGACTTTGATGGAGCTTTTCTTGGGCAAGAGACTGGAACCTTGGGTCCAGGATGGTGCTCTTTAGCCTTGGTTGTACAGAAAGTCTGGGAAGAAAGCTCTCTCTTCCTTTCTTTTCTGCAAGTCAACATCTCCTTTCTTCTTTTCCATTCACTGGAGTATTTTCCTTGGGAGGGCCAGACTTTTACTTGACCATGAAAAAAAAATCATGTCTTCAAACTTCTGTTCCATTGCAGATACCGTCCGCAGTTCACATTAACTAAATGGCTGGCTGCTGTATGAAGCTGATCCCCTCACCATGGTGGCTCCATGCTATTGTTCGCAACAGAGACAACAGACTTGTGTAGCATTTCATCATTAGGTGCAGGTAGGCAGTGGGGTGCAAATGTATTACTCCTCACAGATCCAAATTTTGTTGTGTCCATGCTTGTCTCTAGGTACTAGCAGGCTAATGATTTTCTCAAGCACAAATATGACTTTCCTGTTGGTAGAGGTAGCACTTGATTGAGAACTGATGACTTTTCTTCAAGTGTTAGTGCAGAGATAATCACAGCCTGGAATCTTTAATTGTGAGTCATACCTAGGGCCAGGGTTGTCTCACACCCAAGGAGCATGCAGTTATCAAAGGAATTAAGGACCTGTAGATAAGTAGAAAGTATCTCAAGTCATATAAGAAATTTGTTTACAAGTAGCCTGGTTATTGCTGATGAGACAATCCCCAATAATTTTCACTGAAAAGTTACCAGGCTTAACAGCCTTCACAAATATATGAGGAAAATCCTCTGCAGGGTTTCCAATGTAGACAAGTTAGTTTTATTTGTTCTTCAAGTTACACTTGAACATTCATAAAATAAGTCTTACTTTGAATACACGCGGGCCACATCTGTATAAGGATATGCTCCAAGACCTGGATTGCCACGGTGTTGGGCTGAAGATGGTAACTGAGAACATCTAAGGTACAACCAGAATCATGATCCAGTTTTTGAAGACTTAATGCCTAGTACCAACGCTAGACAACTTGCATGGTAACTATGCAATGTACTCAAGGAGTCCAGTGAAGAGACCCAATGGTTAGATGGTAAGAATTCAGAATGAAACGCAATCCAGAGTAGGGATCCCTCCTGCAGAGTTATGTTTTTGGCTGGGTCAATATTGTCAGAATTATATGCTGACAGCTAGAGTCATTAGGGAGGCACATTACTGAGTAGACAGCGAAGCCAGCAGAACTATGGTTTACAGACATCTGAAGAGGTGATAATCCTGTGTAACTCCCAAAGATACCTAGGTGTTTTGACACTCAAGGTTAAAGTCCAGCAAAACAAGGTGTTACAAAGGTCTTCCCAGCATGCTTAAAAACAATTTTCTTTTTAAAAGTAGACAGCACTGGAGACGCAGAGGTACAACTGAAGAAAACAGTTGCCCTGGGTCCCTCCCCCCACCCCCAGCCATGAACTATGTATCTTCTATGCTGGGCACATAAAATAACCAGAGCTGCCAAAGGAAGGCAGTTGGCTGTTGTCAATGCACTGGCACATTTGGAATTACCTCAAAGGTTTTATTGGAAGCACGCTCCCACAGTGGAAGATACCCAGTGTTTATGCTCAGAGAAATGATTAGCCCCTTCTAGGTTAATCGCTCACCCATCTTGCCTATTCTTTGCATTTTATTTCTGCCCTATTTATTTCTCTCCAGTATCTTAAAACATAACATACGATCAGGGCAACAATCAAAACACTGATGCTCTATTTTGGAAGGAAACTGTTCACCACCATACCATGAGCACTGCACTCTATTTTGAATACAATGTTTGATTTGTCTCTTAACTCTTTTTTTAAGGTAAGAAACTGGGACTCTTGCTCAGGTTTTAGATGAAGCTCAGAACAGATTTGACTAAATGTGACCATCTTTCTTCCCTGAAGCAAATAAACATGACTATATGCAACTGCATCATGTTAAATAACATGCTGAGGAACCCTGTAAGGGACAGATCACCAAGGAGAAGACTGATTGCTAATGGAATTTGAATTAGCCTAGCTGTCCCCCTCCTGTTGATTATAAATAAAGCTGGAAGACACTGTCCTATCAACACCCCAAACAACTTCATTTCAGAATTCATTTCTGAGGAAGGTGGCATTTTATTTTATTTATTTATTTTTGAGAGATTTTGCTATAGGGCACATGCACTTGAAGAGACAGAGAGAAAGAGAGATAAAAGTGAGAATTCTCCTCCCCTGGGAAGATGGCCATGCCACAGTCCTTTCTCCTCCATTCTTCTGGGATTGGGGCGAGCATGCAAAATGCACCTAGTGTGAGCTTCAAGCTGCCAGGTCTGAGACTTGAACTGCGGCCAGCCACCTGGGAGTCCAGCACCTCAACCACTACACCACCTGCTGGCCCCGGAAGGTGGCATTTGAAAAGGTATATAAAAGTGACTTGCTGGGGGCCAGTAGGTGGTATGGTGGTCGGGATGCTGGACTCCCACCTGGCTGACCACTGTTCAGGTCCTGGACCTGGTGGCTTGCTTTCTCATTTTCTCTTTCTCTCTCACTGTCTCTTTCTGGTCAAATTTTAAAATGATGACAACAGATAAAATTAAAAAGGTAATTCTTTTTTTTTTGTAGAGGTTTTTGCTATAGGGTACGTGCGCTTGCCAGACAGACAAAGAGAGACAGAGAGATAGAAATAGAGCAAGCACTCTCCGGGGGGGATAGCCACGCCGCAATCCCTTCTCCTCCATTCTCCTCTCAGGATCTTGGGCATGCACGCACACACGCCCCGTGTGAGTTTAAGCCACCGGGTACGGGACTCGAACCAACATAGCCATCATGCTAATTGCTGGCCCCTAAATAGGTAATTCTTAAAAAAAAAAAAAAAGAAGTGACTTGTGGGTGGCTGGTGGTGTTATGGGTAAGGTGGCTAGATCCCACGTGGCCAACTGAGTGGGTTGAGTCCCAGACCCAGTGGCTTTTAAAACAACTGGGGTGTGTGTGTGTGTGTGTGTATGTGTCCAAAATCCCAAGAGAAGTGGAGAAGAAGGAACTACAGCATGACCATTCACCATGGGAGGGTGCTTCCTCACTTCTCTCTCTCGGTGTATCTTTCTCTGGTGAGTATATGCACCCAGTAGCAAATTAAAAAAAAAAAAGTGACTTTTATATTTATATATTTGATAAGAAGCTCATTTTAAAACTTTCTCTCCAATGTTCTTTCTACATTTGTTTTGTGGGGATACTATTATTAAAAAAGAAAAAAGCGTAACGTAATTTCTTGTCTTACAGATGAAATCATGGACTTGAATTTTAGATTAGGAGAAAATTAATCTTTTTAATTTAATGCCCTAGCAGTGGTTCCATTGGATTCTAACAAGAAGAGCTAGTTATTTCCCTAATACTACAATGTTTGTTGCATGAACAAACTGGAATAATGAACCAATGAACTAGAAGCATTATAAGCTTTTTCTCAATCTATAACAGAAATAGAATTACTCTCTATTTTGTAATATATCATTTTGTTTTTATCTGCAGAAACACAAGAGACAACATTATGTGAATGAGCAATGTGGACAATGGGGTATACGGGGTTACTAGAGGAGCCAGTATCTTTAGCATTACAAATTCTGCATTCTTTCTAGAAAGCCACCTAGTTAGTTCATACATTAGAGCTCTTTGGAAACTGGATGCCCATCATCAAGCCATCTGGCAACTACTGCTTCCAAAAGGAGCCCCATATTTCTAACTATTACATGCAAACTCTTAGCCACCTGCACTCCATGTTTACTGGGGCAATGAGGAGCCAAATGAATGGGACTGCCCAATATCTGCAGCATGGTCAGATGCAACCTACCATGAGCAGACACTAAATGGAACTGTTAAAATTCTGCAGGATTTGTTTATATTCTTCAGGATAGTCACACACACAAATCAAACGATGAAGTATTTACCTGCAAACCGCAGGCATTCCTTATGGTATTAAAGAGAACATACAGAATACTAATGTATATGCTAGTTTCTGCAGTGAAACCAATGGATGGCCAAAGCATCCACCTGATAGCTGTAGTGCAGCTAAAGTTGTGATGGGGGACTTAACTCCTCTGCATAGGCAGAGTGGACAGAGAGTGGAACCTGCAGCATTACTTTATCTCTAGGGTCTGCTTGAAATCTGCAAAGTAGATTCCTGGTGGCTGGAACGCACCCTTCCTTCACATCCACATAGCAGTATATACATGAAACATACAGCAGCCATTTTTGACTATATTTTATTTTCACCTAAAAATGTCAGTATTTTTGCTTCAAAGTAGGAACACTATATATTACATGTAAGTGCTCAGTTGGCTGGGCATAATTCCTGGTGCCCTGTGGAACTACCCATACAGACCAGGATTAATTCACTGTATTTAGCAATGTTCAGTTTGCTGTAGAAAATGTAGTTTACTGTGGTATATAGTATAGATATGTAGTTTCTGTGGACAACTGGCATTTTTACTTAGGGGCAATGGCAAAATCCATATTGAGTAGCCATATGGGTCTTGAAGAGACACTGAATATAAAATATATCAATTGTTGTATTCCACACAAAACTGCACATACTGCATCCACTTGTGTGCTGTTACAAGGTCAGAAAGTCTGGATACAATATACTCATCTTTGGTGTAAATGGTAACATTTGAGGGAAGGGACCAATTTAATGCATATCTTGAGGGTACATGGCAGGACTATCTCTTTTGTTCATATCGGAAGGAAGAATATATTAGGATAATGCCTCCTATTTCCAGGAAAGCTAAGAAAAAGGGAGACTTTTGAGAGAGAGAATTTTTTGCCCTTTTTATTTCCCCTCAAACAGTAACCCAAGCATGCGAGCAAACAGCGGTCTGCAGCACAGGCACAGCAGCAATCTCTCAAGCAGCACCTTCTGTAAACCTGGGTTAACATCTGGACCAGCAGCCATTTGGAATGAAGAGTCGAATCTCTGCTGCCCACTGCAGTGCAGCATGGCACACACCAACGACCCTGGGGCACTCCTCCTGTTCTGGAGGCTCCCATTGACACGTGAGCTGGGGACAGACAGAGGTTTATCCTCTTCCAATGGCCTGCAACTCATGTTGCAAGCTGAACTTGCTGGATATGCCACGAAAACACAAAGCTTCCTGTGCATCTCCTGATGTAAGTTTAAAGAAAGCAGCAAGGTTCAAGTTCTTATTGCTTGCTTGAGTGTTTCTGATTGTTGGGGGGAAGAAAAGACCCTTGATGTATGAAGTTGGGCTTAACTCCCCAGAGCCCAACTCTCCCAAGGTAACTCACTGCTTCAGGGTACTTTACCTTCGTGTGGGGCTGGGTCTTGATGGAGCCGTATTCATTTTTCTTCTTTCCGCTGCCTTATTAATATCTGAAAAGAATAATCAACCCATCTGTTCAATGCTACGGAATAAAAATAAGATCATCAGCACATTTCAAATGAAAGCAACAACAAAAAACGACAATGACAGCCAGATGGTGTAAGAAAATCCATTCAACAAAGACACAGTGTCACTTGGGCAATTTTTATTATTAAGTTAAAGCAGTACATTGTCATGGCTTGAACTTATAATATCCCTTGGTTTTCTAGCTAACAAATAGTTTATGTAAAACTAATTACGTCGCTGCTTTAACACCCTACCAAGCTTAGATGTAAATTATTCCACCACTCCTCCCCTCCAAAGGGGAAAAAGATCATTTTTTAAAACTCTTGGATAGCCAGCTGTAAGATTCTTTTTGTGGGGAGGAAAGAAAGGGAACGATAGAGTTTCTTATAAAAAGAGCAAGGGCAAATCATTATATTTTATATTACAAAGAATTAATAACTAGAATCTATTGCCTTTAAACTTCCAACATTTCATAGATCACAGCCTCCCTCTAGTGTGCTTTGTATTGTATCCCACTTCTTGCAGAAGGAGATGCAAGAAAGAATTTTTTTTTTTTTTAAATAAACAGACTATACCCTGTTGATATCTATAAACTTCACGGTGAGTATGCAAGAATGAGAACTGGCGTTTGGTACAGTAAGGTCAGGTAAAAACACACCTCATGAGAAGTTTTCACTGGAGCTGGCTGACATGTACAACTATGTAAGGGAGGACAGTGGAATCACATTTGTGCAGTTAGTCAGTTTTGCCAAAAACAAAAGAGTCGCTTTATAAAAATCCAAGTGAATAAAAATACCATGTATTAAATAAGAATTGATGAGGGGGGACCAGCAAATGGCATAATGGTTACTTTGCTGGACTCCCATGTAGTCGACTGCACTTCCAGTCCTGGACCTGGTGGCTTAGAACTCATGCTGGGCGCATGTGCATGCGTGTCCAAGATCCTAAGAGGAGAATGGAGGAGAAGGGATTGCGGCGTAGCCATTCCCCCTGGGGGGTGATTTCTCGCTTTCCATCTCTCTGTCTGTCTCTGTCTCTTTGGCGAGTGCACATGCCCTATAGCAAAAATCTCTCTTAAAGGAAAAAAAAAGAATTGATGAGGAGTACATCAATGAACATCAATCTATGTCCCAAAATAACACTTGACAATTTTTATTTAATTTTAAAATAAATGCATTAAAAATTTCACACTCTGAATGAAGAAATAAAACTGCTTCCTGTTGCAGTGTAGTTTTGTTCCTCCTGTTCCATTTTAAGTAATTAATAGTACATATAATGACATCAAGTTGTATTAAGCACTCACATAATTAGAGAGCTTTAAAATAGTAATTATGCCTTTTTTTTTTTTTTTGGTATAGGGCGCATGTGCTTGCCACAGAGAGAAGGAAAGTAAGAAATTACCCCGCAGAAGGGATGGGCTTACAGCAGTTTCTTCTCCATTCTCCTCTTGGAATTTTGGGCATGCACGTACACATACCCTGCATGATTATTATTATTATTTTTTTTTGGAGAGGTTTTTGCTATAGAGCATGTGTGCTCGCCAGACAGACAGAGAGAGAGAGAGAGACAGAGAGACAGAAATCGAGAAATCACCCCCCAGGGGGGATTGCCATATGCTGCAATCCCTTCTCCTCCATTCTCCTCTCAGGATCTTGGGCACGCACACACACGTGCCGGGCATGAGTTTAAGCCACCGGGTCCAGGACTCGACTACGTGGGAGTTCAGAGACATAGCCATTACGCTAACTGCTGCTCCCCTCTGCATGATTTTTAAGCCGCTAGGTCCAGGACTCAAACCACCCAGTTGGCGAAGTGGAATCCAGTGCTTTCACCTCCACATCAGTTACTGGCCCAGTAATCATGTATTTTTAAAATCCCAACCAGATACCTATCACATGAAAGGCCAGAGCAATAAGGAGAAATTTAGAAGTCTAGTGTATCCTCTACCCTACCACGTTGCCACTGAGTTCCTATTTAAGTAAGAATGCTCTTAATTCCACTTCAGATTGGAAGTTTCTCTTATGCCTAGGAGATGCACAGTTTTTGACAAAACTGGAAATAACATACATCAAATAAGAGAATCAGATGCTACCTAAACTGCTTACCTTTCCAATTAAGCAGACACAGGTATAATCCTTCTATCAAAACAAAACAAAACAAACAAACAGAAAATAAAAAAAAAGAAAATGTTTTCTACATTTCTACATAAGACTTGACCAGTAATAGCTGACCATAGTTCTGATACTGCACATGACACTTTTACAATTTACATCTCTTTAAGTTCACCATGTCTGAATTACATATTATAGACAGACCTTATAGAGAACACTTAATTCTTTTATAGGTAATTGTGAAGAAAACCAGTTCAGGCTGAGAAGGGTTTATTGACTTAGTCTGCTCTCTCATTTTGTACCACTTCCTTTATCTTTTTAAAAGAATTATTTATTTAATTCCATTTGTTATTATTTTTTAATTTGACCAGAGAGAGAAAGAGAAAGGGAAAGCAAGAAAGCAAGCCATCAAGTCTGGGACTCAAACTGCAGTTGGCCATGTGGGAATCCAGCACCTTTAACCACCATACTACCTGCTGGGCCCACTTTGTATCACTAATATAGAGTGGTTATTATTAAGAGAGAGATGGAATGCCTTTGAATATTTAACATTGGGTTGTCAGAAAAGTCATGACATATTTTTTCCTATGCAAAAATGAGTCATGTCTTTTCCCACAACCCAATAGTTTTCAAAGTATCTCTGCACCCAAAATTTGTATTTTAATTCCTTCATTACAGATTTTTTTTTTTTTTTTGGAGAGGTTTTTGCTATAGGGCGCATGCGTTTGCCAGAAAGACAGAGAGACAGAAAACGAGAAATAACCCCCCAGGGTGGATGGCCACGCAGCAATCCCTTCCCCTCCATTCTCCTCTTGGGATCTTGGGAACGCACAGCACATGCGCCTGACATGAGTTTAAGCCACCAGGTCCGGGAATCGAACTATGGTTGATTACATGGGAGTCAAGCGACATAGCCATTATACCAACTGCTGGTCCCCCTCCTAGTATTTACTTTTATTGACTCGTCCAAAACAACTATATTTGGATGGCATGGTTTATGTATTTTTCTGCAATAAAGAGAACTTTCAGGCCATTTTCTCAATTTTAGGGGTTAGCAAACTTTTAGTTTGGTATGTCAATTGCTTATTTATTCACTCATATTTAAGAGTCCCTTAAACTTCCATCTTGGCTGAGATAGGGAGAAAATGAAACCTGGAAAAGTTTGACAGAGATTTCTATCCAAGAAATTTGTCAGGTTAGGGTACTGTGGGAGTTTCTCAGTAAGAATTGTGAAAACAGGGCCCAGCAGGTGGCATGGTAGTTAAGGTGCTGGACACTCCCACATGGCCAACCCTGGTTCTAGTCCCGGACCTGGTGGCTTGCCTTCTCTTTTTCTCTTTCTCTGGTCAAACTGAATAATAATAATAATAACAAATAAAATAAAATAAAATAAAATAAAACAGAATCGTGAAAACAAAATGATCAATTATCACCATCAATCTCCATATACAAAAATCCTAATATTGGGTCTTCAGAAAAGTCATGATACATTTTTCTACATCTTTCTAAGCAAAAATGTGTCCTGACTTTTCCAACAACCCAATATATGCACACCAAACTTTTGGAAGATCTACAAGTTTAGAAATACAGTAAGACTGGGACCGCTAGGTGGTATGGTAGTTGAGGACGCTGGATTCCCACATGGCCGACCATAGTTTCAGTCCCAGACCTGGCAGCTTTCTCTCTCTCTCTCTCTTCGTCAAATTAAATAAATAAAGTTAAATAAAATAGGTCTTAAAAAGAAGAAATACAGTAAGACCAGATGAACTACCAAAGGAACAAATAACTTCAGGGAGCTGATCATAGTAGAGCAGATTTTCATTAAGAAAAAAACCCCTGTCATATTATCGCCCCTCCAAATCCCACTCAATTTTTGGTCACACGATTTAAAAACATGTCAGTTGGAGGTAGGAGGTTCATTTGAACAATTTCTTTGAAAACTGAAAATGTGGGGCTGGCAGGTGGCATGGTAGTTAAGACATTGGACTCCCACATGGCCAACTGCGGTTTAAGTACTAGACCTGGCGGCTTGATTTCCTACTTTCCCTTTCTCGCTGTCTCTCTTCATCCCATTAGACAAATAATGATGATAAGAAATGAAATAAAATAATTTTTTAAAAAAGAGAAAGAGGAACCTGCAGTTAGCATAATGGCTATGTTGCTGAACTCCCATTAGTCAACTGTGGTCTAAGTCCCAGACCTGGTGGCTTAAACTCACGCTGGGCGCATGTGTGTGCGTGCCCAAGATCCCGAGATGAGAATGGAGGAGAAGGGATTGTGATGTGACCATTTGGGGGTGTGTGTGTGTGTGATTTCTCTCGTTTTCTATCTCTCTCTGTCTTTCTGGTGAGTGTACGTGCCCTATAGGAAACAAACGAACAAGAAACCAAAAACTCTCCAAAAAAATAAATAAATAAAGAGAGAGAGAGAAAGAAATATATTTTAAAAAAAGAAAACTGAAAATACAAATATTGGGAGTGGGAAAAGAGTTAAGTGGTTTACCTCCTAAATCTTTACAGGGATATATAATCAACATCAAGGAATTAGAAATGATATTAATGTAAAGGAAAAGAGAAAAAAGGTGGAGAGACAATTTGAAATCTTTCTGGACATTACAAGGGGAGAGAAGTTAATTAAGAGGGCAGTGGTGAGCTGGAGTCTCTTCAAGGAGATATGGAATGCACTGGAAAGGAAGTGCTTCTTTTCCTTTCTGCTATACTTTATCCTGGTCCCTGAGACCAAAAGTTAGTACCTTAGTGTCTTTTCCACTTCAGCTTGGGTGGTACTTTTACCCTTTATTAATTAAATTAGTGAATGTCATTCAGAATCATTATAATTACCATTAGGTGCTTAATGTTGGTCTGAGTATCTATAATTTCTAAGCAGTCTTCTGAAGACAGTTAAAAGGACTTCTCAGTTAAGAATTTTAGAAAAGAAAAACAGCAGCATTAACTCAAGGGATTTACATTTTTAAAAATGAAAATAATCTAGAAAACATGATATTATACAGGAAGTGGCAGAGCCATTTAAACTACCAAAAAATAGCTGGAGAACTCCCAAAGAAAGATTATCCAATCTACAGTTTTATTTTAGAGTAATATGCCAGACGGGGTACACACAATGGTTCTGGGATAATGCTATAAATAAAAATGCATTTTTCATTCATAGTACCAAGAATTGCTTTGTTCTACCCATTTTTAATTGCATCATTGCAAAAGAACTCTTTTCACCATAAAAACCAAGTTTTATACTTCAGAGGTTGTAGCAATAGAAAATGAGCACTAGAAACAAGAACACTGTGAACCACAAGGCTTAGTGCCAGGATCACCAATGGCTGTTGACAGAATCCAGAAGCCTATACGATTTCAATAATTGACTGTAAATGAAATAAAACTCCCTAAAAGGCTTAGCTGAAAACCAACCAACAATTGGGAATTACCTAAATTGAAATTACAAAATGATAAAGATAATGTCATTCAGAAAGCCCTACAGACAAGACCATGGATATCACACTCCCTACAGGGGAGGAGAAAGGACAGGACTGTTCACTTAATCTGTATCTACTGTTCACTTAAACTGTATCTACAAAGGTGATTTGATGCTACACTGTTCCATCAGGGATACTGTAACGAGTTACAAGTAACTAGTCAGGGGTAAGAAAAGACCATGCTTGCTGTTTCTAAATCAACCCTTTAAGCTCACTCTACTACACATTCCCTTTATATTTGACTATCTCCTTCATTCTCTAATTTAAAATAATTACTAGCTCTTTTACTGTATTATATTATTCCTAAGAAATGAGGGAAACAATAACTTATCTTTACAGAATGCTTCCTCTCTTTCTGAGTCTACATTCAGGGTATTATCTGTATTATTTCATGCAGTCCTTTTGCAACTTTTGGAGTTAAGTACTATGATTTCTATTTTGCAAATAAGAAAATCTGAGGTTTAGAAAAATTAAGTGATTTATTTAAAGTCACACAATCAATCAGAGCAGATTAGGACTCAGGTATATCTCACACCCAAGTGCTTAACTATTATGCTACATTGTCTCCAACAGGGAGCGGAAAGAGACAAGGTTTCCATTTAAAACACTCTTGCTAGGACTGATCAAATGCTGATAGAACTTGGAAAACACCCTCTGTGTTAGATACCAGGATGCTTAGCTCTAGAGACGCCCTACCAGGTAGGACTTACTCAATTACTACTCCATTTCTAACACTAACAATCACAACGTTTCTGGTTTTTGCTATGAACTCTCTATTCACTTAACCTCTTCAAACACAAATTCTTTATCAACTTAAATTCATGCCCTCTTTACTTCTTTTAAAGGAAAGAGCACTTGGTCTCAAATCTGAGTTATAATCCTACTTTTGAGAATTTAGTAATTTGATCTCTCTAAACCTATATTCCCTTCTTGATAAAACAGATATTCTACCTTGGTTAGTAATGTTGATTCACTAAGAAAATTAGAAGTGAGAAAAAACTCACTAGTTTGGATTCACAAAGGCCAAGCTAATTGAAACTACCAAAACAAACAAACAAATGAACAAAGAAAAAGTCTAAGCTATAAAAAATTTAAAATATGAGTTTATTTAAAATAGGTTAAATTCCAACTATATTGTACAAGTCATATCTTGAAAAAGACAGCTTATAATGGCACATTAAATGCTTCCTTGATTCACCACTTGCCAAATGTGTCACATATTGCATTGTATGCATATGTGCTCTGAAGGAGTCTACTGTTTAATAAAGGAGAGCAGCACATGTAAATAGATTATATTACAAAATAATCTAAAGTGGGATTACGGCAAATAATGGAGGCCTAACGCTGTGTATGTATGTGGCAGGGGTGAGCAGGGCAAAGAGGCTGGGAAGAATACCTCTGCGTGCGTGCATGCATGCGTGCGTGCGTGTGTGTGTCTTGGGAAGGTAATGTAGAGGGATAGAGGAAGCAGAAAAGGCCTAAAAATAACATTTAATCTGGGTCCTAAGTAAATTTACCAGAAAGAGCAAAGCCATCCTTGTACATGCAAAGGTAAAGAATTAGAATTGTGTGAAGGGCATAAGTAAGAAATACTGTAGAAAGTTAATGTTGGGAATGTGAGGTAGGAGGAGAAGAGAAATGACAGATGAAGCCTGACTAGATTAGGTTAAAAATATATCTATCTTTTTTTTTTTTGAGAGCTTTTTGCTATAGGGTGTGTGCATTCGCCAGAAAAACAAAGAGAGACAGAGACAGAAAGCAAGAAATCACCCCCCAGGGGGACGGCCATGCTACCGCAATCCCTTCTCCTCCATTCTCTCGGGATCTTGGGCACGCAAGCACATGCGCCTGGTGTGAGTTTTTAAGCCATTGGGTCCAGGACTCAAACCGCAGTTGACTACATGGGAGTCCAGTGACATAGCCATTATGCTAACTGCTGGTCCCAAAAAATATATGTATCTTGCTATAGCAAAGGAAGAAATTGGTGGCAAGAGGGCCTGTAATTTACTATTGTAAGTTAAGTCCCAGTGAAGTGAAAGTAATAATGTTCTACTATATATGTATTTTATATATATATATATATATCATAGTAATGTTCAAGGATCACAGGTATGATACTGATGGGAACAGGTGGGAGAAAAATATTTAAAAAGGTTTTGATTTTACCTTCCCAAAAAAGAGATATAAAACAAACTGATAGCCAGAGGAGTCAATAATTCACAGGTAATGTATTTGTTCAATCTACTGTTCAAGTAAAACAAAATAGACAAATCAGTCTTCTTCATTTCTAAAATATATTTTTGGCAAAATTACAGTAAAAAATATGTAACATAAAGTTGATCATCTTAGTCATATTTAAATTCAGTAGAGCTAAGTAGATTCCCATTGTGCAGGAGATCTGTACAACTCTTTCCACCTTGTAAAACTGAAACCTTATATCCATAAAACAATTTCCCAGTCTTCCCCTCATATACATTACATTTTTATTCCCTGTATCACATTTGTAAAATGAAGATACATCAGCATGCCTGGAAAGATAAAAATCAAATTCTCAAAGTCTCAAACTTTCAGAATCTGATGACTGAGTCTAGAAATATGTAGTTTAACAAGTTTCTCAGGTGACTCTCAGCAGGTATTTGGGAACAACTACTCTATTACCTATTAATTCTTTAGATCACACATCACAATGTACCTTTTGGTCTTCCACTTAGGAATCTCCCTAAGCCCCTGTTCAAAGGGAAATATCCCATAAACTGTTACAAGAAAATGTCACAATGACTAAACGCTATAAAAGTATAATCCCTGAAAATCGTATAACAAGTATAGTCACAATACTATCTCTAAAGGAAATGGAATCATCAACCAAGTTTCCAGAGTAATAAAACTAATAATGATATACAACGACAGGTCACAATATTGTTCTATAACAAAGAATGTAGTTTACTGATTCTCTTCAATTTCAGGTGATCATGTAAAAAGTATCCTATACAGTGGTTAAGATTCCAGATCCCACGTGGCCGACAGCACAGCTGAAGTCCTGGACCCTGAAAATACTGGTGTGTGGATGCCCCCAAATCCTGAAAGCAGAATGGAGTGTGGTCATCTCCCCTTGAGGTGATTTCTCACTTTCTCTCTTACTGGGGAGCACACAGCTTAAAGAGAAAAATCTTAAAAAGTAAAAAAAAGTATCCCACAAAATTAAGCTGCTTCTTCTAATTACCTGGTTCTAAAAATGGCAAGAAAATGCTAACCAAGGTTTGTCACTTTGTGATAGCACATTACCACTTCTTTGGCTAATGAGGGACAAATTGCCAAATAAACTTCTCTCTAAATTCTGCAAACCAGAGTTGTCATTATTGTTTTACTAAAAACTCCTGCTTCTTCTTAGAAGCATTTTGGTTTCATACCTAAATGTAACTCTTCACAAAAGGAAAAAAATGGCCACACAAGTAATTTCACATGCACACCACTAAAAGCAAAGTACAGCAAATCTAAAGTTGATAATAAGCAAACCATGGCACACTTTATCTGAAAGAAGGTGAAAGCATTCTAACGATATGAATAAAAGGAATCAATATATTGAAAGTGCCACAGACATTCTAACTACTGCATTTCTATGACCTCTGGTTCAAACTATGAAGCCAAACCATTTTACAGTTAAGGCCTTGCTTGAAATAAACCCATTCATATAAGCCCAACCAAACACCAGAACTGCCAATTCCAACCAGTATTCTGGGATATGACTAGAGTTGTATCTGTTTCAACTTTCTATTTCTGGTGAAAACTCATTTTCTCAAGTACAGATCAGAGGTTTTCAAACTTTAATATTAAAAATACCTGTCAGGGTGGCTTTTTTTTTTTTCTTAAGAATTTTTTATTTAATTTTATTTTAAAATTTACTACCGAGTGTATGTGTACACACAAGAGACCAAGTGAGAAAAAGTGAAAAAGCAAGCTGCCAGGTCCAGGACTCGAACTACAGTCAGTGATGTGGAAGTCCAGGCCTTTAATCACCATGCCACTTGCTGGCCCCCAGGGTGTCTTTTGAAAGGCAGATTCTGAGGGCCATCAGTGTGGTGGTTAAGGTGCTGGATTCCCATATACCTAAAGGCAGTTCAAGTCCTGGACCAGGCAAATTGAAAATCACACTTTGCGTGTGTGCTCAAAACCAGACAGAGGATTGACTGCAGTGTGGCCATACCCCCTGGGGTGTGACTTCTCACTTTCTCTGTCACTGTCTCTCTGGCAAGTGCATTATGCCCTATGGCAAAAACAAAAAAAAGGCAGATACCTTGGATCCCACCTCCAGAGACTGGTCAACTGGACATAGGGAACCGAGAACTACATTCAAGTATCTAAATTTCCTACAGCCTCTTCTGGAGTCTGATGTAACTTTTTTTTTTTTTGAGTTTTTTTTTTTCGCTATAGGGCGCCTGCGCTCGCCAGACAGACAGAGAGAGACATAGAGACAGAAAGCGAGAAATCACCCCTCAGGGGGGATGGTCATGCCACAATCCCTTCTCCTCCATTCTCCCCTCGGGATCTTGGGCACGCACGCACATGCACCCAGCGTGAGTTTAAGCCACCGGGTCCGGGACACAAACCGCGGTCGACTACGTGGGAGTTCGGCGACATAGCCATTACGCTAACTGCTGGTTCCCAGAGATTGGTGTAGCTTTTTTGGAATCAGATTTTAATAAATGTCCTAGGTTTCCCAAAGTTTGCAAAGGTTTAGTTATACATTAATAGGTATAAAATTTAAAAATTTATACAAACCATGTTTTCCTAGTTTTTTTCTGTTGGATATTAAAATTAATTTCAGAAGAGTAAAAGTAAACTTCATGTATCATCTCTGATCCTAAAGACATGTTATTACTACCTAAATTTCCAACTGCATTGTTAAGTGTACTCAAAGCCAACTTATTTATAATTCAAAATTCTCAAAGTCTTGCCCACTAGCTACAGGATGAACTCAATCTTCAGTAATTTTAGATCTAAGCCAGAGACCACTAAAGGTAAAAAAGTAAGACACTTTTGTTCTCTATTCAAAGTTACCTAGTGTTTAATATAGGTCAACAGTAATGCTGTGACCATGAAATAAATGGATAAGAGACTGGAAATACTTTGATTTTCATGAGGGAATTATTTTCTTAACATAAAAGTAATTGGTCCTGTTGACCTATTATCTCTTATTTTTTTCAGTGATAAGATAAAGAATGAAAATGACCATCCCTGCGAATACTCATCTCTGGTGGTAATAAAACCACCATCAAAAAAGCAGCAGGCATGCTAGAATCACACATTCAGCTGTCAGTGTATTTCAGATTTTCCTAATTTTCTCCTTCAGACAGTGTCCGATCCCTTCATTAATGCCTCCCCTTGGTGAGAGCAACAGACAGGATAATTTTCGGTCGGCCACTGCTTTTTTTTAACTTCTTGACAGTTTACTTTAACTCTGCTTAAGTAGGAGAATAGTCTCAACAAATATATATGCTCTTCATACACGTTTGGTACAAGAAAGCAGACACTGTGCTTCAAAGACATGTTTCAAACACGCATGGTAATCATTATTAAACCACGAGGTGCGGGAAGAAAACACAGCGTAGTAGGAAGAACTGGTCAGTTTGGGGAACACTATTATCTCAAGACGTTGACAGGAGGACAGGGAGAGAAAGGCATAGTGACCTCCTCCTCTCTCGGACATCTACGCTGCACACGTGTGGCACGGCATATAAAAACCTCTAAGGAGTCCTTGCGAAAGGACATCACTGTACCTCAATGCTGCTTGACTATAACATCTTTTACTTCCAATAAGATCTTTTCTTTATTGGTCTTTTTAAAAACAGGCAATTGCCAGAGAGGTAATCACTCACCAGAGAGAGACAGAGAGAGAGAGAGAGAGAGAGAGAGAGAGAGAGAGAAAGCAAGCACCCCAATGCGGTATGGTCACACAATTCCTTCTCCGTTCTGTTGGTATTTGCCCAGAGTGCTTTTCGAGCTGCCAGGGCCAGGATTTGAACTGTACTGGCCATGTGGGATCTGTCTTCCTTAACCACCCAGACATAGGGCCAGACCTCCAACAATATCTGGAAAATGTTCTACTCTATATGTGATCTTGGGCAGGAAATCCAACCTCTAACTCATTGTTTCCTTACATGCAAAAAGGACGTATCAGTAGTACTTGTCTACTTATCTCACAAGATGACTGGCAGGGCAAATGAGCTGGTATTTACAATATGCACGCAGCCCTATCATCACTACCAAGAGCAATGGAGTACGTTTAGGAAAAGATGTTTCATTCTTTTTTTTTTTTCTTTTGGGAGAGGTTTTTGCTATAGGGATGTGTGTGCTCACCAAAAAGACAGAGACAGAGAGACAGAAAGCGAGAAATCACCCACGAGGGGGGATGGCCACGCCGCAATCCCTTCTTTCTCCCCTTGGGATCTTGAGCACGCACGCACACGCGCCCAGCTTATGTTTAAGCCGGGACTCGAACTGGGGTTGGCTACATGGAAGTCCAGCGACATAGCCATTATGCTAACTGCTGGTCCCAAGATGTTTCATTCTTGATATGGGAAGTCAAAAACAAGAGCACAATATGAAGTGAGGGGAATAAAAAGTTAAATATATTTCTTTTGAAGGTTTTCCATTCTTAAAAGCACAGCTAAATGCCAATAATTCTTACAGTAGTATCAAGTCGCACAAAAGCACTGCCATCTGCAGGCCACAGACATAGAATGCTTCCAATAGTTATTTAAAATGAAGTTTCCAACCATCAAATTTTTCTCATCAGACTTTGAAAACTTCAACAACAAAGAAAATTTATCCTTAGATTTGACCACTGGTTGGTGAGGCTCCATCTCCTGAAGTTCTGAAACAGACTCTTTTTAAAGACTTTATTATTTATTTCTTCCGTGAGTGACAGAAACAGAAAAAGGAGAGAGACAGCATCCCAATACGGTGTTGATGCTGTGATTCATCTCCAGCCTTGGATCATGGGCACACGCATGCCTGCACACTCGGGAACCTTCCCACGTGGATCGGCCTTGAAGAGTTGCATGTTTCTGCCATCCAGCCCCTGAAACTGACTCCTGACTATAATCAAATTCTTTCTTCTCTACACAGGACAGCTGCTTAAAAATGTGAAGAAAATGACCTTCGCCTTCTGTAAACTTACATTGTAATCATAATGGCAACCCCGAAGGAATATAAATGTGAAGAAAGTGACATTAGCCTTGTGTAAATTCTACATTATAATCATCATGGTAATCCTAAAGGAATATAAATTCAATTTAAAGTGTATTTGTTTACTTTGAGATACACACAAACATGATGCAGTCTCGTGCCACCCCCAGATCCCTCTGCTTTCTAGCCAGTCAGGATCACGCGAATGCCTGGTGTGCTCAGGTCGACTTGGGATCCAAATTCTGGGAAGATATTTTTTTTGAATGAGGGATTTTTTTTTTTTTTAAACACAGCCTTTGAATAGCCTGAACTGACATTTCTGAGTTTTCTTTCAGACTTAGAGTAAATCTGCTCTCACATTCACAAAAATAGTGCTTATGAATGGACTATTAACTTATAAATAGGCTAACTTGTTATTGTATCCTTTCACTGTGCAGTAGGGAGCAACCTGCACCTAGCAAAACTCTAGCACCCTACAAGGACAACCTATGTTTCTGTTTTAGGTTAAAAAGTGTCAGTGATCCCAAAGAGTATCTGGGAAAGAGGAGGTAAAGATGAGCTATGGGAAACACAAAGAAACCAGAATGGAGAGAGAAACTGATATTAACAACCAGCCAAGTGACCGCCAATACAATGCAAAGCTCGGGCTTTACTGGTTCCAAAAGGCCGACGTGAAGTTAGTTTTCACACCCAGACTGACTCATACACAAAACATTACATCTAGAGTTGGCAAAACGCAAAAACCGCTCCATCAGGGTAGATTCATCTTTAGGTGAGCGAACTGTCAGGTGGCTACCACGTCGCGATGCGATAAGGAAAACGAAGAGGCACACGGGGCACAGGAGGGCGGACAGTTCCTGCCCAACACTCGGAAGTCGGCAAGGCGAAGAGTTTGCGACAGCAGGTAACAGTAACTCCCCAGCCGCAGGCCCCGGGTCAGCTCCCGGGGGGACCCCACGGAGTGAAGGCCAGAGGACCACCGGGAACCCACACTCCGCGGGCAGCGCTTCCCAGCGTGTGGAACGCACAATAACTGCGACAGGAACAAGGACGCACTGTTTAATAGATGAGTATTTATTATTTTACGAGCATTAGGGAAAAAGAACTGGCTTTCCGTCGTAAGGGTGGACACCGAAGTGTGTGCCCTTAAACCAACCAGAGGAGGCGGAGTCGGGTTAATGTCAAAGCTGACATTCGGTCAACAGCGGCACGGAGGGTACACGGACGTAACGGTGCAAGGTGCAACGCGAGGTCGAAACCGGGGGTCGCCGTCCTGAGCCCGGCCCGGGCCCAGGGGCCTGCCACGCCCCGGGTCCGCGTCTATAAAACGGGCGGGGTGTCACACAGCGAGACGCCTGGAGGATGCGCTCGGGGGCCGCGCGACTGCGGCGACAGGGCCAGCGCTCCGTACGCCGCTCCGCCCGCACGCCCAGAACGCCCGGGGAGGGCCGCCTCTGCCCGGGTTCGAATCCCGACTGCGCCACCGGCTC
>NW_006160120.1:288808-298604 GCF_000334495.1 Tupaia belangeri chinensis
GGCGTCGATCCCCTTGGCAACGGGGGCGGGGAAGCGGGCTCCGGCGGCGGTTGACGACCCTAACGGTTGCCTAGTAACGGCGTCCCGGCTGAGGATGGGCCTCCGGTCTCGTCCTCCTCCAGAAAGGACTTCAGTGGAGCCTCCGGGTTTTGGATCGCGTCCTCCTGTCTGACCGTGGGACTAGGCCGGTTGACCCCCCGAGTACTTTGATTTGGTCTTGCGTAAACCTCAAACCCACACCTCCAGGTCCTGGGAGAGCGGTCTATGCAGTCCTGTAGCTCCCGCACCACGAGGAACAAAGAGAGCTGAGAGGCGGAGACGTCCTCGCTTAAATTTACATTTAAATAGGCTGCGGACCCTATTAGTTTCGCTGGCAAAAGGCAAAAGGCTTCTGGAGATAGAGTCACAGGTTCGCGCGTTGTTTCTTCCTGGTATATTCATTCAATGTCAAAAAACAAATTTCCCAGAATGTAACTGTCGACAGTGAAGCATGTAAAATGTTGTATTGTTCATTTGATCGCTAGCACTTATTCTTCACAGGGAATGGAATTTGCTCACACAATTGTAAATGCACCTCTATTAATCACAGCCATAGCTTCAGGAATCAGGTAGGCCCTTTTACTAGAAAACTCCTCAGACCCCTTGGGTTCTGGTTTTACTCCTTGCAAATAGTGCATGTTAAGTAAAAGTGGTGGCTGTGCAATTTAAACACCGAGAAACCCGGTTCTTTCAACACCTGCTCATAAGCTTGCTCCTTCACCTACCTACTCACTGCATGTTTATTAGACACCTACTGTGTGGTGGTCAGATTTACTATACCTCCTTGATAGATGCCGGGAGCAAACGTGACCCTCCTCTCTGCTATCTTCGAGATGACAGTCTATTGGAAAGGTGAATTAGGTGAATAATCACACTTGAATGTGTAATTGCAAACCGAGATAAATGTTGTGATGGAAAGAAAGGGATTCTGAGAGGGTATAACTGGAACCTTAGTTGATGCATTAGGCAAATGGTTATTAAAATGGCTACTTTAGGGACCAGAGTTGGCAAAATGGCTATGTCACTGAACTTCCACATAGTCGACCGCAGTTCGAGTCCTGGACCCGGTGGCTTAAACTCATGCCGGGCAAGTGTGCGTGCGTGCCCAAGATCCTGAGAAGAGAATGGAGGAGAAGGGATTGCGGCATGGCCATCCCCCTTGGGGAGTGATTTCTCGCTTTCTGTCTCTCTGTCTCTGTCTGTTTTTCTGCCGAGTGCACACGCCCGATAGCAAAAAATATATTAAAAAAAACCTCCCCCCCCCAAAAAAAATGTCTACTATAGGGGCCAGCAGGTGGTATGGTGGTTAAGGAGCTGAATTCCTACATGGCTGACCACAGTTTGAGTCCTGGACCTGGCAGCTTGCTTTCTCACTTTCTCTCTGTCTCTCTGTCTCTCTCTTTGGTAAGCATACATTATCTGTAGCAAATTAAAAATAATAATGATAAATAAAATGAAATAATTCTTTTTTTTAAAAAAAAAGAACCATTTTATTTAACTTTATTTAATTAATTTATTTTAATTTGACCAGAGAGGGACAGAGAGAGAGAAAGTGCGAAAGCGAGCCACAAGGTCCAGGGCTTGAACTGCAGCTGGCCATGTGGGAGGGAGTCCAGTGCCCCTAACCACCAAGCCACCTGCTGGCCCAAATAAGTAACTGTTAAAAAGAAAATTCTGGGGCCAGTCTATGGTGTAATGGTTATGTCACTGGACTCCTAATGTAGTTGACTCTGGTTTGAGTTCCAGACCTAGCTGCTTAAACTCACGCTGGGCGCATGTGTGTGCCTGCCTGATTCTGAGAGGAGAATGGAGAAGGGATTGTGGTGTGGCCATTTCCCCAGGTGGTGATTTCTTGCTTTCTGTCTCTCTGTCTCTCTCTGACTTCCCGGCAAGTGCCCGTGCTCTATAGCAAAAACTTCTCTTAAAAACAAAACTCCTGCCTTAGGGGACAGCAGGTGGTGTGGTGATCAAGGCATTGGACTCCTATATTGCTGACCACAGTCTACGTCCTGGTCCTGGCAGCTTGCTTTCTCACTTTCTCATCTCTCTGTGTGTCTCTCTCTGGTAAGCACATGTGATCTGTAACAAATTAAAAATAGTAATAATCATAAGTAAGATGAAATAATCATTTAAAATTTTTTTTCTTTGAGAGAGATTTTTGCTATAGTGCACGTGCATTCCCTGGAGAGACAGAGACAGAGAGGCAGGGGCATGGCCATGACGCAATCTCTTCTCCTCCAATCTCCTCTCGGGATTTTGGGCACATACACACACACACGCCTGGAATAAGTTTTAAGCCGCTGTGTCCTGGACTTGAACCACAGTCAACTATGTGGAAGTCTACCAATGTAACCATTATGCCATCTGCTAGTCCCAAATAAATAATTCTTTAAAAAAACTTCCTACTTTAGGGGCCAGCAGGTGGTGTGGTGGTTAAGGCACTGGACTCCTACATGGTCAATCAAGATTTGAGTCCCAGACCCAGAGGCTTGAAAAAGCACACTGGGTGTGTGCCCAAAATCTTGAGAGGAAAATGGAGGAGGAGGGATTGCAGTGTGACCATCCCTCATAGGGGGTGATTTCTCACTTTCCCTCTCTTTTTCTCTGGGGAGTACACATACACTAGGAAAAAAAACTTTTAAAAGTTCCTACTTTTTTTTTTAAGAATTATTTTTATTTAACTTTATTTATTATTATTATCATTATTATTTTTCAGTTTGATCAGAGAGAGACAGAGAGGAAGTGAGGAAGCAAGCCATCAGGTCCAAGACTTGAACCGTGGTTGACCATGTGGGAGTCCAGCACCTATAACCACCATGCTACTTGCCGGCCCCAAAATTTCCTAATTTATAAGAGTGTATGAGAGTGTTAGTCTGCCAAATAATAGTTACCCCATAATGTTCATTCTTTTTTTTTTTTTGGAGAGGTTTTTGCTATAGGGCGCGTGTGCTTGCCAGACAGAGCCGGGAGACAGAAAGCGAGAAATCACCCCCCAGGGGGGATGGCCACGCTGCAATCCCTTCTCCTCCGTTCTCCTCTCAGGATCCTGGGCACGCACGCACACACGCCCAGCGTGAGTCTCCAGTCACCAGGTTCGGGACGCAAACCATAGTCGACTACGTGAGAGTCCAGCGACATAGCCATTACGTGCCAACTGCTGGTCCCAATGTTCATTCTTATTCCTTCCTCTCCATCATAGATTTCAAACCATGTCTATTTAAGAGGAATTATGCTAACAAGTTTTTTGTGTGTGTGTGAGAGAGATTTTTCCTATAGGGCTCATACTCTCCCTGGAGAGACAGAGAGAAAGAAAATGAGAAATCACCTCCCAAGGGGAAAGGCCACGTTGCAATAGCTTCTTTATTCTCTCGGGATTTTTGGCATGCATGCACATGTGCCGGATGTGGGTTTTAAGCCTCCAGGCACAGGTCTTGAACCACAATCAACTATGTGGGAGTCAGTTACGTAACCATTATGCCATCTGCTTGTCCCTAATTAGATTATTAAGAAAACTGAGCTAATGATGAAACTTTTATGTTTTTAATGACTACAACACTTTATTTTTTTAGGTTTTTGTAAAAGGGTACATGCACTCACCTGAGAGAGAGAGAAAGAAAGAGAGAGACAGAAAAAGATAAAGTGAGAAATCACTCCCCCCCACCCCCCGGGGGGATGACCATGTTTCAATCCTTTCTCCTCTATTCTCCTCTCAGGATTTTGGACATGCATGTGCACATGCCTGGCATGATTTTTAAGCCGCCAGGTCAGAGACTCTAACTGCCGTTAGCCATGTAGAAATTTAGCACGTTAGCCACCATGCCACCTGCTGGCCCCATACACTTTAATGTAATGTTTATTTTAATTTTTGCATAGAAACATTGTTAGTTTTAAGGATACATGGCAGTTTTGCATTTGAGTTGGGTAGTGGACTTATGCCAAAGGATGTACCTATTTACTGACTCATTTAGCAAGCGTTTAAGAAGTGTTTACTATGTGCTTGGTTTTGTGGAGAGTGGAGAATAAGATGGACAAGATCCTCGTCCTTAGGGAGTTCACAGCCTATTCAGGAATAGTAGCAATAAACAAATGATAATATAATTTATGATGAGTATTTTATGATAGAGGAACAAGTTAATTCCATAAGGAGGGAGTCTTATATGGAGACTAGTACTTAAAACTTGATGTCTTTCCTTTTAGATGTTTGCTTTGTATAATAAGTAACATCTATTGTGTGCCAACCATGTGCCATGTCTCTTAAAAATACTGCATTTAATTCTCACAACAGCTCAATAAACATGACATTCCCAGTTTATAGATGTGGCAACTGAGGTCAATTAATTAATCTGCTCATGGTTCTACAGAGAGTATGGCTTGTCCAGACTCAACCCTGTATAGCCTGGTGCCCAAACATGCTCTTTTTTTTTCTTTTCTTGGAGAGGTTTTTGCTATAGGGCGCATGTGCTCGCCAGACAGACAGACAGAGATAGAGAGACAGAATGCAGGAAATCACCCCCCAGGGGGATGGCCACACCACAATCCCTTCTCCTCCATTCTCCTCTCTGGATCTTGGGCACATACACACATGCGCCCAGCGTGAGTTTAAGCCACCAGGTCTGGGACTTGAACCGTGGTCAACTACATGGGAGTCCAGCGACATAGCCATTACACTAACTGCTGGTCCCCCAAACATACTCTTTTAGTCGTAAGTTAAGTTAAAACCACAAATATCCCCTGGGATGGGAAGCGTCTCTCCAAATCAGGGAGTACCTGATTGTTGAGTAGCCTCTAACTCTTCACTGCTGGCCCCCAAGTTTGACTGGTGAATAAAGGGAAAGTCTTCTGCAATGGAAGCTACTGGTCATTGGAGCTTAAGACGAGGAGTTGAGTTGGTTAGCCCTTGCTGCAAGGAGAGAAAGGTATAATTCATGACCTGCTAGTACTGAAGAAAGATTGTATGTTCCTAGAATGTATGAGAATTTTGTCTTGTGATTTCCTGGACAGCCAAGATAGAGCAATAAGCAATTCCACTCAAACAGCAGCCTCTGTGGAGGGGGCAGTGTTTGGTGTTCAGTAAATGTCTGTTTAATGAAGGGCTGGTCTTGTAGTGCAGTGGTTAAGTGCGGGACATAGGGAGCCAGATTCCAGATGGCTGACTGTGGTTTGAATCCTGGTCCTGATGGCTTAGAAAACAAGTTGGTCTTGTGCACGTGCGTGGTTTGAGTCCTAGACCCAGTGGCATAAGAAACACTCCAGACACATGTATGTGCATGCCCAAAATGTTGGAAGAAGGGATTGTGGCATGACCATGCCCCATGGTGTGTGTGGGGTGTGCTTTCTCACTTTCCCTCTCCCTGTCTCTCTCCCATGAGCATATGTGCCCTCTGGTATATTAAAAAAAAGAGTTTTTAAAAAAAGACTAAAGGTTTTGAAATCAAAATTATTGGGGTGTGTGTGTGCAGGGTCAGCAGGTAGCATGGTGGCTAAGGCACTGGACTCTCACATGACTGCCTGTGGTTCAAGTCCCAGACCTGGTGGCTTTTTTTTTTTTTTTTTTTTCCTTTCCTGCTCTCTGTCTCTCTCTCTGGTCAAATGAAAAGTTGTTATATCTAATATGTTGGTTTACTTGCTGTGAAGAATTGTTACACTTGACATATTGTTTAGTGGCTAAGTTAGTAGTTTGCTGTGAAGAAAATGTTTGATTGTAATGCTGCTTGCGGAGAGCATGCCTGACTGCATTTTGTAGTACATGCAGACTGGTGTTAGTTATGTTCCTGGGAATTTAGCTTTTAGCCGACACCCTAGTGCTTATTGCTAATAGCAAACTGAGCCATATGCTGACTGATGATATGAAGGACCGATGATATGAAGGTAAGCATGGCCTATGCTTCACCCCACCTCATGACTGGCAAAAATATATAAACAAATCCCAATTTGTTTTGCCAAAATCCCATAGACTTACATGCAAAATGCTACAAAAGTATTTTGATGTTTTGTCAAGTCACCATGAGCCTGTCAAAATCAGACATTAAAAAGAGCTTAAGCTCAGCTCATTGGCTCTGTCCTCCACTTGGGCCGGACCCCGTCTCGCTGTATCTGAGACCTCACTTGCTGCCAGAGGCTCTGCCGGTTTACACACTGACACCTCCTCTCCCAGACAGGCCCCCTCTCCACTCTTTTTCTTTTTTCTTTTTTTGGGGGGTGGTGGTGGTGGGGAGAGGTTTTTGCTACAGGGCGCGTGCACTCACCAGAAAGACAGAGAGAGAGAGAGAGAGAGAGAGAGAGAGAGAGAGAGAGAGAAAGTGGTGAAAAATCACCCCCTCCCACCCCCCGGAGGATGGCCACACCGCAATCCCTTCTCCTCCATTCTCTTCTTGGGACCTTGGGCACGCACGCACACGGGCCTGGCGTGAGTTTAAGCTGCCGGGTCCAAGACTCGAACCACGGTCGACTACATGGGAGTCCAGCGACATAGCCATTACGCTAACTGCTGGTCCCCTGCTCCACCGTCTTTGATGCTCCCTTGGCCGCCACCAGTCCTGACCTCTGTACTCTAGTATCATCGGGTGGATCATTCATCCATCACCTTCGCCCTTGGCCACCGGACTCTCAGTCCTCTCATGGCAGCCACCACCATCGTTCTCTAAGATCTCCATGGAACTCCCCTCTGGCTGGTCGATTGTGCCTCATAGACGCCTAGCATGCTCAGTGCTTGGCCTCTCCCACGCCCTTGCGGACTGCATTCCCTGTTGCCGTGCCAGCATGGGATGCTCCGTGCAGCATGTCCCATCCGAAACTTGTAAGCCCCCTTTTACCCTGTGTGATTAAAGCAACCTGAAAGACAAACCTGAGTCCTGTCCTTCTTCCGCAGGCTTGAGCGCAGACTGGCTGTTTGTACTTGGGCAGCTAGTAAGAGTGGAACCTCTATTTAAGTCATGCTTCCTGAACGCCATAAACTCTCCCTCTCTCTCTCTCTTGCTCTCCTTCCGAAACTCCCCCTTTCCTCTCCTCAAGACAAAAATAAATAATTCTTTAAAAAAATTATCTTGGGGGTTGCTCTGTGGTACAGCAGTAATATACTACTCAAGGGAAGTCAGATTTCACATGGCAACCAGGGTTCAAATCCCCTGGCCTGGTCAGCCTGAAACACAATGAGCACCCACACAAGTGCCCTGAATCTGTTAGGCTGGAGGAAGGGTGTCATGGCATGGCCAGGCCTTATGAAGGGAGTTCCTTTCTCTCTCACATGCATGCCCTCTATCAAATATGAAGGAATAAAATTAAATTTAATTGGGGTTCAAATCTTGGCTCTGTCTTTTAATAGCTAAGTGGGTTTTTGTCTTCTTTCATGTATTTGATGTTTACTGAGCACCTACTAGACTTACTGTGCTAGGTTTAAAAAACATAGCAAGTAAACAACGCCGACATTTTGTCAAGTGTGAGTAACCTGCTGCTTAGGTTAAGTAACTTGTCCAAAACCTTACATTTACTACAGAGCAGACGCAGAATACAAGTTCTGATTCAAAGTTCATAATTTTTTAATTACATCCCCTCTTTCCCCTAATGTTTTTCAGTTGTCTAGCATTTTCCACCCTGTGCACTCTAGCTGACATTCATAAAGGTACTTACATGAGACTGAGGTAGAAGTCAGATTTAATAAAGTAAAAAGATTTCAAATTTCAGATAAGTAGTGACTTTAGTACGAGATTTGTTGTTCCATGCAATATTTTGGACAGATTCATACTGAAAAATTCTTCATTATTTATCTGAAAATAAAATTTAACCAGATAGCCTATATCTCACGTAGCAACTGTCGGCTGAAGGAGTCACTGAATTTCAGGCAAATGTTGTTTTCATTATGAACAATATTAGTTTCTAAAAGATTCATATAGAGAAAAATACTTTAAAACACTTAGAGATTGATGTAATTTAAAAAAAAATCAATGTTAGGCTATTGATTATCTCCATGTTGTGAAAGTTATGGAAATTAGAAATTGTATTAAACTTCCTCCTACCTTCTGGTTTTTTGTTAGTTAATTATTATCATTTTGCTTTCAAGGCATACAACATTGATTTTATTTTGTGAAGCAATAATTCCCGTAGCTGCTAAATTCTGCATTTAAAAGTATTTGATGTTTACCTGCCTTGTTACATGTATTTAAAAAATTGTCTTTCATTCCCAAAGGGTATGTGTACTGTCTGGGGGAAGGAAGAGAGGGAGAAAGAGAAAAAGCAACCCCCCCCCCCTCAGTGGGGCATGGTCATGATACAATCCTTTTCCCTCCATTTCCTACACCTTGTTAGGGATCTGAACCGTGGACATTCATGAGGGATCCAGCTCTCTACGCACTGGACTTAACCACTGTGTTAGGGGCCAGCCTTTAGATGTATTTTTTTTTTTTCAGGATTAAAAATAAAAAGGTTTGTTAGAGAATACATGTGCTCACCACAGGGGGAGGCAGAGAGATAGAGAGACAGAGAGAAGGAGAGGGAGGTACCTCCCCAAGGAAGCATGGCCACATGTCTCCACTTCTCCTTCTGCGTTTCTCCACCCTATTGGCATTTTGGACATGCATGCATATGCACCTGGAATGTTTTTCAAGCTGCTGGGTCCAGGATTTGAATCATGTGTTCGGTCAGGTGGGATTGAGTCCCCTTCACCATTGGGCCAGCCCAATCTTACATGTTCTTAAAATTCATTTATGTTTTATAAGAATTTTTAAAGGTTAAATGAGAGATTTTTAAAAATCCAAATGGAAGGCCATTTTCTTTCATGGTATACAAAAGAAGTGAGTAGAACCCTAAGTAAATAAAGCATTATCACGTCTGTTCATGCCACTACCTAGTTCATTTTTTTAAACAGTGGGATCTTTGCTATAGGGTGTGTGTGCTTGCAGAAGAGACAGAGAGAGACCAAGAGATAGAAAGCCAGAAATCACCTCCAGGGGGATGACCACGCTGCAATCCCTTCTCCTCCATTCTTTCTCCTCTCGGAATCTTAGGCACGCACGCACAGTTTTAAATCACTGGGCCCAGGACTCAAACCGCAGTCTACTATATGGGCGTCTAGCGACGTAAGCATTCCACCATCTGCTGGTCCCTGGTTCTTTATATAACTTCACAATTGAAGCAATAGAAAGTAGGCGGCAATTTAGCGATCAGGAAAGAGGTAAAAACGAAAACGTTCCTACTACATTTATTCCACTGCACTGTGTATAGCGGGGCTCACAGAGATGGCTTCTTTTAACTTCACCGTGCAGAAATGCCGTTGTATATAACATCGAACCCGTTCAACAGCTGAGGGAGATGAGACACGATGGGTCCCTATCCTGGTGGATCGTCATTCAATTCCACCCACGGAGCAGCTGCCGGTGTGTAATTCGGGGGGACTGCAAACAAGGCTTTCTGAACCAGAGACAACTTGTCGGGTTCCTTCGGCTTTGTAATGTGCGCAGGAATTTATGGATACTGAGGAGGTTCAAAACTTGGTCTCCGTCGGTTAACAGTGCAGTCATCAATGACCCAGTCCTGCAGAACGCCATCTTGCGGACCCAGTATCTCCGCGATGAAGCGTGTGAGTCCTTCAAGTTCATCTTCTCCTGGGTGGAGTTCAGCACCAGGGAACCTGGAGGAAGTTGTTGGGCTCATGAGGTAGCCAGTGCTCGGTACAGTCAGAGCCCCTCCACAGGCCTCCGCCCTCCGAGTCTCACCCTGCGCATGCGCCGAAACCTGGCTTTACCAGAACTGTCCTCGTAGAGCG
>NW_006160120.1:298614-311208 GCF_000334495.1 Tupaia belangeri chinensis
AAAGTATAATCCGTAAGAGGGTATGGATCGATGGGGTGCTCTGGGGTGAGGGGCTTGGTCTGCTGCATGTACCTGTTGCCTACCTGGCTGACATCATCCCCAACTCCCCCCCCACCACCACCACCACCAAGGCCAGCAGAAAAGGAGAGCTTTTTCCCATGTGGGGAGCGTTGTCTGCTTCCTGGTCATCAGCTGCCACCCGCCATCGACCTGAGAGTAAAAGGACAGTTTATTTATTTATTTAGCCAAAAGGTGTGTGGACTTGCTGGGGAGACAGACAGAGACAGAGGGAAAGTGAGAACTCACCCCCTGAGGGGATGGCCACGTCGCAGTCCCTTCTTCATTCTCTCCGGATTTGGGGCACACATGCACGTGCACCCAGCGTGACTTTACAGACACCTGGTCTGGGACTCGAGTCACAGTGACCGTGTGGGAGTCCAGCACCTTAACCGCCACGCCACCTGCTGGCCCCACGCATTACTCACACCATTGGCTGATTTTTCATCCTTAAGTTCTTTTCGAGGAAGGCTCATGTGGGCTATATCCCATGACTTCTTTAGTCCTTGTTAGTGCCTGCCTGTGGTATTTGTCATGGAATGCTAACCTGGCTTGTTAAAATGTTAGGGCACGCATTTTCTCAGAACCTTTGGGGACGTCTTTACTGTTCTGTCCACTGTAAAGTGGCCTGAGGTGACGGGGAGAGCTGTACTGTAGCTGTTCCTCATCTTCGTTGGGGACCTGGCTCTGGCTTCTGAGCTATTTTTTCCTACTTTATCTCTCCTAAGAGAGGGAGAGGCAGAGAGACAGACAGTGCCCCAGTGGGGCCTTAACTCCACAATACACCACAGTCGTTAGACAGTCCTGGGTCAGGGGCGGGCGTGTGGCTGGAATACTCAGGGAGGTCACTGGACCTGAACCAGGACTCTTCCCATGTGAGACTGCCTCAGCGAGGGTTACTGCTGATCATCTGGCTACCCCAAGGTTTGATAAACAGCCTTCTTCAGATTCCCTCCCTGCCAAGGGTGTGTCTAATACCTTTGAGCAGACACACCCGGGCTTCAGGTCTTTATCTCAATCCATGTGGCAGGAGAGCAGAGCTGCGTGATTTCCTGCCTCTCCAGAGCACTCAGAGGCAGTGTAGGAACTTCTTGCCGTCCTGCTCTGGGAGTCACCTCAGGAGAACCTTCTCCACCTTCTCAGCTAAACTGCAGGTTAAGTGTGATCTTCATTCACTACATAATAAAGCGTCTGGCTCTAAGGTGTGGAATTTTTAAAAAAGATCTATAGAAAAGTTCCAAAACTTGTACAAAAAATTCCCAAGTGTTCTTCAAGCAGATTCCCCAAGTGAACATTTTTTTTTTCTTGGAGAGGTTTTTTGCTGTAGGGCATGTATGTTCACCAGAAAGACAGAGACAGAGAGACAGAAAGTGAGAAATCACCCACCAGGGGGAATGGCCACGCCACAATCCCTTCTCCTCCATTTTCCTCTCAGGATCTTGGGCACGCACACACACACGCCTGGTGTGAGTTTAAGCCACCGGGTCCAGGACTGGAACCACGGTCGACTACATGGGAGTCCAGCGACATAACCATGACGCCAGCTGCTGGTCCCTTCCCAAGAGAACATTTTACCATTCTCTGTCTTGTCTTTCTCTCTGCCTCTTTATTTTCTAATCTACAGATCTTATTTGCATTTTACCGTTTATTTCAATTAATGATCTTGAGAGCAAAAGAAAAACCAATTTTCTGACCCAGGATTCAATCTAGGGTTACATATTCCTTTTAACTTTCAAGTCTCTCGGGGCTCCTTTAATCTACAACCGTTCTTCAGCCTTTCTTGGTCTTTCATGACCTTGACATTTATCAAGCGTACAGGTTGTCTATTTCATAAAACATCCCTCTTTGGGGCTTGTCTGATGTTCCGTCATTGTTAGGTTCAGGTTATACATTTTTGGCAAGAATGTGCAGAAGTGACATTGCTTCCTTTTCAGCTCGCATTAAAAAAAAAAAAAAAAAAAACCTCAAAAATTAGAACCACCCTCCCACCCCGCCACCTGATGTACATAATGCATTTTCCCCAGGCAAAGAGGTTACTGTCTCTCAAATCCAATTCTCAAAGGGCTCACTGACCTAATAAAATCCAAGACATTCTGCATTTCTTCTTGTTGGCTTTTGTGGGACTTCTTGGGAGCTGGAGCTGTCTCAGAGAGGTAGGGAGAGTCATCAGGAGCAGGGCAGAGGGCTACAGGTTAATGACTTTATAGGCTTATTTAAAAAAAAGAATATTTAACGTTATTTACTTTTAAAATTTGACCAGAGAAGGACAAAGAGAGAGAAAGTGAGAAAGCAAGCCACCAGGTTCAGGACTCAAACCACGGTCAGCCACGTGGGAGCCCAGCACCCTTAACTGCCAGCCCCTTTACAAGCTTTTTTTTTTTTTTTTTTTTTTTTTTTTTTTGAGAGGTTTTTGCTGTAGGGTGTGTGTGCTTGCTAGAAAGACAGAGAAAGACACAGAGATAGAAAGTGAGAAATCACCCCCCAGGGGGGATGGCCACACAATTCCTTCTCCTCCATTCTCCTCTTGGGATCTTGGGCATGCACACATACGCGCCCGGCTTGAGTTTAAGCCACTGGGTCTGGGACTCGAACCACAGTTGACTACATGGGAGTCCAGCGACATAGCCATTATGCCAACTGCTGTTCCTTTTACATGCCTTTTAACCCTCTAATGCCTGTGCTGGCTTGGAAGATTACCCAGCGTGTCATGCCAACAGATTGCCCAGGCTCTAACTTTCTTGGTTCAAGAGAGAATTTGCCATCACTGAAGTCTCAGTGGATCAGAATGTAGCTGTGGACTCACAATAGTCTTTGTTCACTACTTGGCTTCCTGCTTCATAGCTGGGCAAACTTGGGCTTGTTCTTGAATATCCCTGCACCTCTCTCTCCCCACTTGTACAAAGGGGTCAAGAATAGTACATACCTCAAAAGGTCAGTATGAATAAGTTAAATACAATGTGGTAGTACACATTCACCCAGAAAGATTTTAGAACTTTGTGCGCTCATTAGCTCATAGATCTCATTTTCTATAGGTTCATGACATCACACTTTGAGTCTTTTTATAAATTTGCTTGTGCTATGCATCAGAAGCCCTTGGATTCTCATGGACTATGTTCACATAAATGTCACTGGAAGCTTTTCATTGAGTCCTGGTTCCCCAGGACATTGGCTGGGTGGTACAGGTGGCTTTGTTGTGACTATATTAGGTTCCTGGTGAGCCCCAACAGAGCTAACAGCTCCTGGAAGCAAGATTCTGTAAAACAAAGTAGATCCAGATGGTACTGCCCAAACCTGGCAAGCTCTGTTGTATGTTGAAAGAAGTGACCAGTGAACTGCTGGATCACCACCCTAGAACCGCTGGATCACCACCCTAGAACTGCTGCTAGGAATCAGGGAGTCCCTTTGGCAGGGTCACCTGGTTTGTAGCCTCACTCTATGATGCAAACATCGTGTCAGTACAGCTCTATTCCCCTGTGGTAGTCAGAACCATGGCCCACCGAAGACAGACACGTTCCAATCCTGGACCCTTGAATGTGTCATCTTACACGGCAGTAAAGATTCTGCAAATGTCATTGATCTTGAGATGGGGAGAAAGACTTGGATTATCCAGGTGAACCCAATGTAATCACAGTGTTTTTTTTTTTTTGTTTGTTTGTTTGTTTGTTTGTTTTTTTTTTTTTTTTTAGGGTTAGAGTTTTTTGCTATAGGGAGCATGCGCTCACCAGATAGAGAGAAACATAAAGTGAGAAATCACCCCCCAGGAGGATGGCCACACCACAATCCTTTCTCCTCCATTATCCTCTCAGGATCTTAGGCATGCATGCACACGCACCTGGCGTGAGTTTAAGCCACCGGGTCCAGGACTCGAACCACAGTCGACTATGTGGGAGTCCAGCGACATAGCCATTACGCCAACTGCTGGCCCTCACAGTGGTCCTTTTAAGGGAGTTGCAGGAGGCTCAGAGTGAGAGGAGCCATGATGGCAGAAATAGAGGAGGGAGGTGGTGGTGTGGTGGTGAAGCAGCTGGATCCCGAATGGCTGACCCCGCAGTTTCAGTCTTGGATCCGGTGGTCTGGGAAACACGCTGGGAGTGTGTGTGTGCATGCCCAAAGTCTCGAAAGGAGAAATGGGGGAGAAGAGATTGTGGCATGACCATTCTTCATGGGAGGTGCTTTCTCATTTTTCTCTCTATCTGTCTCTCTCTGGAGTGCATCTGTGCCCTCTAGCAAATTAAAAGAAAAAAAGAACAGAGGAGGGAGGAAGGGAAGGGGGGAGAGAGAGAGGCTACATTCAGGCTTTGAAGATGGAAGAATGGGTCACAAGCCAAGGAAAGCAGGCAGTCCTTAGAAGCTGGAAAAGGCAAACAGATTTTTCCCTAAAGCCCCCAGAAGGAACATAGCGCTTCTGACTTATTTTTGACTGGGCTTTCTTCTCACTAGAAAACGATATATATATATATTTTAACTTTATCATGCCTCACTTTTTGAAATCTTTTAATAATTAAATCATTCAGGACCGGCAAGTGGCATGGTGGTTAAGTTGCTAGACTCTTGCATGGCTGACCACAGTTCAAGTCCTAGACCTGGTGGCTTGCTTTCTGACTTTCCCTCTCTCTCTGGTTAAATTAGAAAATAATGATAGTAATTCTTTTAAAATAATTAAATCATTTAATCCTATTCAAATTAACTTTGAGGTATGATGCCACGAGTAGGTATAATTACATTCTTTCTCTTCTCAAGGTACCTCAACACCAAATACCCTCTCCAAACCATATTTTTTTTTTTTTTTAGAGAGAGATATTTTTGCTATAGGGGGAGGCAGAGACAGAGAGTCAGAAAGTGAGAGGTCACCCCTCAGGGGGCATGGCCACATTGCAACCCTTTCTTCTCCATTCTCCTTTCAGGGTTTTGGGTATGCACGCACATGCACTTGTTTCGTTCCTTTCCTTTCCTTTTGTTTGTTTTTCACCTGGTGTGAGTTTTAAGCCAGGACTTGAGCTGTGGTCAACTATGTAGGAGTCTAGCGATGTGACCATCACACCATCTGCTGGTCCCCCTCCAAACCACTGTTGTGTCTCTTCTTTATCATACAACATTGTTTTTACTGGAGGATCAATCACAGGGCTATCCATTATTTCTGTGATCTTTCTTTCTTTTTAAAAATTTCCTAAAGGGTGCATGCACTCACAGGAGAGACAGAGGGAGAGAAAGAGAGAGAGAAAATGAGAAAGCACCCTCAAGGGGGCATGGTCACACTGCAATCCCTTCTCCATTTCTCTGTCCTTACAAGATTTTGTGCGTGCACGCGCACATACCCAGCCTCTTTTTCAAGCCACTGGGTCCAAGACTCAAACCGCACAGTTGTCTGTGTGAGCTCCTGCTGCCTTAACCACTGAGCCATGGGCTGACCCCTGTCTGTCTCTTTTCGAGGCAACTCACAAGTGTTTCAATGACTGTTAATCTAGATGGAATAAATTCAGTCATTCTGTTTCCAGAGTCACATGAAATATATTTGTGAAAATACTTAAAGAGAATTATCTTTAATGTGAATAATGAATCTTGTTTGTGCTCCTCAGATGATCAGGAATCTGATTAATGCTTCCTTTCATTTGAAATTCTCAAAAGATCCGTCTCTTAATTTGCCTCCATGTGCTGGGTATAGCAACAGAATAGAAGCGTAATTATCATACGGAAAGGGGCCACAGCAGAAAGGAAGACCAGTCAGTTGAGTCAATGGCTCACCATTTCCTGGAGATTCTGGTTCAGTGAGTCTAAGGTAGGACTTCAGAATCTGTATCTTTTTTAAAAGCACTTCCAGCTTTGCAAACCACTGAGCTAGGTAATTAAAATGGTATTGATATCACACCCAAATGCCATTTGCTGGTGTCACCAACTTTCAGGGTTCCCCAGAGAACGTTAAATTTTCCTTATGAAGGTTAAAACTGGATAATTGACCAAGTCAGTGGAGATAGACAGAATCTGGAAGAAGAAAGCTCTAGATTTAAAACTTCATGGTATAAAGCAACCATTTTATTCCTGTTCATAGTTTCTGGGAGTCGGGATTTCAGGAAGGGCCCAGCTAAGCAGTTCAAGCTCAGAGTTAGACAGCGGCTGTATTAGGGGTAGCAGGGGGCTGGATCTGCAGTAGCTGGCTGGGTCTCTCCCTCTCTTCTCACTGCCTCTGGGCCTCCCCACACGATCTCTCTGCATGGTCTAGTTTGGACTTCTTTTTTTTTTTTTGGAGAGATTTTCACTGTAGGGCGCGTGCGCTCGCCAGACAGACAGAGAGAGACATAGAGACAGAAAACGAGAAATCACCCCCCAGGGGGGATGGTCACGCCGCAATCCCTTCTCCTCCATTCTCCTCTCGGGATCTTGGGCACGCACGCACACGCGCCTGGCGTGAGTTTTAAGCCACCGGGTCCGGGACACGAACCGTGGTCGACTACATGGGAGTCCAGCGACATAGCCATTACGCTAACTGCTGGTTCCCTAGTTTGGACTTCTTCATACCGTGGTGGCCTCCGAGCATCTGGGCTGCTTACATGGAGCTCAGATCTCTGAAAGAGCAGCCAGAAGAACCAGAAGGAGCTAGCAGACGGCACTGTGGGTATGTTGCTAGACTCCCACATGGCTGACTGCAGTTCGAGTCCTGGACCCAGTGGCCTGAAAATCATGCTGGGCATGTGTGTGTATGTGCCCAAGATCTCTCCAGTGAGTGCATGTATCCGATAGCAAAAATCCCTCTCTTAAAAAAAAAAAAAAAAGGAGAAAAAACCCTACCTCCTTATTTTCATTAATTGCTAACTGAAATTAAGTATTTGTTTTCTTTTTCAAATTTTTTTCTTTATTATTATTATTATTATATTTTATTAGAGGGCACATGTGCATGCAGAGAGAGACAGAGAGGGAGAGGAAAAAGCACCCCTCACAGGGAATGGTCATGCTGCCATCCCTCCTTCCATCTCCCCCTCCTTTTGGAATTTTGGGCATGCACACATAGTAACTTGAACTGCGCGGACATGTTGGATCTGGCTGTCCCAACCACCAGGCAAGGAACTGGCTTTTCATTTCTTATATGAACAACAGAGACAGAGATAGAGACAGCTTCTCCCACAGGGTCTTGACACTGTGATCCACTCACTACCTCAGCCAGGGTTTGATCCTGGACACATGCATGCCTGGCATACACACGGAGGTCATTGGATGCAAATTGGGAATCTTCCTGTGCGAGTCAGCTTTGAAGCACATGACATTTCACCAGGGCGCCACCTTCTGGCCGATCGAGCCTTTCTTTTGATTATAAATGTAGGCAATAAACTGCAGTTGAACCAACAGGGCCCGTTACATTGTCTCCAATAGAAATTACAGTTACCTCTGTTTCATATCACCTTACATTTGTTGCAGCTGTCTTGAATTATTGTTTGCACTCATCGCTACTTTGAAATTATGAAGGTTTTAGATTTGCTACTAGATCTTGTTATAAAGTCCATGAATAAAGAAGCACACACAGTGCTACATCACACATTGGTCTTAATATTTTGATGACTGTATTTCAATATAATTGGTTTTCTCTGTAACTCTACTTATCACATTTTATGCATTTACACATATTGTTTTGAGAAGGGCTCAGAGAGTTCTCCAGAGAGCCAGAGGAGCCCACAACACATGCACAAAATTTAAGAGCTCTGCTCTGAAGAAAGAAGTCAATGATGAGATGAGAAGCTCACTTCAAAGCATACTAAGAAGTGAATGCTTTTGGGACCAGCAGTTAGCGTAATGGCTATGTCGCTGGACTCCCACGTAGTCGACCGTGGTTTGTGTCCTGGACCTGGTGGCTTAAAACTCACACCGGGCATGTGTGCGTGTGTGCCCAAGATCCCGAGAGGAGAATGGAGGAGAAGAGATTGTGACGTGGCCATCCCCCCGGGGGGTGATTTCTCGCTTTCTGTCTCTATGTCTCTCTCTGTCTGTCTGGCGAGCGCACGCGCCCTATAGCAAAAACCTCTCCAAAAAAAAAAAAAAAAGAAGTGAATGCTTTTTTTTTTGAGTCAAACATTGTACTGAGGAATGTCTATCTGTATCACTCTACCTATCTACCTACCTATATCTGTATCGCCTTATTTATTCCTCCCGACAACATTGGACATTGGTATTCTTCTTCTCATTTTATAAATGAGCAAACTGAGGCTCAGAAGAATAGGTAAACCACCTAAGGCCCACATGGGAAAACTGAGACTCAAAGAGGTTAATTTTTTTTTTCTCACTGTTAAGCAACATAGTAGGATTCAAACCCATGTCTGCAAGACGGCAAAGCCCACATGTTCCATTGAACCCTACAGAGTTAATTAAAGGTACCAGGGCAAGCTGGCCTGAGAGAGCTGATGGTTTATCAAACATATGACTCAGGCAGACCTTTCAGACCATCCGTCAGGACTGGATGGTTTGGAAAGAAATCGCTACTTTTACTGGTGGTTAGTGGGGTGACAGAGCCCTGCGGAGAGAATCTTCATGGGTATGAAATACACACTGGCATTCGGAAACTCCATTAGCTGCTATTGTCTAGACACGAGAGTAAAAAGTAGGAAGCAGGAGATAAAAGAATATACCAGTAGGAAGTTCTGTGTTGGGCTCGTGCTGAAACAGAAAGAGGCATTATTTTGAAACCATTGATGATGAACTTGGGAAGGATCAAAGTAGTCTTGTGATCTGAAAATCTAATGAAATGAAAACGAGGTAATGGTATGTTTTATAACTATGGAAGATCTGAGAAGCTGGAAATTATCTCAGCGTGAATACTAGACGGGAAGAGGGAACAATGGAAGCCACCTAGAAAAGGATCTTTATTCAGCCTTATTTATAGCAGGTATTCGTCTTGTCTTTCACTGTGGGGATCACAAAGGAGTTTGCTTCACCTTGCTGGGTGTATGAAACTACAGCAGTTGTCACAGCCCCTGCTGCTTCCTCCCATGAAAACTAGCACATACAAAGGAGGGAGGCAGAGTGCTGTGCTGAGGGGGATGAACGGCTCCGGCTAGGAGGGGAAACAGGAGACAAGAGAGAATAGAGAAGAAAAGAACCAAGAGAGAATCTTCCCACCATTGCCTCACCCCCTTTCTCTAGACTTGACTATCTAATATGACAGCCGCAGGCTATGCGTGGCTATTTATGTTTATTAAAAGTAAATATAGACCAGCAAATGGCATAATGGTTACGTCGCTGCACTCCCATGTAGTTGACCATGGTTCGAGTCCCAGACCTGGTGACTTAAAACTCACACTGGGAGCCCGTGGGTGCGTGCCCAAGATCCTGAGAGAATGGAGGAGAAGGGATTGCAGCATGGCCATCCCCCCCTGTGTGTGTGTGTGTGGGTGATTTCTTGGTTTCTGTCTCTCTGGTGAATGCACAAGCCCTATAGCAAAAATCTCTAGTAAAGAAAAAGTAAATATAATTTAAAAACCCAACAACACTTTCTTGATCGCACTGCACTAGTATTCAACAGGTCCAGGTAGCTAGTGGCTACCATATTGGATGGTGTAGATACAGATAATTTCCTCTATCACAGAAAGCCCACTGGATGGCGATGATAAACGCCCCAATCCACCTGTAAGTCTAGTATTCAAAGCCTAGGACAAGGGAACACCATGGCTGCAATGTCTGTGGCCCATGGGAAGACAGAAGAGTAGCATCTTCTGAAACGGGACATAAGGATCCTAGTATCCTACATGACCTTAGGTGAGCTGCTTGTATCTCTAGAACCCAGTTGTCCCCCATTCGATTTTTTTTTTTTGCTAGACATTATGACAAGAAAATTACATAAGCAATTTAGTCCTCATAATAACCATGTGAGCTCTTAGGCCCTTTTATAGAGGAGAAAATCAGAGGTTAAGAACATGCCCAAGACTGGGCCAGCAGATGGTGTGGAGGTTAAGGCCTCTGAATCTCACATGATCAAAAGCCTAGTTTGAGTTCCAGATGTGGCGGTTTGAAAAACATGCTGGGTGTGTATATATGTGTGCCCAAAAATCTCCAGAAGTGGGGCCAGCAGGTGGCAAGGTGGTTAAGGTGCTGGACTCCCACATAGCCCACCACAGTTCAAGTCCTAAACCTGGAGGCCTGAAAATCAAGCCGGGTGCTTGTGTGTGTGTGTGTGTGTGTGTGTGTGTGTGTGTGTGTATGTGCACACATGTGCTCAAAATCCCAGGAGGAGAGTAGAGGAGAAGGGACTATGGCACGGCCACTCTCGGAGGGTGATTTTTCACTTTCCCTCTTTCTCTCTCTCTGCCTCTGTCTCTCTCCTGAGAGCACGAGTCTGAGAGCAAACTTAAAATAAATAAGTAAAAGAACATGCTCAAGACCAGTGGGTAGCAGGACGGGGTTGTACCAGGTCTGTGACTTCAGAGGTCACATGCCTTCCCACCAAGCTGTACTGCTTCCGGCTGCTAGTTCTTCATTTGTAAAGCAAGGTGTCTTAGCTGGATTCTCTCAGAAACAGAAAGGGAGACAAAGACCTAAGTACAAGTAGTTTATTTTGGGAGATACCCCCAGGAAGCACTGAAGGGAGTGGCAAGTGAAGCCTCAGAGGGAAGACAGCCACGTGCAGCGACCTCAGGAGTGGCTCCCGGTGCAGGCACTGGGGCTTCCTCTTGGCTGGGCAGTGCGGAACACACACCTCCTAGTTACCCCACCTAAGTGGAGTATTTATCTCCAGCTCCTCATCTGTCATTGGTAGAAGGCTGCTCCCAGGGACGTTAACTTGGCACTTCGCACCTGCTCCTCTCGAGGGCTAAACACACTCTTGCAGCCATAAAAGGCCCTGGGCAGAAGGCCCCCAAGTGCTTGAAGAGAGAAAGGAAGCAATGGGTATGGAGGCGGGAGGGTGGGGTACCAACAGAAGGCTACAGAGGGGATTTGACTAAGTGCTCTATCTGCTCTAACAAATTTTAGACGTTGTTATAGCGTAAAGCCTAAAACCATCATAATTTCATCCTGCTAGACATGTCTATGGGGGGAGCCTGGAGATACAATTAGACATCTGAGCCGACTTCAATATGAATTTCAGAGTAAAGGACTAGCACGGATATTGCACGAGGGGCTGTTTATTAGGACTGGGACTCTGTAGCTCAATACTATAGCCCTGACATGTGGCGGATAATCAATGTTCCATGGCTGTTAGTTGAATACGTGATTAAATGAAGTTGCTATGAAAACACGATTCGCTAGAAGAAATGTGCAAAGGACGGATGCTATCAGCTCACGAAAGAGGAGCTTCAGATGTTAACATGCATCTGGTAGGATGTGCAGCTTCACTCAGAATCGGAGAGATGTCAGTGAGAGCGGTAACGAGATGTCTCTTCTCACCCAGCAAATCGTCACATACTAAAATGAATGATAACAAGGAGCGATGGAGAGACGCGAAGTCAAGGTCTCTTCAAATGTGTACTTCCCAAGGTTTCCGGGAACGTATTTTGAACATACCAGTTAGCATTTATAATATAATATACCCAAACATAGAAACACATTCCATGGGACTAAAAACACAAGCGCCTCAGCATACATGGAGAAGGAGGGTGTGACTGTGGCATGCTTTGCAGTAGTGAAAGCGTGGACACAACCTGAATGTTCAACAGAATGATTGAATCGGTTGTGACCGGTCTACACGAAGACTACTATGCAGTTCTTGGGCCAGTCAGTGGTGTGGTGGTTGAGGATGACTGGATCCCCATGGCCAGCTGCACAGGTCGAGTCCTGAACCCGGTGACTTGAAACACATGTGGGCATGTGTGTATGCATTCTCCAAGCCCGAAAGGATAGAACAGTAGAAGAGAAGGGACTGCAGCATGACCGTCCTCCACGGGAGGTAGTTTCTCACTTTTCTCGTCTTTCTTCCCTCTCTCTCTTTTTCTCTCATGAGCACATGCACCTGCCAGTAAAATAAAACAAACAAACAAACAAACAAACAAACAGGAAGAAGTTCTTTGGAAGAAAGAATGCGTGGGGGCTGGCAGGTGATGTGGTTAAGGACACTAGACTCCCACATGGCCAACTGCAGTTCAAGTCCCAGACCTGAAGGCTTGCTCTCTCACTTTCCCTCTCTCTCTCTCACACACACACACTCTGCCCCTCTCTGGTCAAATTAAAATAAATAAATAAAATGAAGTTTAATAAAATGATTCGTTTAAAAATGTGTTAGAGCTGTATCTACTAAACTGGAGTGATTTCTACGATACATTGTTAAGTGAGAAAAGTGGTTGCAGAAAATTATGAAGACTCCTTTCCTTATAACGTGAACAAATGCAGTCTTAAATATATGGGAGAATACCTACCCTTCTCCTCCGTTCTCCTTTCAGGATTTTGGGCACACACACATGTAACTGTTGTGTTTTACAAGTTGCTGGGTCTAAGATTTGAACCATGTGGCTGCCACGTAGAATCCAGCTGCCTTAACCATCATGCCATCAGCTGGCCCAGGGATTTTGTTTGTTTGTTAGAATTTTTTTTTTTTTTTTTTTTTTTTTGTGTGATAGTGGGTCACGC
>NW_006160120.1:311321-313128 GCF_000334495.1 Tupaia belangeri chinensis
ACACACACACACACACACACACACACACGCATGCACGCACCTGGCATGAGTTTCAAGCTCAGCTGGGTCCAGACTCAAACCATGGTTGACCACATGGGAGTCCAGCATCTTAACCACTATACCACCTGCTGGCCCCCCCAAGGATGGTCTGTAAAAGCTTTTCTATGACAGTCTTGTCTCTGCCCCTTTCTCCCGAGTTTGGCTCTTTAGCCTTCCCGTCACTCCTATGAGCTGCCCAACTCCCTTCCAATAATGTTCTCAGAGGTCAGTGGTTAGGAAGTGGCTTGGTAGTGGATTAGACTCACTTCAGATAAAGTAGTCGATCAGGGAAAGCTTCTCAACAGAGGCATTGTTTTTCCTGAGACCCGAAGGATGAGGAATCAGCAGGGAGGAAGGGCCTTTCAGGCCCAAGGAGCAGACCTGACAGAGCTCTGAAGAGGGGACCGAGACTGCTGGATGGCTGGAGGGTAGCAAGTGAGTGTTTAGAGGAGGGAAAGCGAGTGTTTAGAGGAGGGAAAGTGAGTGTTTAGAGGAGGGAAAGCGAGTGTTGAGAGGAGGGAGAGGTAGGCAGAACCCAGACCCAGGCCCTAGAGGCCACGGTGAGGAGTTCAGATTCCCCTCCCCCACAACCAAAGTCATTTCTCACTCTAGACGTCAGCATCTGAGAAGGCTGAGGTCCTGGGGCCTCCTCTGCCAGTCAGGACCAGCCACGTCAGCTAATGGCTTCAATCAGATTACAGTAAAGAAATTCTATTCATTGTCAACCTGCCCTTCTATTTGGCTGGCTCTTGGGTTTTCCAAATTTCCGGCTAGGTTCTTTCCTGAGTTTCTCAGTTCCCTTTGATAAGTTCCGGCCCAACTCATGAGCCTGGCTCATGCTGAGCTGAAGGGAAAGATCTGTGCCCACAGTTAGGCCTGGGAACCTTGGCTAGAGAGCCTGGACGCCTGGTGTTCTAGGGAGCCACACACTTTCCTTCCAGGGCTCACTAAAGGAGGCAAACTGACCCTACATCTATTAGACTGAGATCTGGCTCCAAGAAAGGGATGCTGGGATTTGGGAGTCCTTTTCTCTGATGGGGGGTGTCTACCCAACAGTGGATGGTACCTACTTGAGCGGAGAAGAGAGATGCAAACATGGAGTGCTGGGGAGCAACTGGCCAGGCCAGGCGAGTCCCCTGGGCCTAGTGGACACGGCAGTGATTAGCCTGGCTGGAGCACCTTTCTGGTGACCCACCAAGCAGGATGACTGCCTGGCAAGAGTGCCCCACCAGTGCTGGGCTCAGGGGGTGTGGCATGGTAGAAGAGGGCAAGTCTGGGGGCCGGCAGGTGCTGTGGTGGTTAAGGGCACTGGACTCCCACATGGCCAACTGCAGTTCGAGTCCTGGACTTGATGGTTTGATTTCTCACTTTTCCTCTCTCATTCGCTCTGTCCCTCTCTGGTCAAATTAAATAAATAAATAAATAAATAAATAAATAAATAAATAAATAAAGTTGAATAACATAATTCTTAAAATAAAAAAAAAAGGAGAGGGCAATTCTGAGCTGAATGTCCTGTGTCAGAGAACTGTGCAGTGGGGGAGGCACCCCCCAATTCACTCATGTGCTCCCTGAGAAAGCATAAATGGACGTTGGCCACTCCAGCTAGCCAGGGAAAGGTCAACCAACAGAGAGGGCTGTTGCAGGGACCAGGCAGGGGCAGGGGCATTTGCCCTTCCCCATTCCTTCCCCACATTTCAACAAGAGGAAGGGTGCAAGGCATGTCTCCCACTAAGCCATCTCAGTCTCCTGCCCCCCCCCCCCCCCCTCT
>NW_006160120.1:313493-316458 GCF_000334495.1 Tupaia belangeri chinensis
TGTCCCCCCCTAAGCCATCTCAGTCTCCTGCCCCCCCCCCCTTTACTCCAAGCAGGCTGGGGACAGAATCCTGGCTAAACGCAGCCCTTGGATGAGTAAAGGGGAAGATGAAATGAGGTTTAAATGAGTCTGAGAATAAAGCTTTAAAGGATGGAGGTTTAAAAGCAGAACGTGATCCAAAAGTAATGCAATCTGCCCAAGATGTCATTAAGGGATGGAAAAAGGAGATTCAACACAGCATGGCTGAAGGCAGAGATTAGGGGAAGAAATGCTTCATTATTATGCCCCACCGAGTTGAGTCGCCTCACTGCACTGGTTCCAAAGTAAACAGAATACCTGAAATACAACGCGTTCTGGCTGAGTCTTGCTTAGGTAAGCCGCTCTGGGGTTCTGAGACACCACAAGGAGGTAGGAGTGCGCGTTCCAGGCTGGCTGCTGGATAGGCTCTTCCAGAGGCGGGGTCTGGAGCTGAGCCTTGAAGGATGAGAAGGAGTTGGCCAAGTGAAAGGAGAGCGGGAGCAGGGCTTTCAGGCAGAGGTGGCAATGCGCACCAGGGGAGTGGGGCTGGAGCATCCAGTGGAAGGCAGGCAGGATGGCTGGTTAGAGACGCAGGCAGGAAGGGTAGAGATGCAGGCCAGGAAACCTGTGGCCTTGCAGCCCTGTTACAGAGTGAGGATCCTGAGAGTCACTTCAACTGGGAGCAATACGACTGGATTTGCGTGTTAGACAGAAAGCCCTGGTCACCAGATTCTGGCTGCGCCATGGACACTGGACCTCAAAACACCCTCCTCCCCCATCCACCTGGCCCTGAAACCCCACCCCTACAAAAACCATTTCCTTTGTGATTCCAAAACCTTGGGCTCCCATTAAAAATATTTTTTAAGAATGATTTTATTTAACTTTATTTATTATTATCATTGTTATTTTCCAGTTTGATCAGAGAGAGACAGAGAGAGAGGAAGTGAGAAAGCAAGCCACCAGGTCTGAGACTTGAACTGTGGTCGGCCATGTGGGAGTCCAGCACCCTTAACCACCATGCCACTTGCCGGCCCCCCCATTAAAAATATTTTAAGAATTATTTTATTATTATTATTATTTAAATTTGAGTAGAGAGAGTGAGAAAGTGAGAAAGCAAGCTGCCGGGTTCCAGACTGGAGCCATGGTCAGCCATTTGGGAGTCCAGAGCCCCAACACCACACCACCTGTAGAACCCCCCCCCAAATTGTTTTTTAGTTGCCAGAGGGCATGTGTGCTTGCCAGAGAGACAGAGAAAGAAGGGGAGAGAGGGAGATAGCATCTCCCAATGAGAGCATGGCCATGCCAATCCCTTCTCCACCTCTCCACCTTGCTGGGACTTTGGGGATGCACACACACACACACATGCACAACACGTTTTTCGTTTTTCAGGTTGCCAGGTCCGGGATTTGAACTATGGTTGGCTATGGGAATATGGAATATGTCTCTCTTAACCACTAGGCCATGGCGCTGGTCTAGTCCCCACTCTTTCTAATACCCTTTGTCCTACTCCTACTGCTGAATCTTTCATAGCTTCCCTCTTTGGGGTGACTCTGAATATCGCCACTGTCCCCTTATTCCATCTTCTCGCTCCCCTCCTCCGTTGTATTCTTCTGGGCCCAAGAGGGTAGCCTATGCCTGCTCTGGGCCTGTGCCCGCCAGCACAGTCTCCTCGGGGTAAGTATGTACTAAAATATCTTCCCTTTATCTTATCTGGTCTTCACTCCATGGGGCAACCCGAAGGCTACTATTTATTCTTTCACACATTCCTTTAAGCTGCTCTAATTGCTGCTATGATATGTTTTGTATAATATAATTAATGTTTTAATTCTGTGTACTTGCTTCCCCAGGCAGTTTTGTGAAGGGCCCAATTTTGGAATCAAGCAAATAAGGAATAAGTAATGGCTCAAGTTATTATAGTCACACCCCCCTCCCAAAGGAATTAAAACTGTGCTTGGCTTTTCAAAGTGGGTTAAAAAGGGAAAAGATATTTTAATCTTCTTTTCATCCTGGGCATGTTTGGGTGGCTTTACCGAAGCTCCTGGCCCCTGATTTCAAGCGTTTCTGGCCTTTTGGTGTCTGTACCATCCCATGGGTTCAAGGGGCCACTGAAACTTGAAATCTGTTTTTCTTTTTTTTTTTGAGAGTTTTTTTGCTATAGGGTGCGTGCGCTCGCCAGACAGACAGAGAGAGACATAGAGACAGAAAGTGAGAAATCACCCCCCAGAGGGGATGGTCATGCCGCAATCCCTTCTCCTCCATTCTCCTCTCGGGATCTTGGGCACGCACGCACACGCACCCGGCGTGAGTTTTAAGCCACTGGGTCCGGGACGCGAACCGCGGTCGACTACATGGGAGTCCAGCGACATAGCCATTACACTAACTGCTGGTTCCCTGAAATCTGTGTTGAGATGACCAGCTTTGCACTACTTCAATAGCACACCAGAACTGACGTTCTGCTGCGTCCCAGTACTAGGCACATAATAGAACACCAATAGTGATGTTCTGATGAATAAATAAATGAGTGTGTGGGTTTGGTAGCTTCTCACCCCAGCATAGCCTTTGTTGTGAAGTCTCCTTGGGAGAAAGTAGCTCCCTCAATGAGCTCACAGTGAAATGGGACCAGACCGATGGAGCTGTGTTCTGGCATGTACAATGCTGTGTGACCTCGGGGGAGCAGGCAGGGCGGGCACCCCCACCTGTGTCTCGGAGTGGGGGGAGGTGTAGGAGGAGGCAAGATTTTAATTGGTTCCAGGAAAGAGAAAGAAATAAAGGAAACAGGGTAAAAACAAAAACAAAACCAAAAACAACAGAAAAAGAAAAAAAAAGCTGTGTGTTTGGGGAATGGGGAAAGGATGAATATGGCTGCAACTAGCCTTCACAGCCCAAGGTGTGGCAGGAAGTGTGGGGATAGAGGTTGGGGCTGAGTGGGGAAGGGTCTGCTCAGCAG
>NW_006160120.1:316473-334299 GCF_000334495.1 Tupaia belangeri chinensis
TATCATCCTGAGGGGGTAGCGAAACTAAAAGAAGATTTTTGTTTTTGCTTGGTTTGTTTTAGTTTATTTACTTCTGGGGGGTATCTCCCACAGGAACCTCATGCTGTGATCCACCACCCAGGTCACAGGCATACATGCGTGCACCTGGCATGCCTAGGGAGGTCGCAGGATGCCAGCCCAAGACCTTTCCTATGTGGATTCATTGCCACTCCCACTGTGCCACTTCCTGGGCCCCCAAAGAGGCTTTTAAGCAGAAAAGCGCCCTGATCAGATCAGATCTGGAGTTTATCAAGAGAAATGCAGCTTCCTTCTCTCTTCCTCAGCACTGCCTGTGTAGGTGGCGGCCATCTCTTACCCAGCGTCATGGCTGCCCTCCGGCCCCTCATGAAACCCAAGATCATCAAAAAGAGGACCAAGAAGTTCATCGGGCACCAGTCAGACCGATATGTCAAGATTAAGCGCAACTGGAGGAAACCCAGAGGGATTGACAACAGGGTGCGGAGGAGGTTCAAGGGCCAGATCCTGATGCCCAACATGGGTTAGGGCACCAACAGGAAAACGAAGCACATGCTGCCCGGTGGTTTCCGGAAGTTCCTGGTCCACAACGTCAAGGAGCTGGAAGCTGCTGATGTGCGATAAGTCCTACTGTGCTGAGATCACCGTCGCCTCCAAGAACCGCAAGGCCATCGTGGAACGGGCAGCCCAGCTGGCCATCAGAGTCACCAATCCCAACGCAGGGCTGCGCAGTGAAGAAAACGAGTAGACGGCTGGTGTGCACGTTCTTTGTTTCTAAATAAAGCCACAACCCCCCCCCCCAAAAAAAAAAGAAAGAAAAAAGAGAGAAATGCAACAGTGTAGAAGGAGAGCTGCCTGGTACATCACGGGTGCGCAGGCCAGGCTGTGGGAACCGTCCAGATGAAAGACGGTGAGCAGAGAACAGGCGGTGGTGGATTCCAGTGGCAGAATCCACAGAACCTCCAACGTGCCCTTTGCAGGAGAAGCCACCAGGATGGGGTTAGCAGCCTCCTCTTCTCCCACCCTTCCTGCTCTGGGCTGCCTGGCCTGCTGGCCTGACGCAGAAATTCAGAGCTGGAAAGGTCATCACCCCCATCGCTGTCTAGATCAAGCTCTCCAATTTCCTTGTGGGCGGAGGGGGGGAAACTAAGGCTCAAGGGAACCCTGCCCATCAGCGGCAGAGCCTGGCCCAGAACCCAGGCGTTTCATGATGCAGAGCAGAGTGTTATGGGCTCAAAAACAGCTTGGCGCAGGAACCGGGGGAATGCAGGCGGGGAAGCAAGTGTGTTTCTGCAGAACGAGAGGGCCTCGACATTCTCAAGGGGTCCTACCGTCCCTCGGAAGGCCGGTCCACTCAGATGCCTGGCTCCAGGCGCTGGAAAGGAGCTAGGGTGGAATAGATCCGGTGGGTCCGCATGGATGCCTGGCTGGCTGGCTGGCTAGGCTGGGACGCTGTGCCCACCCGACGGAATTTCCATCGAAACAGAGCGAAACTCTGAATTGGGAAACCCTTTTCCTTGAAATGTCTCCGAATACCGGCTGGGACCTTCCTGTTTTTCTGGGGTACTGTTGGGGGGAACTTCCTCAGGTTTCTGTATCCAGTGTAGGGACGCTTTCGGTTCTGCAGGGATTCCCGGAGACAGCGTGGGAGAGAACCGCGGCTCCCGAGCGCCCACGGGGATCTCTCTGCTCTCTTTGCCCCCAGCTGGAAGCAGGGTGGCTCCTGGCCTGCCTCTGCCTGAACTCTGTGGGTCCCGGGTTCTTCGGGGACCATGCCCCCTCCCCCCGCCCCCAAGCGCGTCCCTAAACTCCCTGGGGAGTTAGATTCCTGGGCTTGTCCTGGGGAAATCCCTGGCCGAGAATTGCCAGGACTCCGCCCCCCACATAGCCTGGCGACGATTGGCCTTAGGTGACCCCGCCCCTTTCCTGGGCGGGGCCACGGGCTGGGCTGCCGAGTTACTAGACGTTCCCCGCCCTGCTGCCCTGCGCTCCCGCCTCCTGGGTCTCACCCCGCCATGGTCCATCTGCCTCTACAGTGTGTCCTCTGGGGCTGCTTGCTGACCGCCGTGAGTTGAGTTTCTGCCTCGACTTGACGAGGGATTGGGATGTGAGAGTGAGGAATGGGAAGGAAAGAGAAGCAAGACATTGGGGAAGAGACCTACGTAGCTGGCGTGGGTGTACAGGAGGGTGGATGGAAGCTGGGTAAGGTCCTGGGTAAATGAGGTGCACTGACTCTCCTCCGGAGGTCCCAGGGAACCCCACAAGGGCGTTTAGGTAGGGTACTGCCTAGATGGCATGGATGGGGTTGGAGTTTAGGGAGCCTCACTGTTCAGAAGCGTGATCCTTTATCTGGTCAGAAGTCTGCGTTCTGGGTTTGCCTCAGAGGCTGGCCATACGGAGACTAGTAGAGGTCTCGGGGTGGGGAGGGAGGCCGGCCAAGGGAAGGGGTGGGTTGGCCTGTTTCCTGTTCCTTTCTCGTTGTGGACACTTGCCAGCCTCCGTACATGGTTATCATCTCTTTGCCTGCTGGGGCTGCCTTCTCCCAGGGCCCTCTGTGAGAATAAGGACGGGTGCAGAGGCCCAGGTACTTTCTTGAGAAAGCAAGAAGATTTTAACCACCCCTCCACACCTCCCACTCTCAACTCCTGGAAGATCTAACCTAGGAGAGATCCCCAAGGCTGCACTCTCTGCCTCCAGAATTTACAACAATGTCTGGGGGAGCTGATAATCCATGGGACCCACGAAGGGGTTAGGAGACCAGCAGGGGCTTCTCCAGGCATGAGAAGGGCTCAGACCAACCAAGCATATCTCCGGGATTTTCAGAAGTCCACACTTGACTCACTTTTTGTTTGAATGTATTTTTGTAGTTCCTCATTCTGGAGGCTGGGAATCCCCTAAGTACCTGACCCTCTCATCCCAGCCCCTCTGGCCTCCCCCTGCTTTCAGAGACTGTAGATTCTGGCATGAAGTCTGGGAAGGAATGGTCTATAGCGTGTGTGTGTGTGTGGGGGGAGGTTTAGTAGGGAAGCTGCTTTGGTTCCGGAACTTTCATTTTTACTCTGAGCAATGGATCTTAGGGAGAAAGGAGGCAGGAGGGTGGAGCTGGAGAGAGGCAGGGAGAGCTTTGGGGGAGGAGAGGAGGAAGAGCCGGAGCAGATAGGGTGAAGGGCAGTCTGGCCTCCTCGAGAGCAGAGTCTGCCCTCATCACCCCCCCACCACCCCCAGTTTTGGCTCCAGGTAGAGGCTGGGCTGTGAGAGTAATATCAGGGACTGCTTATTAAGGGCACCTATTTGTCAGGCTCTGAGCAAAACACTGCATGTATTCTCAGTCTTGTTGCTTCACCTCTCCCATTATACAGAAGAGCAAACTGAAGTGCAGAAAGGATTGTCTTGCCAAAGGTCTCACAGCTAGGTAGTGGTGGTGATGGGATATGGGCCAACATCTACCTGATTCCCAAGCCTGCCTCTCAGGCGGAGAGAGTCTTCAAGCCTTGGGGCTGAGCTCGTATGGCAGGAGGATCAAGCTATGGGGAGTGGGGACTCACAAACACTTCATGTGTTTGAAGATGCCTCTGAGAGGTCCATGTTCATAGGATGAGGCCTCGAGATGCATTGGTGGGGGCTGTCACCTTTTCTACTTCCTTCCCCATTTGGGGTAAGATACATTTCTGTAAGTAATTTGCTTAGGTCCCCTAGCTGAATGAGAACCACCAGTTAGGTAGGATCCTGGACAGCAGGCCGGTTAGCCAGGGTGCTGAGCATCCAGGCAGATACATGTTCTATCGTGTGGTCAGGAAGGAAGGATGCACTTTTGCATAGAAAAATACATCATGACTTTCCCAACAACCTAATATATATGATGATTGAAACTGCAATTTAATGAGTCCGCTGTGTTCTGGACACTGTGCCGGACCACATACTTGCTCTCCATTTTCACAGCCCAACCTGCAGGGCAGATATTAGTACTCCGATCTCATCATCTTTTTCTCTTGCTATAAGGCATGTACACTTGCCAGAGAGAGCTGGGGGTAGGGTGGGAAGTGAGAAATCACCCCTTCCAGAAGATGGCCATACTGCGATCCCTTCTCCTCCATTCTTCTTTTGGGATTTTGGACACACATGCACTTGTGACTGGGATGACTTTCAAGTTGCCTGGTCCAGGACTTGAACTGTGAAGTCTGCCATGTAGCATCCAACTGCCTTAACCTCTACACCACTTGCTGGCCCAATTTTTTTTTCAACTTATGACAGAAGGTGTGCACGTGTACAAAAGAGAAAGAGAGACAACCCTCTACAGAGTCTCTTCATGCCATTATCCCCTTTCCCCAGCCTTCCAGCTCCTCTGGATCCTGGGCATTAGTGCGCACGCCCAGCATGTTTTCAGGCTGACTGGGATGCGAACCCATAGTCTGCCATGTGACTTCCAGCACCACAGTTCAGTTTGTTACTGACTGCACCACCAGGCAGGCTCATTCCTCCCACTTAGAGATGAAAAAACTGGGGCTAAGAGAAGTGAATAGTAAGTGTGATGAAGTTGAGGCTGAGCCTAAACTTGAACACTCAAACCTGTGCTCTTTTCCCTGGTTCCGCCCAAAGTGTGGGACGACTGAAGGGAGCATGTGGGTTTAGAACTAAACAGACTCACTTTACAGTTCCTTAAAAATCCTTCTCATTTTTTCAAGGGGCATGTCTCTGGAAATAGAATATAGTTGATGCCTCTCAAGGATTTGCTAATTCCCCCTCTTTAAACAAAAATCAAGAGCAGGCCTGGGGGGTGGGCTTTCATCAAACCAGTTTTGGGAGGTTACTAATGTTTTATTATTGTCGAATTTACTTTTAGGGTTAACTTTTATTTATGAGAAGTAATTCTGGTTCTTCTCTCATGACAATGACACAAAGTTTACACCTGAAGTAAGTGTATTTAAATGAACAAGAAGTAATAGTATGGGGGACCGGCAGGTGGCATGGTGGTTAAGGAGCTGGACATTCCCACATGTGTGACCATGGTTTGAGTCCTGGGCCTGGTGGCTTGCTTTCTCAATTTCCTTCTCTCTGTGTGTCTGTCTTTCTCTGGTCAAATGAAAATAAATGATTGAATAAATAAAGTTAAATAAAAATGAATAAACTTTTTTTTTTTTAAAGAAGTAATAGCGTGGGTAGTGCCTGCATGCATTGATAGGAAGAACAGTGCAGGTAAAACGCGGGTTGATGAAGAGAAGCACGAGACCCAAGCCCTCGTTGGGATTTTGTCACCGTGGGATGCTGAGCAAGTCATGCAATCTCTCTGGCGCTCCGTCCCACCATCTGTAAAATGGAAGAGTTGAACTTAATCCTGCCAGCTTCACAATTCTAGCACTTTCTGAAAGAGGGGCAGGGTGAGCAGGCGATGAGGAATTAGAGGGAGAAAACATGATGGGACTTGGAGAGGGGAAGGAAGAGTAGCAGAATAGGAGGAAGAGGTCGTGCTAAATATAGCTGCAGCAGGACTGGAGCCAGCTGAGGCTAGCCCGCCTCAGGACTCCAGGGGAGGTCCTGCAGCCCTGGCATCCTGCTGGGTCTTCAGGAGAGGAAAGACTCAGGATTCAAGCCAAAAGGAAGGTATACTCCGTTTGGAGAATATTGTGAGGTTCCAACGGCATCACTTTGTAAAGTACCGGAAGGATTCACAGTGTGCTTTTGTAATCAGATCAGTTGTCAGTTTAGCTGAAAAACAAACACACCGCATAATCTGCAGGCCCCATTTTTTGCTTTGGACCTCTGCAGCTGCAGCCTCTGCCTGGCTGACTTTCACTTTCCTGCCCAGGAGGCTACAGCAGAGATTTCCAGATCCCTTTCGATTGCACAATTCTGTTTTCAGGTCCACCTGGAACCACCCACTGCATGCAGAGAAAACCAGTACCTGGAAAACGGCCAGTGCTGTAACCTGTGCCAGCCAGGTGAGAGGCCCCAGCTAGCCCCATCGAGGGACCCCTGTTGGTTTGCTGGCAGGTGCAGACCCCATGTATTAGCTGTAAATGTGAGTCTGAAACAATCCATTGTTGCCCATCCCTGTGTGCTGTCAGGAAGTGCCTGGGTCCCTCTCTACTGGGTAAGCCTAGGAGAAATCCCCAAGGCTGTGTTCTCTGCCTCCTGAATTTAAGATGACAAACACAGAGGGGCCTCAGAGAGATGACAATTGATGGGACCGAAGAAAAGCTTAGGAGATAAGCAGGGGCCTCTCCTGGGCTTTATGTTCATATCTCCTCCATCAGCCCAATCAAGCTATGGAGTATCCAAGACTTTCCTCTGAATTGCGCCCCCCCGCCCCGCCCCAAAGCCTGGCTTGATCATTTATAAAAGGTGGCTGACTCGTTGCATTGGGAAGAGTAGCCTCATTTCCCGGTTTTCCAGGAGAGAGGTTGGTGAATGACTGCACGGCGCTGACTGACACCGAATGCCTGCCTTGCGGTAAAGACGAATTCCTGGACACCTGGAACAGAGAGCCACGCTGTCACCAGCACAGATACTGCGACCCCAGTGCGTGGGCTGCTGGGGAGGGGTTTCCGGGAGTGGGCTGGTATCTCTGACAATGCAGCCCACTGATTTTATGTGGCCAGGGTCTGTTCTGATTGCTTGGGGTCTGGGGCATCCCAGTGCCTAAATGATCTGATGGCTCTCTCTACTTGGAAGAGGGTTTAAGAATAAAGAGTGGGCAGTGCGAGGAGCTGGGCTCTGAGCTTGGCCCAGCAACGAGTTTCTGGACTTTCCTTCCCATTTCTGCTCAGACCTAAGGCTCCGGGTCCAGACAAAAGGCACCTCAAAAACAGACACCACCTGCACCTGTGTAGAAGGCCAGTACTGTACCAGCAGTGTCTGCGAAAGATGTGCCCCACACAGTCTGTGCCTTCCTGGCTTTGGGGTCAAGCAGATCGGTAAGTGACCTGTTTGGGAATCAGCACTGGAGGCGGTGGGAGGAGCTGGGCAGTGGGTGCTCAGCCTCAGAGGTGGAGAGACTGGAGAGTCCACCCTGGGCCGGTGTCCCCACTAGCGGACTAGAGTGAGAACCTCCTGCAGAGGTGTCTGCCATGGGAGGGCACAGGAGAGGTTGCCTTGGACGCTGCAGCCATCCGGAGCAGTTCTCCCTGGGGAGGTGGGGGTGGGGGAGCTTAAGGCAGGAGCTCCCTTGAGAGTCCTTGTGATGGTTAATACCCCTCCCACCACTCCCAGCGACAGGGGACTCTGACACCATCTGCGAACCCTGCCTGGATGGCTTCTTCTCCAATGTGTCATCTGCTTCTGAAAAGTGTCGCCCTTGGACAAGGTATAAGGACCCATCCTTGCACTCCCTGCCCCAAGAGTGGCACGAGACCTGTCACCTCTCTCTAGCCACCTGGCCCTGCACCCGCATGCCTGCACACACCCGTGCCCTTGACCCATCTGCAGAGTGACCTCGTACTTCTCAGCGTGCCCCTTGCCTGCTCTCTCTAGTGATAACAGATGCTGTTGATCTCTCAGTCTTCTTGAAACTTGCCCTTCTTAGGGGTAATGGGATCCTCTCTTGGTTTTCCCTTTGGTCCTTCTTGGTTTTCTCCTCCTTTTTGCTATTCTAGGGTTTTGTTCTGGGCTTCCTCTTCCCTTGGGGAGGCTCTTTGCCACCTCCCCAAGGCCATCTCGTCCCCATCTTTGGCTTTGGCTCCATCTCCCTCCATGGTTCTGAACCAGCATCTCTGGTCTCGAGTTATCTCTGAAGGCCCAGGCTGTTATACCCCACTGCTGATCGTACGCCTCCACCCAGTGACTCAGGTCCCTCTAGCTTTGGAGGTCCAGATGGGCTCCCTGGCTTCTCCCCCACCTGGTGCAGAGGGCACACTCACCCCAGAGGCCTCCTTCCCTTCCCCACTTCTCAGAGAGCCCCCAGGACCTTTCCAGCCAGTCTTCCGAATCTGTCTCCTCACTCCCTCCACTGCCATCACCTTAGTTTGGGCCTCATCATCTGGGTGAGGCCTCCCTGCCTCTACTCTGTCCCAGTCAGCTGGTTCTCTCCTCATTTGCCTAAGTGAACTTTCAACAGATCCTTTCAGATGACGACACTCCCCTGTTGAAAATGTGTTGTAACTCTCTGCTGTCCTCGGGTGAAACCCAGACTCCTGAGCGCAGCCACAGACCATCCAGCGCCGTTTCCCGGCCTCTTCCCTCGTATCGTGCTAATTCTTCTGCTTGCAGTCCTCAAACACCTTGCACACTTTTGCCTCAAACTCTTCTGCCTGGAATCCCCTAAACACATGCCCCGTTAACATTTCGTATTTAATTTTAAAAAATATTTGCTGAGGCCAGCAGGTGGCGTAGTAGTTAAGGTACGAGACTCCCATAGAGTGGACTGTGGTTTGTGTCCCAGACCCAGTGGCTTGAAAATCACACCAGGCACATGTGTGTGCATGCCTAAAACCCCGAGAGAAGAATGGAGGAGAAGGGATTGCGACGTGGCCATCATCCTCCTGGGGGGTAATTTCTCACGTTTCCTCTCACTGTCTCTGTCTCTCTCCAGTGAGTACCCATGCCCTATGGCAAAAACAAAAACAAAAAACTTTTTAAAAAATTGCAGTTGGAGAGACCAGCAGTTGGTGTAATGGCTATGTCGCTGGACTCCCATGTAGACTAACATGGCTTGAGTCCCAAAATTGTGGCTTAAACTCATGCCAGATGCGTGTGCATGTGTGCCCAAGATCCTGAGAGGAGAATGGAGGAGAAGAGATTGTGACATGGCCATCCCCCCTGGGGGGTGATTTCTTGCTTTCTCTCTCTCTCTCTCTCTCTGTCTTTCTGGTGAGCGCATGTGCCCTATAGCAAAAACCTCTCAAAAAACATTTGCCAGTGGGCACATGCACTCACCAGAGAGAGAGAAAGAGATAAAGAAAGAGAGAGAGAGCACCCCCAAGGGATGGTCACACCACAAACCCATTTCTTCATCTCTTCTTTCCTCCCAGATTTCGGGCATGCACACACATGCACATACCCAACATGTTTTTCAAGTCACTGGGTCTGGGACTGGAATCACACAGCTGGCCATGTGGGATCCAGACACCAGAACCACTACACACCAACTGGCCCCTCTGTTTAATGCTAAGTTTGATACTTTGCAAGGTGGATCCACATGGGAAGGTACCTGATTTGCACCCAGAGACCCTTATGAGTACACCAGACACGTGTATGCCCATGGTTCAGGGCTGGCTGAGGCTGGAAGTGGATTTTGGTGTTCAGACCCTGTTTTTTTTGTTTTTTTTTTGGGGGGGGAGGGGGGCTCTCTTTCACTCTCTCACATGCTCATGGAGGAAATTAATGGATGAGCTTAAAAAGAAAAAATGTGCATGGGGCAGAAAGCATAGAACCACCCAGTGTGATGTCTCCCTCCCACCTCTGCCTCTTAGCCAGCCAGTTCTTCCTGGAGCCTCCCAATGTTCCTGCGAATCCTTCCAGAGAGCCTCCGAACAAACCAACAAAGACACATAAACGCACATAGCCATCCTCCTAGCTTTACACAAGCACAGAATAACACACGTGCTTCGTTTACCGTCTGTCTTTCCCAGCGGATCGCAGACCGCGTCCCCATCTACACGTGCACATGCTATCGTTTCTTTACTTCCTTCTTCTTCTCCTTCTTCTCCTTCTTCTTCTCTTCTTCTTCTTCTTCTTCTTCTTCTTCTTCTTCTTCTTCTTTTCTTCTTCTTTTCAAAGCAGAGCCACCCAGGAGGCATTATGGGAGTCTAGATCTGTGATGAGAAAGATCTGGCCCAGCGGGGTCACAGGAGAAATGGGGAGGAATGGACAGAGAAGGACATAGCACAAGAAAAATGTTCTCAGGTTGGAGAGGGAGAGAGACTTCAAAGGCAGCACACACGTTTGTCTTAGATGAGAAGAGTGTTGGGACCAGCAGTTGGCATAATGGCTATGTTGCTGGACTCCCATGTAGTTGACCATGGTTCGAGTCCCGGACCCGGTGGCTTAAACTCACGCCCAGCGCGTGTACGTGTGTGCCCAAGATCCCAAGAGGAGAATGGAGGAGAAAGGATTGCGGCATGGCCATCCCCCCTGGGGTTGATTTCTTGCTTTCTGTCTCTCTGTCTCTGTCTTTCTGGGGAGGGCATGCGCCCTGTAGCAAAAAAACCCGCTCCAAAATAAATAAATAAATAAATAAATAAAAGAGTGTTTAAGAGTTTCACAAAGCCCTCAAGGCTTGTGAGATGAAGGTCATTCCTGTTTTGCACATGAGGGCTCTGAGGCTTACTGAGCGGGTGCTGAAACACTCAGGAGCCTCCAGTTATCAGTCAGCCTTTATCAGTCCAGATTTCTTGAGCATCTACTATGTATCAGGCATTGTTCTAGCCACAGGAAATGCCTCATGGAAGAGAAAAAGGCCATGCTTCTGCATTTAAGAGATCTGCAGTGTCTGTGGCGCCAAGGTTGACGATCCCCATCTCCCCCCGAATTCGTCATCTCTCTATCCCAGCCCTCGTGGGTTCTCTCCCCTGAGCAATTCTCATTCCCCTTTAGTCTGTATCCCGAGGCTTGGCTCTCATCAGAAACTGCCCTTTATACTACTTTTTCATGATGTGCAAAAATCTCTTTGCACACATGCACTCAGATTGCAGGATCTGTGCCACTGCTGTAACAGCCAGCATAGCGTGTCACAGGTCATGTGTGTTCAGAGCCTGGACCGGTGGGTTGTTGGCTGCCCCCCTCTGGAGTTGAAAATCTTGTGGTGGGGGAAACTTAATATGTCTTTTTCTGTGTATGTGTGTGTGCACACATGTGCACACGTGTCTGTGCACAGCTGCGAAGCCAGAGGCCTGCAGGAGATGCAGGCAGGAACTAACACGACTGATGCCCGCTGTGGTGAGTCCTGGAGAATGGGCCCTGGCAGCCTGAGAATGTGGGAACTGAAGGGGAGACTGAGGCACACAAAAATGCCAGGTGTGGGTGTCGCGGGGGTTAAGGTGGCTGGATCCCACATGACTGTGCAGTTTGAGTCCTGGATCTGGCAGTTTGAAACACACACAGGACAAGTGTGTGTCTGTGCCCAAAACTCCAAGAATGAGGGAGAAGGGACTGTGGCGTGGCCATCCCTTTCTTACTTTCTTGCTTTCTCTGGTGAGCACATATGCCCTATAGCAAACTTTAAAAAAGAAAAGATTTGATGGCTTTTGGGGCCAGCAGATGATGTAGTGGTTACGTTTCTGGACTCCCACATGGTTGACTGCAGTTCGAGTCCCAGACCCAGTGGCTTGAAACTCACAGGGGGTACATATGTGTGCAGGCCCAAGCTCTGGGAGGAAAATGGAGGAGAAGGGATTCTGTCTCCTGGGGAGAGACTTCTCACTTTCCTTCTCACTGTCTCTGACTTTCTCTCTCTCTAGTGAGCACATGTGCCCTAAGGCAAAAACCTCTAAAAAAAAAAAGATTTGATGGTTTTCAGATGTGAAAAAAATAAATTATTAAAAAAGAAAAGAAAAGAAAAATAATAAAATGACAGGTGGGGACAGGAGAATGGGTGGGGAGGTGAGAAGAGGAGGCAGTTCAGGGTGTGGCCTCCCAGCCCTGCTACTTATCTTGGGCACCGGGCAAGTATCTTTCTAGCTCCAAGCCTCAGCTTATTCATCTGTAAAATGGGACCACCACAGCACTGTCCTTAGTAGGTCAGGGGACATGCCTGGCACGAGTTCTCGTACTTGGGGGACAACCTGTAAGCGGTGTTCTGTCTGCCATCCCACATTCAAATACTGGTGTGACGTGACATCGTCCCCTCTTGGCTTCGGTTTTGATTTTAGAATGAAAACGTTGGCCTACAGCACAGATCATAAACTCAGGTAATTACAGGGACTAGGCAGGTCATGTTAATGAGTGGAAAAGGTCTGAGGTAAGAAAAATGCATCCTCTTTGCTTTTTCTCAAAATCGACCCTTCTCTCAGTAGGGCTGGAGCTAGAATGAGGTGAACGAAGCACTTGGCCATGGGCACAGTATTTAGGGGGTACCATAAAAACGCAGCAATCAAGATAAACAATATGTTGATGCAGGATTTTAAGAAATTTATATAAAGGTCCTGCAGATGGCATAGTGGTTACATCGCGGGACTCCCACATGGCCGACTGTGGTTCAAGTTCCGGATCTGGCATCCTGAAAATCACTCTGTGTGTGTGTGTGTGTGTGTGTGTGTGTGTGTGCCCAAGAGCTGGGTGGGGACAATGGAGGAGAAGGGATTGTGGTGTAGCCATCCCCCTTTGGGGTGATTTCTCATTTTCTCTCTCACTGTCTCTGTCTCTCTCTCCAGTGAGCACACATGCTCTAAGTCAAAAACCTCTTAAAAAAAAAAGAAAATACATGCAAAAAATTCATGATAAAATAACAGCATTTTAATAGAGACAGGATCCCACCCTGCATTTGCATGTGCTTGCCTTACCTCCTCTTAACCCTGGCCCTAATTCCAGTAGAACTTGATTTGAAAAATGGGCAGCTGGCCCCTGGTTTGCTGGCGTGGTGTCTGCCTGCTGACTTTCACAACACGGCAGTGATAAAACACTTGTCTTGAGTACTGAAGTTTTTGGTGTCCCCTAAATTTTGTCTCAGCTTGATTGCGTCCCTATGTTCACACTAGTCTCCTCCCTGCTCATTTGCCCATGTAAAGTAGAAACTTAGGTACAAGAAATCGTTTTCTTTCTCCCTCCACTCTTGTTCTCTCTCTCTCTCTGTCTCTCTTTTTCTTTCTTTCTAGTGTGTTTCTCAAGCCGCTGGGTCCAGGATTTGAACCGTTTGGTCAGCCACATGGGATCTCGCTGCCTTAACCACCAGGCCACAGAGCCACTCTCCATCCATTTATCTATGATGAAAACAACAGTACAGTCACTTAGGTCTGTGCTGGTCCCCAGCACTGAGCACAGTAGGGAGTGGTAGGGAGTGCGGTGAACAGGCAGACAACTTCCACTACCCAGTTCTGGCTGATGGTTGCCAGGTGGGGATGGAAGCCCACTGAGGCCCCATCTTCCCAATTTCTAGGGAAGACCAGATAGCCACTATTTTTTTTTAGAGGTTTTTACTATAGGGCGCGTGCACTTGCCAGACAGACGGAGAGAGACAGAGAGACAGAAAGCGAGAAATCACCCCTCAGGGGGGATGGTCACGCCGCAATCCCTTTTCCTCCATTCTCCTCTCAGGATCTTGGGCATGCACGCACATGCACCTGGCGTGAGTTTTAAGCCACCGGGTCTGGGACGCGAACTGCGGTCGACTGCATGGGAGTCCAGCGACTCAGCCATTACGCTAACTGCTGGTCCCAATAGCCACAATTTTTAATGCGGAATCTCTCCATTTTAAAATGTTGGAAAATATTTCAAAACTTAAAAAAAATAGTAGTGCTGGTTGCCCTAAAGCTACCTGCCAGCTGCATTTCCCGGAAGGCCCCCTTTTTTCACCCTCTGATGTCGATGGGCTCAGACACGGGAGGGTTTTGGGGTTCGGCAGACACAGCCACTGTGGACATGGGGTGGGGAGTAGCTGCAGGGCCGGGGCGGTACGTGCTGAAGTCTCGATTTCTCCAGACTCAGGGAATCGTTGGAGACTCCTGCTGGTGATCCCCATTATCCTGAGCACCCTGCTTGCCACCTCCTTGGTGTTGGTCCTTAGCAGTGAGTCTCCTGGTGGGAGATGGTGGGGAGGGAGGAGGGAAGGGTAGGGGGAATGGCCACCTGCTTCCTGATCTGGCCTGCCCCCTCCTCTAGCCCCTTCTTCTTCTTTTTCCCCCTCTAGGAAAGATGAAGAAATCAAAGAATATGGTAGGTCGCCCCTGGGGTCTGGGACTGAGTTTGGCCAACTGGAAAGGAAGCTTGACTCATTGTTGCCTATGGGGCAGGGAACTGCTTCGGAGTCTGTCCCTGAGACCCGCGGGATTGAAGCAGAACCCACCCCTAGACGCCAGCCTTGGCTCTCCCAGTCCCAGGCTTTTCCTCCCCAGAGTGCATCTCCCCACAGAGCTGCCCCTGCAGTACTGCCAGTGCTGGCTGTTCCCCACACCTTTCCTCGCAGTCAGCATGCAGGGAACCATGGTGCTGGGTCAGTGGGCCCGGGGTAGAGGGGCCGCTCCTTGAGCCTTCTGGCTCCCACTCTGGAAACTTCTTGTCACCCTTAGTGTGGCCAGCAGGGGGCAGGAGGCACCCAAAGAAACAGCACAGGCCCCCCTTATGGGAAGGGGCAGGGGCAGGGGTTTGGGAAGGAGGCTCTGCTTCTCAGGGAAGAGCACCCTAGAGGCACAGCTGCCTGTAGCTGGGGGTAACTCACACCTTGGCTCCCCAGACCCTCCCCCCTCAGGTTGATCGGCAGGTTCCGGAGGAGACGGTTTTTGTGGATTTTCCCGGGCCCAACCCTGCCGCCCCAGTGCAGGAGACCTTACACGGGTGCCAGCCCGTCACCCAGGAGGATGGCAAGGAGAGCCGCGTCTCAGTGCAGGAGAGACAGTGAGGCCGTACGTGCAGGAGCTTGGCGACTTGGCAAATGGAGAGCCTGGAGCTGCTGCTGCTGTACCACTGCAGTGTGGGGGACAGAAGTGGCACTCACGGGGCACAGCCCCCTCGACCTGCACCCAGCAGCTCCACACAGGAGCCCCAGCACCGGATGCAGGAGCAGCTCATCAGGGAGAGCTTCTCACCCGCCCTGGAGCCCATCCTGTCTCCCAACTTGCTTCTACAGATGGAAGTGAAACTTTGGTGATGGGGGCAGAATACGGTAATAGCCGCCAAGCCCTCCGCCCCAGCAGTCCGGTGTCAGAGATGCGTGAAGGGGGTTTCCGTAAGCCCAGGGACACACTGAATGTGCATTGCAGGGTTCTTTGTGGTATTTAGGACTGGAAGTCACTTAACTGATGTTAAGGAGACTGGCTAAATAAAATGGTAATATATTTATACAAAAGGACCTCAAAAACTTTCTTGAATTAAAAAAATAAGGAAAAAGAAAAAAGCATGTTGCAGAATGATGGGTATGGGATTTTTATTTTTAAAGTACATGCTTGTGCCCAGCAGATGGCATGGTGGTTAAGGCGCTGAACTCCACGTGGCTGACCAGAGTTTGAGTCCCCACCCTGAAAGCTTGCTTTTTCACTTTCTCTCTCTCTCTTCCCCTCTCTCTCTCTCATGAGCACCCTGCCCTATAGCACATTAAATAATAACAATAATAATAATAATCATGAATGTTTTAATAAATAAATAAATAAAATTTAAAAGTACATGCCCTGCCCAGCCCAGCCCAGCCCAGCCTGTAGCATACTGGAGCGGGGTGCTGGAAGACACGTGGCAGACCATGGATCTCCTGTTTGGGTAACTTGAAACACTGCAGATATGTGCAGGTGCCCAAGATCCTGGCAGGTCCGAGGAAGGGGACTATGGCATGGTCAGCCCTTGTCGAGAGCTCTCTCTCTTTTGCATATATACATGCACTCTCTATCAGGATTTAAACCAACAGCAAACACATCCCTCCGCTCCCCTAATGAGATATTGTCCACATCTAATGTACATCGTATAGGCAAGTGTAACCACAGCTCAGAGTGGTAATATCTGGGGTGGGGAGAACGGAGATTGCACTTTCCCATCATGCTTCTCTTTTTTTTTTTTCTCAAAAAGAGAGTGAATTCACTCTTATGTAATTTAAAAAAAAATCATCAAACATGCAAAAAGAAAAACGGGGGTGGACATGCTGGGTGACATGAGCTGTTTAACTCGCTGTCAGGCTTACAGAATTAGGGCACTTTTTCAGGATAAATAAGAATGTCCCCAGGCTTCTGCCCCTCCAGGGCAGTTTCCATGGGTGCTTACTTTTAGCATCTAGTTTGCAAAGTGTTCTCATTTGATTCATGTTCACACAAACAGCCTCCTGGGACAGACAGGTAGAAACGGAGGCCCAGAGATGTGAAGTGACTTGCCTGTGGCCACACAGCAGTATGTCCTGGTGCCATGCTCGGAGCTCCCCACTCTTGGTCCTGAGTGTCCCCCAGATCAGCCTGCTGTCCGGACCTGCATCTTCAGCTCCTTCCCAGGGAGATCCTGGGCCTCCCGGCGCCTTCTGACCCCCCTCCACTACAGGAGTTTCTGCTTCTCTGTCAGATGGTGCCCCCTTCCCCCCAGCAGTATCTTCAGATAAAAATAAACTGTCCTGTTCTGTTTCCCTGCTGTGCCAACTGAGGGGGAGCCTAGCCAGGAGGAGCGGCAGATGGAGTGGGAGCAGAGGGGAAGGAAGGAGAGGGGAGGAAGGTTGGAGGACAAGGAGGAGAGGAAAGAGCAAGGCAGAGTGCCAGGAGAAGCCCCTGTGTCGAGAAGTTTAACCCAGGTGACGCTTAACCTAGGGTCTCAATCTTGCTGGGCAAGAAGTTTTGGATTTCCCCAACGTGTCCTGCTAGCTGGAGGGAGGGACTGGAGAGGGCTTGTCCCAGTGAGGCTGTGAGGGCTGCTGGGAGCCAAGAGAGGGGCACCTGGCTTGGCAAGCTTCCCAGAAGGGCTTCGAGAACCATTTGGATGCACCAAGTGGGGGCCTTTGGTTTAGAAAGCAGAGCAAAGTGGTGGGGGTGGGGTGGGGAGGGGACCTTGGGACTTAATCCTCACTGGCTCCCTAGAGCCCAGGTACTAGTGTGGCTCACTTCCGGGTGGTGAGATGACAGAAGGCGAGGGGAGAGCCAGCCCTGCCATCTCTCATCCGTGTGACCTTCGGCCAGCTACTTTCACCTCTGTGCTTCTCAGTTTCCTCATCTGTAAATGGCGGCCATCCCTGTAACGTGCTACCGAGCCCTCCTGCATTCTCTCCTCGGTCAGAGATCTCAGACTTAACTGTGGATCAAACCCCCTGAAAGGCTTGTCAGACAAGTTGCCAGCCCCTGCCTCTGTTTCTGGCTCCGGAAGTGTAGGATGGAGATCAAGAAGTTTCTATTCTCTTAAAAAAATATTTTTTTTAAATTTATTTCTTTTGAGAGAGAGAAGGAGAGGCACCCCAACAGCCTTGTGCCATACTTCGCCCCCAGTTTCAGCTAGCCCTGGATCGTGGGCACACACACATGCCTGGTGCATCCAAGAAGGCGTGAACCCAGATGTGAACCCAGAACCTTTCCATGTAGACCGGCCTTGCAGTGTCTCATTTTGTCGCTATGCCACCATTTGTCCCCAAGAAGTTTCATTTCTGACAAGTTTCCTAGGTGGTGCAGACACTGCTGGCCCAGGGACTGCCCTTTGAGGGCCGCCACCCTTAACCCGCTTATTTCTCTGCAGCTGGTGCCTGTTTGAGCGCTTGTGACCGCTTGTCTCAGGAGCTTTCTCGGGTTTTGAAGACGTGCTCACCACGTAGGCTGTAGCTGGGGGATTTCAAGCCCCGGAGTACTCTCAACCAACTAGCCATGAAAGTTGGCAGGTAAAAACTCCCGCTTCTTGGGGCCAGCATATGGCATGATGGTTACATCACTGGACTCTCACATGTCTGACCGCGGTTCGAGTCCCAGACCCAGTGACTTGAAACTCACACTGGGCACACGTATGTGTGTTCCCAAAATCCTGAGAGGAGAATGGAGGAGAAGGGATTGTGCCATGGCCATCACTCGGGGGGCAGGGGTGATGTCTCACTTTCTGTCTCTGTCTCTCTCTGGTGAGCACACGTGCCCTAGAGCAAAAGTCTCTCTCTCTTTTTTTTTTTTTTTTTTTTAAATCCTGCTTCTTTGGCCTTGGAAGGGATAAATGTGGGGTGTTCTACACTGTCTCTTAGGCTCCCTGGAGGGATTGAGCCCAGGTGCCTACAGATAAACTGGGATCTGTTTCTTC
>NW_006160120.1:334494-336768 GCF_000334495.1 Tupaia belangeri chinensis
GCAGCTCCAGCAGGTTTTGGGTTCTAAACAGAGCTCTTCCCGGAGTGTCCTGTGTGGCCTTGGGAAAGTGACTTTCTGGTTCTGGGCATTTTTTTACCTTTGGCCTGTGTTGAAGGGCAGGATCCCTGACTTCTAAGGGCCCCGCCAGTTCTCAAACAGTGCGGGGGAGCACGCAGAGTCCTCCCTGGCTGGTGCACGGAGGGGTGGCTGCGATGCACATATCGGCCACAAGGTGGCGCCAAGGTAACGTCTGAAGATGCTGGCCGTGGCTGGCCGCCCTTGGATGAAGTTGGCTTTGCGGACTTGCTCACCTCGGGCTGTATCTGGGGATGAGGCCTTTCCTCCCTTGGCTCTCTTGGCCTGAGCTTCCTGCAGCCTCTACTCTGTAATACCATCCATTTCCCAGGTCTTATCCTCTCCATTAAGTGCTTTAACAGACGTCACCATGCTCCTGTGTGTCTTGTCCCCGGCTAGGGCTGTGCAGGGACAGCCCCGAGTGCTCACCCTGATGTGCAAGGCCAGTTCTAGGCACTGGGCAGGCACTGTCTTGGCCTGAGCGACAGCCCTGAGGATGGCATGCTCCCTGTAACACCCACGCCATAGATGGGGCTCAAAAAGCTGATGACTTACTAGGGTCTCGAGTCAGAGCTGCAGTTCGAACCTAACTAGGCTGACTCGAAAGCCTGTGGTTGGCACCCACTCAGCCATGGGCACAGGGAGAGGGGTATAAACTCCTGCCCACAGTGACGGTGGAGGCTGGAGAAGGAAGCAGGATGTCAGACTCCCTGGCAAGACAGAGAAGCCCTGCCCATTTTGGAAGGCAGCGCCCCTCAACTCCTTCCCATGGTTGCCCAGCAGGACTGGGGGTTGGATATTACTGGGAACCTGAAATTTTAGGTCAACTCTCCCAGTGTTTAAATGCTACATGTCCCCAAGATGAAAAGACAAAAACATCCTGATGAGAGCCCAAGAGAGCATGCCACAGAGCGTCGGCATTAAAAGAACCTAGGGAGGGCAGGCCCTGTGGCCCAGTGGTTATGGGAGCCAGATCTCACATGGCTAACCGTGGTTTGGATCCTGAACCTGGTGGCATGTAAAACACGTAGGGCGCATGTGTGTGCACGCCCCCAATCCTGACAGGTTGGAGAATGGAAGAGAAGGGAGTGTGGCATAACTACACCCCACTGGGTGGTTCTTTCTTTTTCTCCCTCTTGGTCTTTTTTTGGTGAATGCATCTATCCTCTGGCAAATTAAAAAGAAAAAAAAAGAAAAAGAGTCCGGGGGACTTAACCAGGCCTGACCCTTTTGTACACTAGGTGGGGAAACTGAGGCCCCGGAGGATCCAGGGCAGGGTCAGGGAACATTCTAGGCAGGCTGTTTCCTTCGCAGCCTGGGCAGGCTGTCTCTTTCCTCGACTGAAGTTCTAGGACTGAGGGGCTTGCCTGGGGATGGGCCAAGCTGGGTGTAGATGCCCTCCTAACTCCATGGCCAGCCCCCCGCCAGGCCAGCTCACAGCTCACAGCCCACAGCCCAGGCCTCAGGCCCCAGGCCCCAGGCCCGTGCCACACAGATCACATCTTCCACCCAAGCCTTCAGGCTCTGCAGTTGATTCCTTGGGCAGCAGAAGTTATTAAAGACTCTGCCCCTAAGGGTTTATCTCCCCCAGAGTGATCTTGGCACAGAAAATTACAAACCCACCTGCAAGGGTGGGGAGATGCAGTTTTAATTTGTTAAAAAAAAAAAGAGAGAGAGAAAAATAAAAGAGAGAGAGGAAAAAAAAAAAGAAACCTCATGCTGTGGCCCTGGCGTGTGTGTGTGACATAGGAGGGACTCCTCTGTGACAAGAAGCTCTGTTAAGGGGGGCTCCAGGAGTGGACAGGGCCAGTGTGTGTTGGGGGAGCACTGCTAGCTATTCTTACTCTCTCTTCTCCCCATCCCAGGGGCTCTCTGCTTCTCTCTTCCAGCGGGCACCTCCCACTGGGCCTTGGGCCCAGCTAGTTCCCCTCCTCACTCCAGGGCTCCCTCTCACCTTCTACCTACCCGGCCCCCCACACCTGCTTTCTGCCTTGTTCCCTCGTCCCACCTCCTTTCTGTCTCCAGCTCTTAGGCCTCACCCTCATTCTCCCAACAAGCGTGGTTGTTTGGGCTAATCATCAAAGTAATACTCCCATCCAAGCAATAAACAGGACTGGGAAAATAGGGCCACCTGGAAGCCTCCACCACCCCTGCCAGCCACAAGGTATAGGACCTTCAGACTTCTTTCCTGTGTCAAAA
>NW_006160120.1:337359-356750 GCF_000334495.1 Tupaia belangeri chinensis
CCCCGGGTCAAACGCGTGCGTCTCCCCAAGAGCGGCAGGCAGGAGCCAGGGTAGCAGCGAGAGGTCTAATTGAATGTAACTAATTATTCACTCCCTTAAATGGGCCTGGGAGGGACAGATTACTCACTCTGAACTGGGGAGACGGGGACTGGCCGGCTGGCAAACAAATCCCGGGGCCTGTGGAGACGGCGCTCCTTGGAATACTAATTAGGGCAGGAGAGACCGGATAAGATCAGGGACAGAGAGGCCTCCCCTCCCTCCTCCTCTGGAGAACGCTGGGGGTCGGGAGGAGAAACGGAACCTTGTGCGAATCTAATTGGAAGACCCCAGGGAAGGGAGACTGGGGGGGGGATGCAAAGCTGAGCGGGGGCGGCAGGAAAGCGAGAGCTAATGCTTGATGGGAGAGGAAGGAGGGCCTGGCAGGGCCAGGGACGCAATGAACGCAATGAGCCCGGTGGGGGAGGGCTGGCAAGTCCCCTCAGCCCCAGTAGAGCTGGGGACCCAGCTGGCCCCAGGAGGAAGCCCTCCCCCAAGCACCACCAGGTGCAGAGACCTGTGCCCGTAATCTGCATGATGCCCGATGTGGGTTGGCACGTGTGTGATCTCCGATGAGGACAACTGAGGCTCAGCGTGGAAGCCATTCATCACCCAAGATGACGGTGGAGAGGGCGGCGGGGCTCAGTTCTGTCTGGCTACAAAGCTTGAGTGCCTAACCCCTAGACTTCCCCAGGCCGTACCCCAGGCCAGTTAAATAGACGTTCTGTGTGTGTGCGTGTGTGCGTGTGTGCGCGTGTGTGTGTGAGTGTAGGAGTCTGGGCTTTCCTATGCTTTTAGAGCGTCCTTGGTGATCCTAACACTCACCCAGGACCAAGAGCCACTGGTTTGGACTCCACTTCCGGATTAGAGTCCCTGCTCCTGCCTCCCCCAGCCATGGTAGTATCCATTCTTCTGCTCAGCCAACCACCCAAACGACCTCCAGGCTCGAGCCTTACCTGGGACCCCGAGTCTGATTTCTGGAGCATGAAAGTTGGGGCAGGAGGGACTGTGTACAATAGGGTGGAGGTGATTGGGGTAGGGGGTGGGCATGGGTGTCCAGGAAGGTGGGGGTGCTGGAGGGTGGAGGACCCACAGATGACATCCTGGGCAGCTCCTGGAGGTCAGAGGTGAGAGGTCAGTGAGGAATTGTGCGGTGTGCTTGCAGTCTGGGGAGTGGCGGGTGTGGGTGGGGACAGTAACCACTTTCACATTCTGTCATTTGATCCTGACAACAGTCCTTTGAGGGAATGTGCTTGTACTTGCTGTTGAGCAGAGTGTGGCTCAGAGAGACCCAGTAGGTGACCCGAGGCCACACAGCAGAGCGAGTATTCAGTTTCTGGCTCTCCTCACTTCCAAATCCCATGTTCCTTTCTGCTACTCTGCTTTGATTCTCTCTGCATTTGTGATCTCTAGCAGGTGTTAGTGTGGGCGTGCTACTATTCTGCATGTGTGTGCTTGTGTGTGTGCGTTTTCCCTCCTGCAAGGAGCGAGTTGTTGACAAGCCTCCCACTCCCGCCCAGCACAATGCCTCCTGCTGACCAGAGAGAGGAGGGAAGAGGAGGCCCCCACCCCTGCTTCTGCGTCCTGCTCCCCTAGCCAGCTCAGCACCCACTTGGCTGAGCGGAGGGGCAGGGAAGGCAAGGCACCCTGCCAACCCAGTGACAAATAGCCTTGTTTGTAACAAGGTGGAGAGAACTCTGCTAGTTCTTGGGCGGGAAATTCCCCCTTTCCCAGGCTTCCCAGCTGCCGCCCTCGCTGCCCCTGCCCCCTGCCCCCGAGAAGATGGCAGAGAGAGATGGACGGCTGCCCCTTCGCACACACCTCCTTTGCTTCCCTGCCCCTCAAGTGCGGGCACTTCATGGGAGCTTCACAGAGGGGCAGCAAATTTATGAGCCTAACACCGATTCCCCAATCACCTCACTGGCCAATCCATCTTTCTGGAGCCAGGGATGAAATGAAATTATTGTGAAATAAATCTGTATGGATGATGGAGGGGCAGAGGAGGGTGGCGGCAGGGGTGTGAGCAGCAGAGGCAGCTGGGGCTCAGGTGGGACGGCCATTGCCACACCCCCTTGGCCGAGCCCTAGGGACTTTACTGACCTTCCTCCCTTGGAGATCTCTGGTTGGGTGAGGTCATGCTCTGTACCCCTAACTCCCCCTGGAGCCCCTGCCCAACAGGACTCTTATCTAAAGGGCTAGATGCAGGACCCTCGAGCTCTTCACGGCCTTAGGGGTGGCAGAGACGGAGACAGATGAAGACCGAGGTCATTACGCACCTGTAGTTATGGCCAGGAACTAATTAGAAGGGGCATGGAGGGGTAGGTCCTTGCAGGTCCCCCTTGTGCCAGGTGTGACCTCTTTCATTTCCGGTAGTGGGATAGAGCCAGGGGTGAGACCAGAGTTGGGGTTGCTCAGAGACCTTGAGGGTACCTTATTTACCGGTGGGTTTGGAAGTAGTTCAGTATTTTAGCAATTTCTGCAGTGAGATTGGTGTGTTCCAGCTGAGCACAGGCTCAGAACAGGGTGGGGGTGGGGCAGCATGTCCCAAAAGCCCCAGTGCCCCCACTCCCTCCCCTTTGCCACAGGGACTGGGTATCGTCCCCAAAGACCCTGTAGGAAGGCCGGGCTTTAGGCTGGTGTGTCAGAAGACAGGCCCAGAGATCAGAGCCTTCCTGCTTCCTCTCCCACCTCAGCAGCTCTCAGGGGACCCCCTGCACCCCGAGCACTGAGCTGGAAGCAGACGCAGCCATCCGGCTGCGATGTGATCATTCAGCCTCCTGAGCAGGGCCAGCTAGCCACAGGGAAGCCAAGTGCTCCCTCTGCAGCTGAGGCTCTGCTGAGGCCCCCAGGCAGGACAGACCCTACCCAGCCTGCCCTGTGACCCCTCCCAGCCTCTTCCCAGGAAGGGGCACATGGCTCCAGGGCATGAAAAGGCCAGAGAGCCAGACTATCCACAACTGTTGATGTTGCAGGCTGGGGTGGTGGTGGTGGTGGGTGGCTGGTCGGTGTTTGAGTGCAGCCCCAGGCTCAGGATAGGTGAGGTGGGGGTGGTAGCTAGACGCAGAAGGCTCTGGAAGCAGAAGGCTCTGGAAATGAGATTTGCCTTGTTATCTGTGCTCGCTCAGGCCGAGGGCCTTGGGCATTAACCAACCCATCCAAGAAGTTAAGGAGGGGGGCCTGAGGGCTGAAATCAGGCCCCAGTGGATAGAGCACCTGCTGGAATGTGCGCATGTGTGTCCCTAGTCGCTGGGTGTTCTGGATTTGTGGGGTTTTGTCTCTGAAAGTGCACGTGGGTTTTCCTTGTTAGTGTGGCTGTCCTCTGGAAGGATGTGCATGGAGGTGCTTTGCTTCCTGTTTATGTGTGTGGCTGGCATGAATGTGAACCTGTCTCTTGACTGCACGTGTGTGTGTATGTGCACGTGTGTGTGCATGCACCTACTCACTCCCGATGGTTTTGTTGGTACATGCCCTGTTTATGGCCCAGCCCACTCAGAAGCCTACAGGCCCAGGAATGGCCTAATGGACAGAGCCAGGTGGGCAGGCTGGCAGGTTGGCCTGCACCCAGGGGGTCGTCTGGGTGGAGCGGGCCCTGGGGATGGGCAGGTCTGGGCATCTTCCAGAGGCACCGGCCTGGCAGGGAACAAAGGGGCAATCAGTTGAGAGGCCCTGAGAGCATAGCTGATTGAGGAAGAGGAATTAGTGAGGAGCCTCGTGGGGCCCTGCAGGAGGCCGTGGGCTGTAGGGGGCCCCTGGCGTCCTGATTAGGAAGGGGAGCAGGTGCAGCTGGGCTTTCCTGAGTGGCAGAACAGTGGGTAGCCAGGGAGCTGGAGGGGGGATCCAGGATGTCCACGATGGGACAGGGACAGACGGATGCCTTGGACAGAGGCCCTGGACTGATGACTTGGAGAGGAGCATGGGGTCCTGAGGAGGCAGATGTGCCAAGCAGATATCTTCATCCTCCTCGGTGGGCTCCATTTTCAGCCATCGTCCTCAGCGAGAGGATGACTCCTGTTACCCGGAGCTTGCTGTGGGCCCAGATAGGTGTGGGGACTTGCTCCAGATCGCACAGCTACTACTTCAGGTCTGTTGGACTTACCATCCTCATTTTAACCATTAGACTGCCCTGCCCCTCCGCAGGCCTCTGCTGCATCGCCAGCGGGCAGAAGCGATGGGAAGACAGATTGCCGGGACAGAGGAAGCAGAGTTTGCCAACCCACCCAACCAACAGAACAGTCGACTCAGAGGTGGGGAAATGCCGGTGCTGGAAGTGTGCAAGGAGTGGCTCACTGACAGAGGGGTTCCTTGCTGGACAGACGTTTGGATTCTATACTGTCCATCCCTGTGATACGGATTTGACTCAGAGCTCGTGGGTTCAAATCCCAGCTTTACCGTTTACGCCCTGTGTGATGCTGGACAACCTGCTAGATCTCTCTGCGCTTCAGTTTTCTCATCTGGAAAATGGAGCCATGTGAGACTTGAAGCATAATTCATGTGAGGTGCTAAGAGCAGGGCTGAGCACAGGCTAAGCTCTCCAGAAGTTCCAGTGCCAGAAGAGTGTGAATGGGGGAGGTGTGGGGGTCAGAGCTGGGCCTCCGATGAGCAAACAGGTGGTGAAACAGGTGTTTGGCTGGAAGGCTGAGGCCTGAGGGGTTGGGTGGGGCCTCAGGCCTCCTGAATTCATCCGGGTTCAGGCCTCTAGTCAGTCCCTCACGTCTCCCACTGGAGCCCTTACTCCAGCTCGCTCCCTGTGTTTCCTGCCCGGTGTCTCCTGCCTCCTCCATTCTCTGCTCCTTTTTTGTTTTTGTTTTTGCCAGAGAGTACATGAGCTCATTGGAGGTGAGGGTGGTGGGGAAAGGGAGAGGAGCAGAGGGAGAGGGAAAGCACCCTCCATGGGGAAAGGCCTCTCTGCAATCCCTTCTCCTCCATTTGTCCCTCCTTTTGGGATTTTGGGCACGCACACCCATATGCCCAGCATGGTTCTCAAGCTGTGGCTCCAGAGCTCACACCTTATGACCAGCCATAGATGGGACCGGCTGCCTCGACCACCATGCCACCAGCAGGCCCACCTCTGCCCCCTTTAATTTGGCCATGTCACTCCCCCTCTCCTCTCTGCTCCCTCAATGCCTCCCCTTTACCTATGGAAGTGGTTCTCTTAGTGTACCGGGAGGAGCCCCTGGAGGAGCCCTGACCTTAGTAGGCACATGATCTGGCCCCCTGGGAACCTCAGGAGGACATCCAAGTTAGTGCTGCTCTGTCTTTCACACCTCTTGCAGAGGGAGGTCAGGTTAGGCCGAGAGCCACTGGCAAGGAGCTGTGTCTGGCTAGAAGTGATGAAGGCCAAATTGTTCCGAAGTCTGATTTCTTCATTGTTCTCTTCTAGAGACATGGTCTCCTCTGGGCCCCTGGGTGCCACACTTTCTGGTTTGCAGTCCTGCTTCGCTGGTTGCTTGCCTTCCAGTCGCCTGTTCTGGTGCTTCCCGTGTGGCTGGTCTTCTCAGTGAGGCGTGTATCTCAGATCTGCCGGAAGCCCCCCTTCCGTGTGGGGCTCTGTGTAGTCCCAAGGCCTTAAACTCCACCAGTTCACACATGCGTCTCTCCAAGCACACATAAACTTCCAGCTGCCTTCCCAACCCACTTGCGTATCCAACAGGTATCTCTAAGCTAAAAGTCCTAAATGGAGCCTAGCGCAACCCCACCTCTGCCTCTCCTCTCGCCTGCCCTGTTTCACCAGGTGGCTAAACACCTAGGAGTTATCCTGGATTCTCTTCCTTGCCTTTCTCCTTCGATTCATCAGCCATGCCTGTCAACTTTACCTGAAAACATATGCTGAAATGGGTACTTTAAAACAATTTTTTTTAAGAGAGATTTTTGCTGTAGGGCATGTACACTTGCCAGAGAGAGAGAGAGACAGAAAGTGAGAAATCACCCCCTGAGCGGGGGATGGTCCTACTGCAATCCCTTCTCTTCCATTCTCCTCTCTGGATTTTGGGTACATGCACACATGCACCTGGCATGAGTTTGAAGCTGCCGGGTGTGGAACTTGAACCATAGTCGGCCATGTGGGAGTTCAGTGATTGACCATTTATGCCATCTGCTGGTCCTGAAATGGGTACTTTTCTCCATTTCATCAGGCCCCATTTGAGCCTCATGTTGCATTGGCCTGTGTGGTGTGATAACACAGAGCTCTGATGCTAGGCCCACGTGGGGAGGTCCAGGTTCGCATCCCAAGGTCTCCGTGTACGTACCGGGCTTGCACGTATGTGCCGATGATCTGGGCTGGCTGCGGCTGGGCGTGGGTCACAGTGTGTGGACCCCGTTTGGGAAGGCTGTTGATCTCTTTCTTGGAAGAAATAAAATAAAATCAACTTTTAAAAATAATTAGGGGCCAGCAGGTGATGTGGTGATTAAGGGCACTGGGCTCCCACATGACCGACTGCAGTTCAAGTCCTGGACCTGGTTTCTCACTTTCTCTCTTTTTCTCACTCTGTCTCTCTTTGGCCAAGCTAAAATAAATAAATAAAATAATTAAGTAAAGTAATTCTTAAAAAAGATGGACTAATCAAGGGGCCAGCAGGTGGCGTGGTGGACTTCCATGTGGCCAACCACCATTCAAGTCCAGGACCCAGTGACTTAAAACTCACGCTGGATGTGTGTGCGCCCAAAAATCCTGAGAGTGGAATGGAGGAGAAGGGATTGCAGCATGGCCGTTACCCCTGAGGAGTGATTTCTCACTTCTTGTCTCTGTCTCTCTAGTGAGCACACACACCCTCTAGCAAAAATCTCTCTCAAAATAAATAAATAAATAAATAAATAAATAAATAAAAGAAAGGACTAATTAGGTCATGCTTTTTTTTTTGGAGAGATTTTCACTATAGGGCGCGTGCGCTCGCCAGACAGACAGAGAGAGACATTAGAGACAGAAAGCGAGAAATCACCCCCCAGGGGGGATGGTCACGCCGCAATCCCTTCTCCTCCATTCTCCTCTTGGGATCTTGGGCACGCACACACATGCGCCCGGCGTGAGTTTTAAGCCACCGGGTCCAGGACGCGAACCGCGGTTGACTACGTGGGAGTCCAGCGATATAGCCATTACACTAACTGCTGGTTCCCATTAGGTCATGCTTTTACACTGCGCAAAATTCTCAAAGGTATTCCCTTGTGTCTACAATAAATCCAACCCCTTGGTCTGGCTAACAGGGCTTGCGTGACCAGGTCTTTTTCTGCCTGTTTCTCCCACTCCATCCCATGTGACTCTTCCCCTTGTCCATCTGCGACCGTAACGTGGCCCCTTTCCTGTCCTGACACTCCGAGCTCAGTTGTCCTTTAGTCCCTCTACCTGGAATTTCGCTCCCTTCACCTCTGCATGGTCCGCACCTGCTCCGAGAGGCTGTCCCTGACCATCCAACTGTTAAGGTGCTCCCAGACACTCCCATAGCCCTCTCTTCCAGCTCTTTGCAGAGAATGACTTTAAAAAAATTTTTTTTAGCAAGATTTTTGCTATTTGCTACTGGAGAAACAGAGACAGAAAATGAGAAATCATCTCCCACCCCCCACCCCAGGGGGGATGGCCACACCACAATCGCTTTTCTGCTTTCCTCTCAGGATTATGGGCATGTGCGTACATGTGCCCAGCATGAGTTTTAAGCCACTGGGTCTGGGACTTGAACTGCAGTCAACTACATGGGAGTCCAATCATGTAACCACTACGCCAACTGTTGGTCCCTATAACATGTTCTTTTTTTCAAATTTGCCAAGAGAGTATGTACACTAGGGAGAGAGAGAGACAGGGAGTAGGTGAGGAATAAGAAAGCGTCCGCCTACCCCCAGGGGCATGGTCACAAAGCAATCCATTCTCTTCCACTTCTCCCTCCTGTTGAGATTTCGGGCATGTATACACATGTGACTTGACATGTTTTTCAAGCTCCTGGGTCTGGGTCTTGAATCACACTATTGGCCCGGTGGAATCCAGCTGTCTTAACCATTGTTCTACTGGTTGGCCCTGGACATGACATTTTTGTTTTCTTTCTTTGGCTTTCCTCTTTTCTCCACCTGAGTAGGAATGTCACCTGCTTTCTTCCTTGCTGTGTCCACAGTGCCAAGAATGGTGCATCTGGGTCATGGATGATTAAGTATTTGTTAATTAAATTAATAAATTATATTTCTTTCCACAATGATCTTTAGTGCATAGCAGGTGTACATCCCATTTTAGATATAGTAATATAGTTTCCTTCTGAGAATAAAATAAACAAAAAAAAATCTGGGAAGAGACTTGTATCCAGAATACATAAAAAACTCCTACACCTCAACAATAAAAAGACATACAATTTCAAAACGGACAAAGGATTTGAACAGATATTTCTCTGAAGAAAAGATACAAATTGCCAATGGCATGGGAAAAGCTGCTCAACATAATTAGTTGTTCGGGAATTGCAAATCAAATCCATAACGAGAAACCACTTCAAACTCCAACGGGACATCGTTTCACTAGAATGGCTAAAATGAAGAAGGCAGACGATAACAAGTGTTGACAAACATGTAGAGAACTTAGAATGTTTATCCATTGCTGAAGGGATTAGAAAATGGTGAGGCTGCTTTGGGAATTTCTCAGACAGCTAAACATGGGGTTACACCATGATTCTGCAGTGTATCTCCTAGGTATATACCCAAGAGAAATAAAAATACACATCCACACAAAAACTCACACACGAACATTGACAGCGGTATTATTCAAAGTAGCCCAAGACTAGAAACAATTCAACTGCCCATCAAATGAGGAGCGGATGAACAAATTGTGGTATGTGCATACAATGTCGTATGTGGCATTGAAAAGGAGTGAAGTACTACACATGGTGATGTGGATGCATCTTAAAAGCAGTATGCTAACTGAGAGAAGTCAGTCATGAAAAGTCTCATAATGGGACCAGCAGTTAGCGTAATGGCTATGTCACTGGACTCCCACATAGTTGACCGTGGTTCAAGTCCCGGACCCGGTGGCTTAAACTCACGCTGGGCGCGTGTGTGTGCGTGCCCAAGATCCCGAGAGAAGAATGGAGGAGAAGGGATTGCAGCGTGGCCATCCCCCCGGGGGTGATTTCTCGCTTTCTGTCTCTCTGTCGCTCTCTGTCTTTCTGGCGAGCGCACGTGCCCTATAGCAAAAACCTCTTAAAAAAAAAAGAAAGAAAAGTCTCATGCTGCATGATCCTATTCTATTTCTATTCGTATGTAATGTCCAGAACAGGCAAGTCCATAGAAATAAGAACTAGATTACAGTGGTCGCTAGGGGCTGGGGGGAGGGGATAATGGGATGCAACCGATAATGGATACAGGGTGATTAAAAATGGGGGGGGGTAATGAAAAATGATCTGAAATTAGATATTGGTGATAGTTACATAGCTCTGTGAATAAACCTTTTAAAAAGATTTTTAGGGAACCAGCAGTTAGTGTAATGGCTATGTCACTGGACTCCCACGTAGTCGACCGCGGTTCACGTCCCGGACCCGGTGGCTTAAAACTCACGCCGGGCGCATGTGCGTGCGTGCCCAAGATCCCGAGAGGAGAATGGAGGAGAAGGGATTGCGGCGTGACCATCCCCCCTGGGGGGTGATTTCTCGCTTTCTGTCTCTATGTCTCTCTCTGTCTGGCGAGCGCACGCGCCCTATAGCAAAAACCTCTCCAAAAAAAAAAAAAAAGATTTTTAAATTTATTTTATGTGTTCTTATTATTTTTAAACTTTGACCAGAAAGAGACACAGAGAGAGTGAGAAAGTGAGAAAGCAAGCCACCAGGTCTTGGACTTGAACCGTAATGAGCCACGTGGGAGTCCAGCACCTTCACCACTACACCACCTGCAGGCCTCTCTGTGAATATACCTTCAAAACTACTGAATAGTATATTTCAAAAGGGTGAATTTTACGCTATGTGAATTATATTCCTATAAAGCTGTTATTTTAAAAATTAGGTGATGACAAAATGACCATTTAAAGAAAAAAGCCAACGAGGGTGCAGGGATACGTGGGTCTCTGGGAAAATCACGGGAGGAAATGGAATGGCTGAAGTTGGCTTAGAGGCGTCTAAGGTTAAGAGGCCTAAGCAGCCTGGTTCAACACCGAAGCCTGTTTAACTCCGGGTTCGAGTCCTTCTTCTTGAGGCCATATTGGCCTTCTTTCTGTTTCTGAGACACTCAGGGATCTTTCAAGCTGTCTTGTCTTTGCAGATTTTGGCCCTGCCTGGATACCCTTTCTCCTTTTCTTTTCTTTTCTTTCTTTCTTTCTTTTTTTTTTTTGAGAGCTTTTTGCTATAGGGTGCATGCACTCGCCAGATAGACAGAGAGACAGAAAGCGAGAAATCACCCCCCAGCGAGGATGGCCATGCCACAATCCCTTCTCCTCCATTCTCCTCTTGGGATCTTGGGCACGCACGCACACGCGCCCGGCGTGAGTTTAAGCTACTAGGTCCGGGACTTGAACTGCGGTCGACTATGTGGGAGTCCAGCGACACAGGCATTACACTAACTGCTGGTCCCCCTTTCTCCTTTTCCTGATCAGTCAGTATAGGTGGGACTGATAGGACAGGACACGTGCTAGGCTGGGTGCTTGGTGCTGCGAGACAGCACAGAGAAGCAAGGCAGACATGGTCTGGGCCCTGGGCCAGCTCGCAGACAGCACTGGGAGCCAGATGCACACCCGCCAACAACCAAGCTGGGAGAAGGGTCCTGAGCTGTGGGAATGAAGCAGAAGAGAGATTGAGGACGGACCAGCTGGTGACATGGTGGCTAGGGCAGCTGGATGCCACATGACTGACAGCGTGGTCTGCGTTCCAGAGCCAGTGGCTTGAGAACATGTTAGGTGCATGTACGTGTGTGCCCCAAATCCCAAAAGGAGGGGCAAATGGAGAAGAGATTGTGGCATGACCATTGGGGATGCTTTCTTCCTCTTACTTTCCCTCTCTCTCTGTCTCTGATGAGTGTAGGTACCCATGGAAAATTAAAAAATAAATAAATAAAGAAGGGCCAGCAGACGGTGTGGTGGTTAAGGTGCTGGACTCCCACCTGGCCTGACCATGCTTTGAGTCCTGGACCTGGTGGCTTGAAGATCACATTGGGCACATGATTAAAATCATGTGTGCCCAAAATCCCAGGAGGAGAGTAGAAGAAAAGGGAGAAGGGATTCCCCTCTTGGGGGGGGGGGGGGGGGGGATTTCTCACTTTCCCTAGCACTGTCTCTCTCTCTCTCATGAGCCTACTCATCCTATGGCCAAAATCTAAAGAAAAAAAAGAAAGAAGAAAGAAAGAAATAGAGAGAGAGAAAGAAAGAAGAGAGGAAAGGAGGGACCGGGAAGGCTTCCCATGAAAGGACATTTCAGCTGTGGAGTTTGCCAGGCACAGAACGGGGGAAGAGTGCTCCAGACAGAGGGAGCCGTCCAGATGAAGGCCTCAAGACAGCATGGCATGCTGGGAGAATCGTCAGAAGGCGGGTGTGGCTGGAATATAGACTGGGAGGTGCAGAGTGGTGAGGAATGAATGATCTTGAAGAGTCTGCCTGGTAGGCCACCCTGCAGGCCAAAGAATTGGATGTTTCCAGAGCTCAATTAGATTCCACGCTACACGACATTATGATTATTTTTTCTTCAGATCCCTGATCATCCCTGCTGTTATACATCCATCTGTTTATTGTCTCTCCCCGAAAGAAAGGCTGGACTTGTGCTATTCATTGCTGTATCCCCACCAGCCAGAACAGTGCTTGGCTCGTGAAGACAATAAATACTTATTGAATGCATGGATTTAGCTGCTGTCTCCTCCGCTTAACTGAGTTAGGGTCAGGGACCTGGTGGCTTCATCATTGTGTCCCCAGGGCCTAGCCTGGAGCTTGGCAGACACATGTTGCTTAAAAAAGGTTCAGAGAATAAGCGAATGAACCAATGAGTGTTTCCCCAATGTGTTACGAAGTCCTAAAGGGCAGGGACTACTCGATTTACGTCCAGTGTCCAGCACATTGCCTGGTAGAGAGCAGAGACTCTGTGAGGGTTTGTTGAAGAAAGTGAGTCTCTTCTGGAGGAGGTCCCTTGCCAGGTGGGCATTGACGAGGGTGCACCAGGCCCATGCCACTGGTCCTCGGGCAGGCACCAAGGGGAGACATGCAGCTGGCACAGGGTCTTAGAACTCTGGAGTCATAGGGTGTGCAGACAGGATCAGTCTGGATAGTAAGGGGTGGCCACGGAAACCAGGAGCGAACAACAGGGCTTCCTGGGAGCCAGAAACTGCACCTCTATTTATCAGTCCCTAAGCCCCGCCCTCTTCTGGCAACTGGCAGTCAACCTCACCAATGAGGTGCAGGCGCAGCTGGGGGTGGTGGTGGGATGGGACAGATGGTGGGAGACAAGGAAACTCCCATGTTCTCCTCCATCTGTTACATTTAATTGACTTCCCACAGAAAGAAAAAAAAAATAATAAACCAGTTGCAAAGATGAAATTGCTAATTAAAAGGCCCTCTGATTAGATAGACAAATATTTACCAATTATGCCTGACCCTGTCTGTCCCTCTTATGTCTGCAAACTCCCCCGTCAGCACCATGGCCTCATCACACCCAGCTGGTGGCTCTTCCACCAATCGCTCTCCTGGGGCTCAGATTGGCTTTGGTGAAACCGGGGAGGAGAGGGGCAAAAACCGTCAAATAGTTATTCAACAAACATCTGCAATGCCTAGTGTACCTTCAGGCTCTGTGGTGGGCCGCAGAAGGCCAGAGCAGGGTTCTCCTGGAGAGTTCTTCAGGTTGTGTGCTGTGCAAAAGTATATCCTCAGGGAAAGTGGGGGCGCTCCTTGGCAACCTGGGACCCCCAGAACTACATAGGAGGGTGCCTTTTCTTTTCTTTGCACAATGACCTTTAGTAGCATCTTATTTAAATCTCACGACACAGGAGGCAGGCATTACTATTGCCGTGCCCACTTTACAGAGGAGTCAACTGAGGCTCTGAAGTAAAGTAAGTTGTCCAAGTTCACCCAAGGTAGAAATGAGAGCCAGGTCTTCAGTCCAGGCCTGGCTAACACCGAAAGCCGGGATGCCTATACGCTGGCCTTCTGCTGGTCAGTGCTGCCAGGTTCTCCGGGATGGCCCCCGTCCGGTGTTACATCCCCAGGAACACGCCCCCACTCCCTGTTCCCCTCCTGGGCTCATACCACGAAAGCCCCACGCAGAGCCTTCTACTCTAGAGGGATATATATTATCTAAATTTGATAAGACAACTTAATTTCACTCCGTGTCTGTTACCGGCGATAAAACCAGGAGACTTTTATGACCCAGCGTCCTCGGCAAGATTGTCAGGAACTTATTATACAAGGTCTAACTGGATTTCTCTCTGCAGATGGCTGGGAGCCATGGGCTGGAACGCAATTCGGCAACGCATTTGGGGGAATAAATGCAAAATGCTTGTTCCAGAGACTTAGATAAGGCAGCAGGCCTCTGAGCTCCCCAAGAATCGGATCTGCCTTTCCCAGGCCCTGAAGGGCGATTTGGGGAGGATTTGCCTTGGAGGGGGAGGGGAGATGATGGGCTTCTTCTCCCCTTCGTCTCTGGACCCTCCTGACCCTAGGGAAGAAACCCAAGGGGCCTGAGCTTGGGGTTTAGCTACAGCAGCTTGGGGAGAGGTAGCGATTCAGGCAGAGCTGGGTGTGAGGGAGGTGGGCAGAACGGGTAGTGGGGTGGGACCCAAGATTTGAAGGTTGTGTGCCTTCCAAGAGGGGTGGGTGAAGGCTAGGATGGGGAGTTGGGCGGGTCTTCACTTGCTAGCCACGATTCACTCGTGGTCTTTCCCAACCGCCCAGAGGTGCCTGGCTCCTTCTCAAACAGGCCTCCAGGGTCAGTGGGACCTTCACCCATGCTGTGCCCGAACAGACCCCATCCCTCGGATGTGGGGTTCCCATCCAGATTCAGATGACCTTCACATTTGGGCTTACAGATACCCCAAGATTTTGAGGTTTACAGTCATGGGACGCCAGATTCTGAGCTCAACTCAAACTCTCATGTCTTTCAGGGCTGGGCTCAGAGACAGACTAAGGGTTCCTCTCAATTTTTTTTTTAGAGGTTTTTGCCCAAGGGCATGTGCGCTTGCCCGAGAGAGAGAGAGAGAGAGAGAGAGAGAGAGGGAAAGTGAGAAATTGCCCTACAGGGAGATAGCCATGCCATAATTCCTTCTCCTCCATTCTCCTCCCAGAATCTTGGGCACGCATGCATGCACACGCGCCTGGTGTGAGCTTCAAGTCACGAGGGTCCAGGACTCAAACCACAGCCCACCATGTGGGAATCTAGGCCATCTGCTGGCCGTTCTTCTCAATTCTGACAGCACTGGATATAGACCTACTAACCCCCAAACCCAGAGCATCACAACCAGCTCAGCCCCAAGCTCAGGAGAGACAGCCCAGTGCAGACAGCCCCACACCTGGGCTTCCACACAGGTTCCACGGAACACCAGCTTCAGGCAGCTCCCCAGAGTAGGCTCCAACCGCTAGCTCAGACACCCCAGACCTGGGCTACCCCCACAACCTGACTATTGCCAAAATATCCAAGTGCTGCCTAAACAAGCTCCTGCCAGTCCCAGGCTTCCACCTGGGTGAAGGGAAGCTGCATTACTGCCGTCAGTCTGGGGTTTGAGGTCTGCCCTGGCCTTCGCCCACCGGCCCTGTGACTCTAAGCCCTTTCCCCTGGACGAGGGGAGCTGAGGCATTTTCCTCTGTCAGCCTGCTCCCCAAGGCCTCCTTCATCTCCCTTCCAGTGGACTCGGCCCTTTCTTAAGGGAAGTTTGGTCTCATTTTTTCCGGCTCTCTTCCTTCTTCCATGCGAGACCTCGTCCCAGGTGGGTCTTCCCCTTCAGTGTGTCCGTGCTCCCAGGGGAAGTGGGGACCTCCACCACCTTGCAAGCCAGAGCTTTATTATGCCCATTTTGCAGACAAGCGAACAGAAGCTCAGAGAAGCTAGGTCACATGTCCAGAGGTACACAGCCCAGAAGGGTGGGAGCTCTGTTCTGTCAGGCTCCTGCCCTACCACGTGGAACAGGGCTTAGGAGTGCCCTCCAGATTCGGGGCTTGGGGGGAGCTGCTATCTATGCAGAAGGCTGGGGGAAGGTGCGGTTGCTGAGCCCCAGCTTGTATGGTTTGCACACTGGCAAAGCGAATTCTTTCCAGTGGACAGGAGGACGGGGGTGGGGGCTCAGGAGTGGAGGACGCTGTGGTGAGATCAAGGGCACCGGCTGCCAGGGCAGTCGTGGGGTGGAGGCAGGAGCTGGCCTTTGCTGGGAGACAGTGACGAATGGGCTGGGTCCCAGCCTTGGGGTGCTGAAGGGCAAACTGAGACTTGGCTCCTGCGTGGGTGTGGGACGGCGTCGGAAATCACTGACACCCTGGAGGAGCCAGGAGGGGGGACTCCCCTGCCTTGGGTGAAGGCCAGGAAGTTGGTGGGCCTCCGGAATACTAATCACCTCCTCTTCTCCTCTAGGACGGCAGGCAGGCTGGAGCCTGCTCGCCATTCTCAGCCCTGCAGGCACCAGAGAGGATGGGGTGGGGCTGGGAATGAGGACAGGGTCTGGAACAGACCCCAAACCTCAGACACGGGGCTCCTATCCAGATTCGGCCTGGGCCAGGGCTCACCTGCGGAGGGGGACACGTAAATGTTGGAACCAGGTTCTCTGGCTGCGTGACCCTGACGAACCAGTTCACCTCTCTGAACCTCAGGTGCCTCTGAGGGTTGCACAGACAGGACAGGTGGGATTCAGGCTGGGCAGGCACACAGTAAGGGTGGACTCAGGTGCTTTACCATCTCCCACATTAAGAGGTGGGCCCTGGGACCAGCAGATGGCATAATGGTTACGTTGCTGGACTCCCGCATGGCTGACCTTGGTTCGAGTCCTGGACCTGGCAGCTTCAAACTCACACTGGGCCCATGTGTGTGTGTGTCCAAAACCCTGAGAAGAGAATGGAGAAGGGATTGTGGCATGTTCATCTCCAACGGGGGTGTGATTTTTCACTTATTGTCTTTCTGTGTCTCTGGTGAGTCCATGCCTGGTGAGTCTCTCTTAAAAAAAAAAAAAAAAGAAAAGAAAGAGGTGGGTCCTGAAAATTACCTTTAAGGGGGGGTGGCGGGGTGGAGGTTGGAGATCACCTAAACCCTCCATTCCCCCTCCTCCTGCCGAGAGTGATTTGATTTTTAAAAAGAGAAACAAGTAATATAATCTTCTAAGGATTTTTCTGTCTTGACTCAAAAAAAAAAAAAACAACAACTAATATCTTCATTTCCATCCCCCCTTTTAAGCTAATTTGTGGAAAATTAAAACGGGGAACTCACCAAGGCTGGCATTTTAATTGGATCTTGTCTGGCGTCCTCTCTAGGATTCCCTGATTAGCTTCCTCCATTAAACCCTCCGTGCTCCATTTAGCCTGGTTTGTTCCCACCATCCTCAAGGCCTGGGATTGGCAGGGCCACTCAAGGCTCAGGTGACTTCTCTAGAAGAAAACAGGGCCTCAGCCTGGTCCGCCAGCCTCCCTCAGCGGGTTTGGGATCCAACAGGCCCAGGCTGGACGTTCTGGTCTGTGCGAGGCACCCTGCGGCTGCGCCTGTTTCCTCATCTGCAAAGGAGAGTCACGGGAACCCCACCTGGGCCTGACCGCCAACCCCAACGCCCCACACCCATCCGTGTGCAAACACAGATGGATATCTAACTTTCCCTTCCTAACCCCACCCCTAAGATCTGGGGGGCTCACACGGGGTGGGAGAAAGCCCTACCCCCACCCCCAAACCCAGAGGAAGTCTGTCCCCAGGCCTCAAAGGCAGAGCTCTCTTTTGCGTTCACAGTCATTGGCTCTGGGTAAAAGGCCGTCAGCACTTTCCCTGTCAGCACTTGCCCTACTTTCAGGGACCTGGGACATGATGATGACGGGATGTTTCCTGGGTGTCCTTCCTGCTGGGCGGACGTGCTTCCTGCAGAGTCTTACTTTGTCCTCATAACAACCCAGGGAGGATGGAATTACTCTTATCTTCCCATTTTATGGATGCACAAACTGAGGCTCAGAGAGGATCTGTCACTTGCCCAAGGCCACACAGCTAGTTTAAGCAGCAAAATCAGGATTAGAATCCAGGTGCTCTGTTCCCAGAAGCCCTATCAACTCAGCCCTGTTTCCTGGTTTGGGATTAATGTGTGTTGCCCTGGCCCTGGATTTGCGGTGGTCCCTGGGGGTTCTCTCCTACATTCCAGCCAGCCTTATCCAGGGCAGGCAAGCTGGGGACCCAGTGACTGAGAAGGCCCCACAGCGCCCACATCCCAGATGCCCAGCCCTGAGGCAGTCTGTCTCTGCAGGGGTTGGGGGGGTGCTGCAATCAGTGCTAATCAGCCTCTGCTAATTATCCAGCCCTGGGGAGGTGAGCAGCACGCCAGGAGGAGGAGGAGATGCGCCAAGAGGAGGAGACGCTGGCGGAGGATGGGCTCCAGCCCAGGCTCCCGCAGTGGGACGCTGGTGAGCCGGTCTTCATTTCTGGGCCTCGGTTTCCCTGGCTACACATAGAGGAGGGAGAAGCAGAAGGTCTCTAACTCTGAAATGCAAGTCTACCCTGAAGGAAGCGGGAGAGAGGTTGCATAGCTGCTGACTGGAGGCATGGCTCAGCCTGGCTGCTGGGTTTAACACCTGGGGGCAGGGAGGCCATCCCCCCAGGGGGGTGACTTCTCACTTTCCCCCTCTCTCTTTGGTAAGCGCTTGTTCCCTATGGCAAAGACCTTTAAAAGATTAAATAAAAATCCTGGCTGCTCAGGTGACTATGAATAATGTATTCATAGTGGCTCTCCTCTCACTTGTCTCACCCATCTCACGGGCATAAGGTTAAAGTACTGATATCTGCAGGACCAGCAGATGGAGTAATGGTTATGTCTCTGGACTCTCACATGTTCTACTGTGGTTCAAGTCTCAGACCCAGGGACTTAAAACTCATGCTGTGGGCATGTGCGTGTGTGTCTAAAATCCCGAGAAGAGAATAGAGGAGAAGGTATGAGGGGTTGCAGCATGGCCATCCCCCTGGGGGGTGATTTCTCTCTGTCTCTTTCTCTCTGGTGAGTGCACATGTCCTATAGCAAAAATCTCTCCCCCCAAAAGCACTGATATTTGCTTAAAATGGTTGTAGGCCAGCTAGGTGGTTGTGGTTACCGTAGCTGGATCCCACATGGCCAGCTAAGCAGTTCGAACCCTGGATCTGGCTACTTGAGAACACACCAGGTCTGGGTGCAATGCATGCTCAAAATCCTGAGAGGAGAATGGACGAGAAGGGATTGTGGGAGTGGGGAGTCGCTTTCTCATTTTCCTTCTCTCTCTCTTTCTCTCCGCTCTGTCTCTCTCTGGAGAGCACACACACCCTACAGTAAATTTAAAAACAAAAGCAAAAACAAAAAAAAACAATGGTTGTTATGAGGGTTCAACTTAGTACTTAACACCATCCCTGACAAATAGTAAGTGCTCTGTAAACGGCCGCTTACGTATGGTTAGAGAGCATTGTGCTTACGGTATCTCATTTAATTCTCAGAACAGCTTGGTGAGTGGGCATTGTGACAGGTGGGGAAACTGAGGCTCCCAGAGGAGAAAGCCCTTGCTCGGGGCAGCTAGCCTCCATCCATCTCTGCATGCATGCTGAGCATTTACTGAATGCTTGCCATGCTCCAAGCCCATGCTGAGACAGCCAGGGCTCTTGCCCTCTGGGGCTCATGTTCCAGCAATTTGAATTTCCGCCTCTTTGGCTCCTACTGGGACAGGCACGTCCGCACTCACATGCGCACTCACATGGCGGGCTAGCTAGGGAGAACATCAGGGGCCCCCCAACTGATGGAAATCCTTGGGGTTTGGGTGCCTAATGATCCCCCTTCTCATAAACATCTCATGTAAATTTCTTTCATAATTACACTGAAAGCTATCAAACTATCTAATTTAATTTCTTTGTGAAAATAAACAGCTAAAGTGGCCCTAGGTACCGGCATAAATACTTCAGGCAGAACGGTCCGAGATTGCCGCTCGTGCAGGCCTGACTGGCTGCAATACACACTTAATAAGTACATATTTATTGGGCCCAGGCCCCCCCTCAGAAGAAGCAGGGATTCTGCTGACTCGACCAGAAGGAGAGGGAAGTGATCGGGGCCATGGTGTAATGTGGGGAGGAGGGGAGGGAGCGGAGGGAGAATATGCTGGGTAATTAATTATCCGTCTTTGTACATCCATAACTTTTTATTAAACAAATATGCAAATGCTGCCTAACCAGCTGCCTTCGCCTGGGTCTGCCTCCGGGATGACTGTTAATCTGCACTGGGTCCATGGGGAGGAGGCCTGTCTGCAAAATGAG
>NW_006160120.1:357025-373108 GCF_000334495.1 Tupaia belangeri chinensis
GATTTGCTTACCCAAGGCCAGAGGATGGAGCCTGAGCCTCAGTATCTTTCCTCAGCATTCCATCTTCTTCCCAGCTGCTACGGCTCGGCACCGGCATCGTCCTCTCTGCCTGGCTTCTATCCACTTTTCCAACCTTGTTTTCCGTTCTCCTCCTTTGTGCCTGGTACGCCTCAGCTGCACTGGCCTCCCGCCAAGTGGTTCACCTCAGGACCTTTGCTCTAGCTGTTTCTCTGTCTGGGATATTGCGTCCCCTCCACCGGCTCTTGTCATTCAAGTTTAAGGTCACCACGGCCTACCCCAGCTACCCAGCTTCTGATTTTACACTACCTTGCTGTGTTGTTTTTTTCACAGTGCCTATTACTGCAAAAATTTTCCTTTTTTTTAAAATTAGTTTTCCAAGTCTATTTTTCTCTCCCACTAGAATGCAACTTCCAAGAGAAAACAGCCTTGTGTTATTTCCTTGAGTTATTTATTGCTGCATCCCAGTGCCTAGAACAGAACTTATAATTGCTCCTTGCCAAGGAGACATTACCTGAATGAATGAATAAAGGACAGAGGGCATCATTTCCCCTCGATTTGCTCCCAGCCACCCTCTCCCATTCTCCACACTATTCAGGATAGCCTTTTAAAACACAGTTACTACCGTGGACAACCTTCCATGGCTCCCCAGTTCTCTGGAATCCGATCCAAGTTCTTCCACTGGCCCCTTAAAGACCTGGCTTCTATTTATCTTGCCAGTTTCTTCTCTATCGGCGCCCGCCGTCTTCATCCTGCACATGCACTGGCCTTCACACCAAGCACCAGTCTTCCAGGTGAGCCTGCACAAGTGGTTTCAGTTGCCAAGTTATCTTGCATACCCTTCTGTGCCGGATCAGTGCTCCATTGTTTTTGTATCTCAGATCAGGGGTCACCTCCTCCAGGAAGGCTTTCTGCCTGATCTGCTTTGCTGGTCTCTGTTGTAGCACTTTTCGGCTCAGTCTCATACCTTTCGGCTTCCCTTCTGAGAGGGAGAGCTTCCGGAAGGTAGCGATGGTATCGTGTTTTTTATCATGTAGACAGTGACTATGGAGCTGAGATACGAGCCAGATTCTGGACTAAGAAGGTGGATTCATATGCCTGCTCCCAGTTTACTGGCTATATAGACGCCCTCTCTGATGGCTTCCAATGGGGTTGTGGCATCTGAGCCAAGCATTTGTGCAGACCCTTCCTCTGGAGTATAAGCTAGACCTTGTGACCTGCTTCTAATACAGCGAAAGTAACAGGGTGTCCATTTCTGAGATTAGGTTATAAGTGAACGGTAGCAGAGGGCCTATACAGAGGCCCACGCGGCAAGGAGCTGATGCTCTAGCCACCAAGCGCCCCACTGAACTGTGCTTAGATTCCTGACCTACAGACACTGTGAGGTAATGAGTGTTTACTGTTTTAAGTTTGGGACTCATTTGTTACACAGCAATAGATGACAAAATACTGACTGAGTGATCATCAAGAAGTTACTTGACCTTTCTGTGTGTTTCTATGTCTGTAAAATGGGGGCGGGGGGGTGGATTAACAATTGTACTTGCCTTTGGGGCTGCTGTGAGCAATAAATGAGTTAGTACATGTGAAGCACTTAGCACAGTGCCTGGTGCACAGTACATGCTGTGTAAGTGTAGCTGTTCTTGTAGTCTCAGCTAGGAGGAGCTTAGGAAGTGCTGAGCTGAAGGAGGTGTGGTGAGAACAGTAGCTACTGTGTATTGCTCTCTTGGCATGAAGTTCCACCTTCTCAAGAGGACACTCAAGGTCTCTTATGATCTCCAACCCCTGACAGCTATGTGTCTGTCACGCTGGCCTCTAGGTTTAGCCCCCCATGTCTCACTTCATGCTTACAGTATCCCTAGGAGGTAGGGACTACTTTACACGTGCAAAGATCTGGGTTCAGAGAGATTAACTTGCCCAAAGTCACATGGCCAGAACAAGATTACACTCAGATTTGCATCCAAGAGTGTCTGGCCTTTGGTTCAGCATAGCTGAGCATCCTCAGTGCCTCCTGTGGGCCTGGCACAAAGGAGGAAGCAGGTATGTAGCCACAGAAAGACTCATGTCTGCTTGGACAAATACTGCTCCTGTCCCCATTCATCCGGTGCAGATGCAGTACACGAGCTCACTCCTGCCAAGAGACTTTGGAGACCAGGGCTTAGCCAGAGGACTGACCCATCGATGGGGGCCTGGGGCATCAGCCCGGCGACCCTGCTCAGTGGCCTGCTTTAATGGAGGAGGAAAAAGAGGCAGCGGGAGCCAGCAGGGAGAGATGCCCATTAGCCCTAATTAGCAGCCCGTCTGGAAAAGAGCTTGGGCTGAAATTAAGATGCTGTCAGTGGGTCCCAGCTGGGTCGTAGCAGAGTGGCAGCTGCAACATTTCCAGAGCCTGAGCTTGAAACACCCAGCTGGGAGGGCCGCTGCCTGCTTCCACCTGGACCCAGCAGTCTCTGGGCGGCAGCCAGGCCCGCTCCCGCCAGCCGACAGTCGTGGAGAGCCCCTCATGCATGCAGCACATCCACAGAACTCCCACGCCTGGTTATCCTTGTGGGTCCTCCCTCCGTCCTGGGGGATGGCACCCTTCTACCCATTTTGCAGAAGAAGAAACAGAGGCCTTGAGAGTTTTAATGGGGTGCCCAGGGCCACACAATTAGGACACGGCAGAGTTGGGGGGATTCTCTGAATTGGTACTCTGAGTCCAAGCCTGGGAGGGTAAGAAGGAGAGGTCAGGAAAACCCTGACTAGGGCCAGGGACCAGCAAGACAGGGACAGTGCCTAGGCTTCCAGGCACCACCATTGACACCCCTTTGAGCCCCCATCCCAGGGCAAGGTCCCAGTGCCACTGCTCTGGGGAAGAGAGAAGTCACGCAGTGGAGGTGGACGGGTGGAAGACAGGAAAAACAAGTGGCAGGGAAGACCCTGCCTGCCTCCCAAATCTCCACTTCCTCTCTTAAAGCACTAAGAATAAAGTGGGATTTAAAATCAAACTGAAAAAAAAAAAAAAAAGAAATCGCAGAAACCCTAAAGCTGCCTCCCAGGAAATCGATGGCAGTGATTTGTGTAGCAGATGTGATCTGGGGAAGCCCTGCTGGCGGGGCTTCGTGGCAAGAGGTGGGTCAGGAGGTTGGAGGACCAAAGCCGCCCTCCACACACTATCCTGTGCCCCCCACGCTCCCAGGTTGTTGATATGATATTGTTATTCATAATAATAACTAGTAAGGCTTATTATGTACTGGATACTTGCTAAGCGCTTTGTAGAGATTAACTCTTTAATCCTTGCAATTAACCTCATAGGGATGGGCGCGTACTGGTCCTCATTCGTGGTTGAAGAAATAGGCCCAGGGGGTGAAGAGGCTGGTCCAGGTGGAGGACCGAGATTTCACAGCAAATCCGTGGGTCCCCACCGCTGCAGACGGAGAAGGCCAATGCCGCCAGCTCTGAGGGGGTCCGGGATTTTCACCTCAAAGAGTGATTTAGGCTTTTTCTTATGAATAGTCTTGAAAGCAGAGGGGGAAGCCAACAGGCAGATAAGAAGAGGAAGAACTGCTTCCTAGAGGAGAGACTGGAGCCCCACAAGGAGCAATGTCTGGCCCATTGCAGACCTGGAATGAGAGGGCATATCCCTTAACCCCGGGGGTGGTGGTGGGGTTCCTCCATTCTCCTGGGCCTTGATCAGAGGTTGGCAAAGTACCACCAGGAGCGGGCTCTCACCTATTTTATTAATAAAGTTTTACTGGAACACGGGTTCCCTGGTTATTGTCTACCATCGCTTTCACAGTTCAGTGACAAGAAGAGTAGTTACTAGTTACTGTATGGCCCTCAGGGCCGAAATATTTACCTGACCCTTGACACAAAAAGTCTGCTGGCCCTCATCCTGGACAAGATAATCATCCCCCCTAGATCCCAGAATTTTAGAAGATCAGGCCTGATAGCATCCATACAGAAAATGATGTCTGACGAACCACAGAGAGGGAAAGGGTCTTGCCCAAGGACACACAGCAAATACTGAAATAATCCAGGCTAGAATAGTCAGCTCTTGGGCTGGACCAAGCAGTGACCAGGCAGGTGATGCTAGGACACTCTGAGAGTTAGCATTGGGGCCAGTGCTTCTAGTGTGTGGCTTGTGTGCCCCTGGCAATCCAGATAGCAGCAGCTAACACTGACCTGCACGCTGCAAGAGATGGCTCCTCCTGTCCCATCAGTCCTCTGACGACATCGAAGAGAAAGCTGGTCTGGCACAGTTGTGTCTTCTTTGCCTGTCTAGTTCTCTAACCTCCCTTTGCTTTTTGTTTGTTTGTTTGTTTGTTTGTTTTTAGGTTTGCTCTAGGGTGTGTGTGCTGGCCAGAGAGAGACAGAGAGAAAGGGAAACGACCATTCCACAATCCCTTCTTCTCTGTCATCCTCTTGGCCATGCATGCACATGTGCCCAGTATGATTTTTTAAGCCCCTGGGTCCAGGAATCGAACTGGGGAGGCAGCCATGTGGGATCCAGCCGCCTCACCACCTGCTGGCCCTCTAACCTCCCATTTTAACAGAGGACAGACTGGGGCTGAGGACCCCAGCAGGCAGCTCCATCAGACCAGCCACAGACGCCACGGCCAGTGCTCGCTCTCACAGCGCCACCTGTGTCCCGGACGGCTGTTTTCCACTTGGTGCACCGATGCGACTTTTGCTTTCAAAACAAAATGCAGTATAAAAGGGGGGCCGTTGGAAGAAGAAAACGTCAGTAATTAACAGCCCAGGTATAGACTGGATATGGCAGAAATCAGGGGTACGGCGTTTGAACAACAGAGAATGCATGATGGATTCTGTAATCTTTCTAGAGCTGGAGTCTCAAGGCTCTGTGATTTAAGAGCAGGATGTGATCTCAGGGCTAAGGGGGGCTGCCGTCATGGTGGTGCAGGCTGGCACTGCCCAGAGGAAGGTACGGGCCAGCAGGCTCCCAGCAGGCCCCTTCCACTCTGCCTTTGAACCTGGGGACAAAAGCCATGGGGCTGGACATCTTGGAGGTAGCCAGGGGACTGGCAGAGGCCACAGGTTAGAGGTTACTGAGGTGGGGCTTGCTCTCGGTTGTCCACTGGTCACCCTGCTTGAGCAAGGCTGCGCCCATCCCACAGTACTGCGTGGCAAGGACTGACCTTGGTGACATGGGCTGACCTGGACTTGGAGGTCATAAACAGCCACCTGCAGGAGCCAGGCCCTGGGGTTGGATCAACGTGGATTTGAGGGCTGACTCTGTCACCTCCTCGCTTGTGACTTTAAGGAACATCCCTCACCTCTCTGGGCCTCACTTTCCTCAAGTTGGTGATTGGTCCTGACTCCCAGGGGTGTCCTGAGCGAGGCTGTAGACAGCATTCCTCGTCCCGAGGGTGGCCTTCTGGAGGGAGGCTGGGTGGTCAGCTCTGCCGGAGGTCACCTCCAGGTCTCCACTGACTGCTGGTGGCTGCAGAGGGACTGGGCTGACTCGCACAGCCGCTGCCAGGCTGAGCGGATGGCAACTGGCTCCTCAGCTGCCAGGCAGCTACTGACGTTTTTATGGGCAGATCACAGGTAATGAGCTTTCCCTCCAGGACCTGGGGACATTCTAGAAAATTGTATTCGGGTTGGAGAATGGAAGTGGGGAGCACAGGTCAGGAAGTGAGGCTCTCCCTGCCTCTGCCCACCTCCATGCCGACCTTCCACACCACAGAAGAGAGACTCAGTTGAAACCATCAAGCCCAACAGGAGCCCAGCATGGGGCAGCGGTAGGTTCCTCTTCTCTCTCAGGGTTCTTTAACGCTGAATTCTGGGGTCTCGCAGCCTGACCTCCCAGCATTAGACAGGCAGTGACTGTGCTCCTGACTCTCCTTTCTTTCTTCGATGCATGCAAAATGCAATGTGCCACATGCATCGTGTACACACCCACGACCTACCTACCCAGCTAAGGGACGTGGACGGCATGGCCTCCTTGGCCAGCCACCATGGAAGGCCCTGAGGACAAGGTGGTAGAAGGACAGGGAAGAGGTTTGTCCTTCCCTAGAGCACTCTTCATTCATTCATTCATCTACTCCACAGGTGTTTACTGAGCTCCTCCCATGTGCCAGGCACCACGGCTGGTGGAGATCAATGCCATCGAAAAGGACACTGTCCTTGGGCTAATCTGAACTTTGGGGATGGACACCCATGGCGCCTCTTGAGATTCCAGGGAGTGGGCCCCTGAGGGCCCTGCTGAAGGTCAAATTCATCAGCTATGACTCCCATCAACGTCGGTATCCTCGGGGTCTTAGTGCTAAGCAGTGACAGCCCCCAGGACATGGGTGATGGACATTGATGGTACTCTATGGCACCAAGGACGTGTGCTGACGGTACCACAGGGCCCCTGGTGCTGGGCACTGTATAATCGTGCTCTGATGACCTTAGCGCAGGCCCTGGGAGGGGAGGGACCTTTCTTTGCTTCTGCCAGAGATCTCAGTTCTCCCTCCCCCGTGGCCTCCCTTTCCTGACCTGATTAAAGTTCTTGCAGACAGATGGACCTTGGGCTAACCCTGTGCTCTCCGACATGACGTGTTGATGCTGTCCCAGGGCCGCCTCCCGCTGGCAGGGCTGGCTCTCCGATGAAGGCCGATTGATCTTCTTGCCCGAGATTCTCTCGGCAGTTAGGATGTCATTTTCCACAAAAAAACCTTCTTTCTTGTAATTACTGAGAATTACTTATGAAGAGAGAGAGCAAGAGCGCGTATTGATTGCCACCCCCGAGAAGTGCAGGAGTCGTTTAGAGTAGATTAACCTAACTTTCTTCTGCCTTTTGGGAAGTTGGACTCCCAGTTATTCAAGGAGATTAATCAACTCATAAGAGACCCAGACAGTCTTCCCACCTCTCCCCTCTCTGGACTAGTTGGTGCCCTATTATTTTCATGCTGCCTCCAGAATATCATTTGCTCACTCCCCACTCTCTTGTCTATATTCTCACCATTATCGCCTGACCCAGGCAGTGGGATTCTCTGCTGTCCTCTCTTGGGGACCCGGTAAGCACACTTCGGCTGCCATTAGATCACCTGGACAGCCTCGTTTGCTGGATCTCAAGCTAGACACAACCTTGGAGAGGGCTGGGCCGCCCGAGGCAAGTCTTCCCCATCTAAGCCCCGGCTCTGCAGCTGTCACAGGAAAGATCCAACCATTCCATTCACTCAGAGCAGTGGCTCCCAGAGGCTTTTCTGCGAGGCTTGCACATCGATTCTGCAGATGTCAGTCCTGCCCAGCCACGCTTCGGGGTTCCAGGTGCAGCTCAGCCCCTCCTGTTCCCTTCCAGGAAGCTGTTCCAGACTGTGCCCTCATTCTGGAGAAAACAGTCCTGCTTACTGAGGTGGAGACGAGGGGAGGTGGGGGGAGGGGAAGCCAGAGGAAGGAGAAAAGGGAAGGGTGAGGAGAGGCACTAGGAAGGCTTTGGCATCTGCCTGACTCTCCGAGGCAGCTTGCGAAGCGGATGAAGGGCAGCTTCTGGAGTCAGACAGACTCGAGTTGGAATCTCAACCCCGGCTCTTCCTGGCTGTGTGACCTTGGGCAAGTCACTTCACCCACCTGAGCTTTAGGTCCTTTATTATTCCAGTGGGATGAGGATAGCTCCTACTTCACAAGGTTGTCACCACTGTCAAGCAAGGTCATGTATGTGACATGCTTGAAACAAAGCCTGGCGCTTAGTAGGTGCTCCGCTAGTAGCAGGTAGATACTGCCAGGTCCCAGATGATGTAGGGACTCCTAGCAGATCCTCAGTGAAAACTTCCTCTACAGTATGGAACTTTGTCTCTGCTTTGAGGGTCTCTGTCCCTCGTTCCCGGTCCCCTTTACCAGGGGAACGCAGAGGAACAGCCAGTGTGCCTGGGTCTCTGGGACATGGGGCTGGGGTCTCAGCTCCTGAGGTCTGCAAACCTTGCTGAACGTTGCAGGCCCTCGCTGCCCCCTTTCCACCGCTTCTCTCCTCTTCCAGGAGAAGAAGTTTGAAGTCGAATGGGTCCCGAGGTAGAGTATTTTCCAAATGTCAGTGCAATCTGTGGTACATTACGGCTAAATGCGATCATCTCGGCGCTGGGCTCTGAATGTCAGCGCACCGGCGTGATGGAGTGACAAACAGCAGGGTGACAGGTGGGGCCACGGCCCCCCTTCTCCTGGGAAATCAGCCTGGCCAGGCAGGGAGCAGGGCCGTCTCTGAGTTCAGTAGGAACACGGGCCTGGAGGGGTCCCAGGCATTTTGGTGCGGATGTGTGCGTGTGTACATTGCTCCAAGGCTCTGGGCCTGTCACCTTCTTTTCCTCACTGTTGCTGGGTACTCAGATTCTCGGCGTGGGGGTTATTCACTGAAAGCTTGAGATCTGCGTGTGGCTGTGCATTTGTGCTCTCCATTGCACGGGGCGTGAGTACCCGTGAGCTGACACGCATCAGGAGAACTGTTGGAGTAGCCTGTGCACACTGACACTGGCCAACTGTGAGACCGAGTGTGCCTGTCTAGGTATAGACATTCTAGCTTCTAGTTTTGCTATAGAGTGGGTGTGCTCACTGGGGGAGACAGAGAGAAGGGAAGCGAGAAAGCACTCCCAGGGGTATGGCCATGCCACAGTCCCTTCTATTCTATTCTCCTCTAAGGATTTTGGGCATACATGCACACGCGCCCAGCCTGTTTCTCAAGCTGCTGGGTTCAGGACTCGAACCATGCAGTCACCATGTGACCAGCTGGCCTACAAGGAACCTTTTATATTTGCCATAGACACTATCTCCTGTGCTCATAGATGTAGTTGTGTGTGCACATGATTTTGTGTGGTTCCCTGAATATGTGATTGTGTGTGTGCATGTGTGTACGTGTAGTCTCAGGACTTTAGTGTGTGCCTATGTGTGTCTAGGTCTGTAAGCCCCATCTCAACTACAGAGTAGAAGGGGAAACTGGGGAGGTGGGGAGGAGCACTCTGCCCTGTTGTCTCTTGCTGTTTTGAAGGCTGACTGCTCTGGGGCCTGGGGCTGGGTGGATGGGATGGGGATTAAGTCTCCTCCAATTACCAGCACTGAGGGCAAGCTGGGAGGCCGGAGGGGTGGAGCGTTTGTGCCAGGATCTGCCAAGCACAACGGGATTAAAGACCCATGTGCCTGTGTGGGCGTGCACGCACACCAATGCCTGGATCCTGTGTTCACATCTGTGTGTGGGTGTGCGCCCCAGGGGTATGGCCATGCCACAGTCCCTTCTATTCTATTCTCCTCTAAGGATTTTGGGCATACATGCACACGCGCCCAGCCTGTTTCTCAAGCTGCTGGGTTCAGGACTCGAACCATGCAGTCACCATGTGACCAGCTGGCCTACAAGGAACCTTTTATATTTGCCATAGACACTATCTCCTGTGCTCATAGATGTAGTTGTGTGTGCACATGATTTTGTGTGGTTCCCTGAATATGTGATTGTGTGTGTGCATGTGTGTACGTGTAGTCTCAGGACTTTAGTGTGTGCCTATGTGTGTCTAGGTCTGTAAGCCCCATCTCAACTACAGAGTAGAAGGGGAAACTGGGGAGGTGGGGAGGAGCACTCTGCCCTGTTGTCTCTTGCTGTTTTGAAGGCTGACTGCTCTGGGGCCTGGGGCTGGGTGGATGGGATGGGGATTAAGTCTCCTCCAATTACCAGCACTGAGGGCAAGCTGGGAGGCCGGAGGGGTGGAGCGTTTGTGCCAGGATCTGCCAAGCACAACGGGATTAAAGACCCATGTGCCTGTGTGGGCGTGCACGCACACCAATGCCTGGATCCTGTGTTCACATCTGTGTGTGGGTGTGCGCGCACTGGCGAGTGCACCTGAGTGTGTTGTATTGTGTATGGGGTTCCGACGACATAGCTGTGTCCCTGTGTGTGTCTCCCTGACTGTCACTGTGCCTGTGTGGGTGTGCTAGAGTATCCATGTGTCTGGGGGTCTGTGTGAGTTGTGTCTGTGTTGGTGTGTGTCTCTATGTGTGTGACTTAGGTGTATGATTCTGCACGTGGCTTTGTGTGTGAGGGTCTGCATGGGTGTCAGGTGTGTGTGTCTTTGTGTAAAACTTCATGTACCTGGGAGGGCCTCTGCAGTTTTCCGAGTAGGCTGAGTGTGGTTGGATGTGGGGGGTGTCTCAGTGAATCTGTGACCATGAGGGAAGAGGAGGGGAAAAGCTATTCTCCACCCCCCCCATCTCAGCTGGTGAGGAGAGTCCCATAGCCCCCTCCCTCTGACTGCACCAAAGGGTGGGGTGGCCCAGTAAGGGTGGGATCCCCTGAAAGGGGGACTGGTGAGAGGTCTACGGTGAGAGCCGGTGCTGAGCCTGGGGTAGGGGCGCTAGGGGGTGAATGTATCCCCCCGCATTCCTACGTTGACGTCCCAACCCCGTCCTACTCTACAAAGTGACCTTATTGGGCAACAGGGACCCTGTTATGATGGGTATGATGAGGTCATGTTGGGGTTGGGACCGCTGACCGGATGTGACTGTGTCCTTATGAAAAGGGGACAGATGGACACGATGCGGATGTGTGCAGAGGAAAGACGATGTGGAGAGACCCAGGCAGACGACGGCCCCTCCGAGCTGAGGGGAGATCTGGAGCAGCTTCCCCTACAGCAGCCGGCAGGAGCCAACCCTGCTGTCCCTGGGTTTGGCACGTTGGCCTTTGGGCCAGGCACGAACACATTCCTGTATCCGAGCCACCTAGTAGTGGCTCTCTGTTATAGTAGCCCCAGTAAACCGGTCCAGGGGCTGTGCAGTGTCAGAGCGCTTCTCTAGGCCAGCCGATGGTGTGGCAGTTAAGGTGGCCAGATCCCACATTGCCAACTTCATGGTTCGGGTCCTGGACCCAGCGGCTTGAAAAGCGCTCCAGGCACATGTACGTGTGTGCCCAAAATCCCAAGAGGAGAATGGGGGAGAAAGACTTGCAGCGTGGTCTTTTCTCCCCGCCCACACCAGGGGATGCCTTTTCATTCTCTCCTCTGCCCTTCTGGTGAGTGCACACACCCTATAGCGTCATTAAAAAAAAAAAAAAAGTGCTTCTCCCAACTCCCTTCTGCTCCCTGAAGACCCACTTCACAGATGTGAGCCAACATCAGCCTCAGCCTCCTCTTCACTCTGCCTGACGGGAGTTCACTGGCTCCTCCAGCTCCTCCAGGCCTCAGCTCGGTCCAGATAACCCGACTCCATTCCTCTGCCGACCTCTCCTGTTCCTGGATCTCACCTTCCTCCACACTCCACTGGCGAGGGTGCGCTTTGCTGCCTTTGCAGAAGGAAGTGCATCTTCTCCACGTGTCTCTGTGTCTCCAGCACAGCTCCATGTCCTGCCTACAGCAGGGACCTGCAAGGGGCTCAGTGAGGAATCCAGGCTCTGGCCCCTTCCTGGGCTTGGGGAGAGAAAGAGGACTCATCCCCACCCGCCTTCGCTCCACACGGAGCCTCCATCCGTGTCTTCACAGCTGCCATGTAAGTGGCACGCTCACACTGTCTGGGGCTCAGCTTGGTGGCTTGGTGCCGGCCACTCGGACAACCCCCCCCCCCCGTGGCGTTGTTTTTTTGGGTGCTGCTTTTAGCTCCACCTTTCAAAGGGGAGGCTGGAGAGGAGGGGCAGTTAATGACTATACCTTAAAATCATGAGTGTCAGGTGAGGAAGAAACTAGGGGACCTGCTAGGTCACCCTCTCAGCCACTCCCATGTTATAGTTGGAGAAACTGAGGTCCCGGAGGCCCCTCTCTCCCACCTGACCCTGGTGGCCTTCAGAGCTCACCCTCGACCTCCGATCCCATCCCTCTGCTCACTCTCCCAGGCCTCCCTGGTTCTTACAGTTAGTCTCGTAGACGCGGGTGGCCAGCAAACCTCTCCTCACCCCTTTCTTCCTGACCCCGGCCCTGCAATCCCACGTCTTCAGCACAAGACCTGCAGGCCCCCCCAAACTCAATGTGTCTAAAATCAGACTGACTTTGCATGACCCCAAAGCCACGGCTTCTCCTGGGTTCCCTGGCTCATTACCAGCTCTGCTGTTCTTGTCACTCAAGCCTGAAGCCTTTGACCTCCCCTACCGGCCATTCTCACACCCGGTCAATTGCCAACTCCTGCCGAGTCCTCTTTTCTAAATATTTCTTGCATTCATTGTTGCTGACCTAGTTTAAGCCTCAGTTTCTCTCTCTCTCTCTCTCTTTCTCTCTCTTTCTGAGATTCCTGCGTCAGCCTCTCATATCAGTTAGAATTAGGCTTGGTTGCTTGGGACAGAAGACCGAAATAACGGTACCATCACTGAGTTGGGTGTTCATTTCTCTGTCATATAAACCAAGTCCGAAGATGGGAAGTGCAGGGCTGGTATGGTAGTTGCAATGAGATTGAAAGGAACCAAGTCTCTTTCTAGTTCACTAGCTGACCCTCCATAGGGCATGACCTCTGTCCTCATGGTCCAAGGTGGCTGCTTGAGCTCCAGCTATCTCAGCTGTGTTCATCAAGCAGAAAGGAGAAAGAGGCAAAAAAAAAAAAAAAAAAAAGAAGAAGAAGAAGCAAAAGGTATGGGCCAGCAGCCTTTAGAGGGTGTCTCAGAAGCTGCCATGTGGCAATTCTGCTTAGGTGGTACTGGCTAGGACTCAGTCCATGCATGCAGGCTGAGAAATGTGGTCCTTGTGCTAGATGATCATGTGCCGACCTAGACACTGGGGCTTCTCTGGATAAGGAAGGCGAGATGGTGACCTCCCCCTCAGTGTTCTCCTTGTCTCTCCTTTTACCCTCTCATCCTGCACAAAGAGTTCCCAGATTTGGCAAATAAAAACACAGGATTCCGGGGACCAGCAGTTAGCATAATGGCTATGTCACTGGACTCCCAGGTAGTTGAACACGGTTCGAGTCCTGGACCCGGTGGCTTAAACTCACGCCGGGTGCACGTGCGTGTGTTGCCCAAGATCCCGAGAAGAGAATGGAGGAGAAGGGATTGCGGCGTGGCCACTCCCCCCTGAGAGGTGATTTCTTGCTTTCTGTCTCTCTGTCTCTCTCTGTCTTTCTGGTGAGCACACGTGCCCTATAGCAAAAACCTCTCCAAAAATGAAAATACAGAATTTCTAGTGAAATGCAAATTTCAAACCAACAATGTATATGTGTTTTAGCATATGCATGTCCTGTGCAATATTTAGGATGCTGACACTAAAAAAAGACATCATTTGTTACTTATCTAAAATTCACACTTCACTGGGCACCCTGCATTTTGTCAGCTCAATCCATACACCATTCATTGTTTCCCTTGTTCTAGGAAAAGGGCTGCCTGGGCCCTTTCCCACCTGTCCCCTACCTGACACGCCCAGGTCCTTGTTTCCTTCACAAGCTCTGGTCTGCTCCTGCTGCCTGCAAGCCCGTAAGACTCAGCTTAAGCTGTTTGCTCGGCCCGGAATACCCTTTGCCATCTGAGAAGCTTCGCTTCCCCCAAAGGGACCATGGGTCTGTAAGTCTATGTTCTGGGCATGCGGTAGGGGTGGGGGATGATTCGGTGGATGAAATAATGAGTCCGACCATGCAGCAAATGAGGGGTGGGGTTGGAGGGCCGCACGGGCATCGTGCCTCACTCCACAGTGCTCTCTGCACCTGGGTTGACTCACGTGGGCACAGCACCAGTATCTCTGCCTCCCGGCCCTTCCAGCGTCGCATGCCCATGTTCAAGCATCACACCCCCACCGCAGCACACAAGGGGTTAAGCCAGCCTCGGAGTTGGGAGCGGGAGCCCATGGAGCCCTTCCTGACAATAAAGCTAATGAATCCCTCCTTGCCGTTTTCTCTTGCACAATAACATTTAATCATCATTTGCACAGCAGATGAGAAGTTTGCGGCAGATGCAATTCTGCGTGAGTGGCGATTTCTGCGTGTGGGCACATTCCTGCCATCCCCAGCACACCTGACAATCTGGGGCTGGGGCAGGCTGCACCCCAGGGGAGGGCGTGTGCATCCACGTGCCAGGGATGTGCTTGGGAGGCACGTGTCTGTTTGCGTGCATGCTGTGGACAAGGCACATGCAGCGTGGCTGTGGGTGAACCACGGCGGGCGCACGTGGACAGAGGTAGGAAGGTATGAGGACACGTGGTCTGGAAGCAAGATCCCGAGAAGAGAATGGAGGAGAAGGGATTGCGGCGTGGCCACTCCCCCCTGAGAGGTGATTTCTTGCTTTCTGTCTCTCTGTCTCTCTCTGTCTTTCTGGTGAGCACACGTGCCCTATAGCAAAAACCTCTCCAAAAATGAAAATACAGAATTTCTAGTGAAATGCAAATTTCAAACCAACAATGTATATGTGTTTTAGCATATGCATGTCCTGTGCAATATTTAGGATGCTGACACTAAAAAAAGACATCATTTGTTACTTATCTAAAATTCACACTTCACTGGGCACCCTGCATTTTGTCAGCTCAATCCATACACCATTCATTGTTTCCCTTGTTCTAGGAAAAGGGCTGCCTGGGCCCTTTCCCACCTGTCCCCTACCTGACACGCCCAGGTCCTTGTTTCCTTCACAAGCTCTGGTCTGCTCCTGCTGCCTGCAAGCCCGTAAGACTCAGCTTAAGCTGTTTGCTCGGCCCGGAATACCCTTTGCCATCTGAGAAGCTTCGCTTCCCCCAAAGGGACCATGGGTCTGTAAGTCTATGTTCTGGGCATGCGGTAGGGGTGGGGGATGATTCGGTGGATGAAATAATGAGTCCGACCATGCAGCAAATGAGGGGTGGGGTTGGAGGGCCGCACGGGCATCGTGCCTCACTCCACAGTGCTCTCTGCACCTGGGTTGACTCACGTGGGCACAGCACCAGTATCTCTGCCTCCCGGCCCTTCCAGCGTCGCATGCCCATGTTCAAGCATCACACCCCCACCGCAGCACACAAGGGGTTAAGCCAGCCTCGGAGTTGGGAGCGGGAGCCCATGGAGCCCTTCCTGACAATAAAGCTAATGAATCCCTCCTTGCCGTTTTCTCTTGCACAATAACATTTAATCATCATTTGCACAGCAGATGAGAAGTTTGCGGCAGATGCAATTCTGCGTGAGTGGCGATTTCTGCGTGTGGGCACATTCCTGCCATCCCCAGCACACCTGACAATCTGGGGCTGGGGCAGGCTGCACCCCAGGGGAGGGCGTGTGCATCCACGTGCCAGGGATGTGCTTGGGAGGCACGTGTCTGTTTGCGTGCATGCTGTGGACAAGGCACATGCAGCGTGGCTGTGGGTGAACCACGGCGGGCGCACGTGGACAGAGGTAGGAAGGTATGAGGACACGTGGTCTGGAAGCGAAGGTAAATACACGTGGTAGGTGCGTGGGGGGTCCATCTCACTGCATGTGCGTGTGCATGTGGCGTGGACTTGGACACTTGGAGATGTTCATAGGTGAGCACTACTTCATGTTCATATGTGTAGGGCTGTGCGTTCATGTGTGCAAACACACCTATGGACACAAGGCACTTGAATTTAGAGTTTGCCATGTTCCTGAGGCTCCACATGCAGATGTGCGTGTGTGTCATGCATGGTGCTCACGTGCACAGCACACCTGAAGCTGTATACATACATGTACCATGTACTCGAATGGCAGTTTCAGGACACACACATGTTCATGAATGTGTATGAGTGCATATGTGGATAGTAGAATGTGTTCACTACTAAAGCGTATCAGTGGACACACATGTACATGCACGTAAGGTAACACACCAGTGGAAGGGATCTACATGCTTAGTAGACCACTCTGACAGTACACATGAGAGCTTCCTCTGGCACACATACGGGGTGCTGCCACGTGACCACATTTGTAGATGTGTGCATGGCTGTGCACGTGCATGTGTCTGTGTCATGCCCACAGGTGGGCACATGTTTATGGGTACCATGCATACATGTATCACGTGCTGGCATGCTTGTGCACCCATGTGCACGCACTGAAGCGTGAGCTCTCCTGCTGCAGAGCAAGGGCTGACAGGGTTACATTTTCCAAAGGCTCAGCGGCCAGTGACAGAGCTGGCCTGAGAGAGCTTGCTGGCAGGAGGTAAGTGGAGCTGCTGATTCGTGACCCGGGGTGGGCGGCGTTGAAGGCGGGCTGGCGGAACGGGGCGCCCAGGCTGCCCAT
>NW_006160120.1:373179-377828 GCF_000334495.1 Tupaia belangeri chinensis
GCGGCGGGATGCGGCCCCTCAGCTGCCCCGACGCCAGCAGCCAGCTCTCTGAGCTTTCTGAGTCAGGAAGGGGGAGGTGAGTTCTTGACTGTGGCACTCAGCACTGGCGCCCCCCCTCCCGCTGCATGTCCACAACCACTGAGGACACACACTCATGTTGTTCGTATGCACCAGAGATGCGGACGAGGCTTGGACTGTGGCCCCCACCTTGGCCCCTCCTCTGTCTCACTCTCCAGTTCTGCCATTCATCTGGAGTGGCTCCCCTCCTCCCCAGCCTGCTCCTCTCCTCCCCACCTATCTCTGGGATCTCCATTTGAAATCCAAGTGACCTGGGCCTATGCGGAGCCATGGTGGGGTATGTGAAATGGCCCTAGACCCTCAGGGCTTTGTGTCCTTGAGCAAAGCACTCCTTATCTCCTCATCTCAGCCTCTAACAAAGCACCTGGTTCAAATTAAGCAAGACAAAGTTAGACAAAGGCTGAATGCGGTCGACATGGACCCTTCTCCGTGGTTTGACCTGCATTAGTACTAAACGCGGAAGGACTTAGAACAGTGCCCGACAGGAAGCGTGCTGCGAAAGTGTGCTGTCACCACCACGAGGGTCAATGTGCTTGTCCTCCATATCCCTGGTTCTGACATTTCCGTCAATTATACATTAGTTCTCACTCAAGACCCTGAATAATCTTTTACGCCGTACCAGTGATGGTGATGATAGGAAAAGGGGAACTTTTATTCTTTCCATTCCCCTGCACCTCAGCAGGAGGGCAGCCGCAGCACACGGAACGCTCCTGGTTCTCTGAACTTCTTGATGGAGTTGGGTGTGCCCAGCCGGAGCCAGAGCTGCATGGCCGTCTCTGCTTAGTAGGGAGAGGACTTAGAACTCTCAGGGACTTGGAGGGAGCCAAGGATTCAGAGGGCCCAAGGTCCCTCCGTGACCCTAGATGACCGGAAAGGCTTACGAAAGCTTGGCATGAGTGGGTGCCGCCTGCATCCCACTGAGGGCCGGCCCAGTGCCAGGGAGATGCATGTGCAGATGCAGAGGATGGAGGGGACATTATCTTTCCCTTCGTTCCCCCCGCCCCGGGAGCTAGCGGAAACATGGACGCGGGGGCAGGTAGGGGAGCCAGCTCTTCCAGGACACAGATGTGACTCTGGGTTCCACCCAGGACGTGTGTTCAGGGCCTTCTGCATGCTGGGCACTGAGCGCTGCCCATGGGTGGGTTCTGGGGGCCAGAGCGCCCAGGTCTAAGTCTCTGCCTCTCCACGTGCTACTTGTTTGGCCTTGGAAGTTACTTGCCCTCTTTGTGCCTCCGTTTCTTCACCTATAAGAAGGTTTTTAACTCGTTGGTCCATTAATTACCATTAAATTGAATGAAACGAGTCAGTCCCTGCAAACTGCTTAGAGCACACCGAGGTGCTCGGTGTTCAGTTGTCGCTGCATTCAGCCTCACCCTGGCCCCCGGCCCTCGCAGTAGGCGTTCTGAGTCTGTGTACTTGATGAATTAGAAAATGAGGGCCAGCCAGGGGCGTGGTGGTGAAGGCAGCTGGGTCCCACAGGACTGACTGCGTGGTTCAAGTACCACACCTGGTGACTTGAAAAACACACCAGGCGTGTGTATGTGTGTGCATATGTGTGTGTGTGCGTGCCCAAAGTTCCACGAGGAAAATGGAGGAGAGGGATTTCAGTGTGGCCATCCCCCTGGGTGGGAGAGCTTTTTCTCTCACTCTCAAAACAAAACAAAACAAAACAAAACAAAACAAACAAAAAATGAAAGAAAAAGAAAGACAACGGAGGCACAGAGAGGGTAAATATCTTGTCTAAAGTCACAAAGCATGCAAATGATAATGAGCCAAAGGCTCAGAAGGTGAATCTGGGGGAATAATGTTCATTATTTCTCATGTGATCTCTGTGTGGCTTAGGGGAAGTCATTCTCCACATGTGGGGCTTAAATAAGATGTTCAGGGGGCCTGGGACTCCGTGTCCATATGTCCCTCTGGACATGTTACCTGCCGTAACCTCTCTCTTGGCAGGGAATCTGTCAAGGCAACTATGTGTGAGACTTGGAGTCAGGAGACCCGTGTCGTCCCAGCTCTGTCCCATACCAGCGGAGTGATCGCCAACCAGTCCCTTCCTTTCCCTGAGTCTCAGTTTAAACTGTACAACAGTCAGCAACAGCCACTCAGAAGGGTCGGGGTCCCAAATGTGAGAGTTGGGCACACAGGAGTGACAAAGGGGATGGCACGTCTCCCCACAGGTCCTCAAGTTGTCATGCCCACTTGTGGTATAAGCTACAGGAGCTGTGGGTAAAGGGTCCCACTGGGGATGGGCTGAGGTTCTCTAATAACTCCCTACTTGGGCCCAACATACTGGCCCCTCACCCCTGCCCTGAGTCACCCCAGGGGGCTTCTGCAGACATGTTCACATTGAACAAAGCATCGTGTCTGCTCTTGAGTTTTCACAACCTGCCTCCAGCAGCCTCCCGGCCTCACACCCCACCATTCCTCCACCTGGGATTCAGCCCTGAGGGCCACACTCCCTCCTGAAGCTGCCTTATGCTTTCTGCCTCGCCGCTGACCCTCAGAAACCCTTGTCCACATTCACCTGTCTGCTCAAATGCTCTCGGTAGCTTAGCCATCATACACAGCTCACACTCTTATTTTCGGAGAGGTGTTTTTGCTAAAGGGCGCGTGCGCTCGCCAGACAGACAGAGAGAGACAGAGAGACAGAAAGCGAGCACCCCCCAGGGGGGATGGCCACGCCGCAATCCCTTCTCCTCCATGCTCCTCTTGGGATTTTGGGCACGCATGCACACGCGCCCGGCGTGAGTTTTAAGCCACCGGGTCCAGGACACGAACCGCGGTCGACTACACGGTAGTCCGGTGACATAGCCATTACGCTAACTGCTGGTCCCTCACACTCATTTTTTAAGACCCAGTTGGAGTCCCCTCCTCTGAGAAGCCTTCCAGGAATTCAATCTTTGTTCAGTTTCTGGGATCTTATTCTGTTAATCCTGCTATAACTCGTATCAAACACATCATTATTGCCTTTTCTCTCTCTTTCTCTTTCTCTTTCTCTCTGACCCTCCTCTTTCCTTTATTTACTTATTTAACTACTTGTTCATAGGTCTTGAGCTATTGAAGGGTAGAAATGACTTCTCTGTAGCCTTGGGCAGGTGGGACTCTTTGAGCCTTGGTTTCATTACCTATGACCTAGGACTGATGGTACCTAACTCAGATGAAGCAAACCAGGTAAGGCGATCAGGACTCACTGGCTGCCTCTAGATCTGCCACTGTGAACCTCACAATGTGGAGGGAGTGAGTTCAGAAGCCCATTGAGCATTTACGGAGAGCTTTGCACACGTCAGGAAGTCACTGAGTTCAGAGCTGAGCATCCATGGCCGCCTCAGCCCTAGATCCGCTCCGTAAGGAAGAGACCAGCGAACTCCTGTTGTACAGAGAAGGAGGCTGGGCTTCAGCTGTTGAGGACCTTGATGAAGGAAGCCCGGCTACAGGAGCTGGAGTTCATGGGGATCATTGGAGTGAACGAAGCATTCGGGGGTCCAGGTGAAGTGGGAGGGCAACTAACCTGCATATTACAACCATCGTTTCTGAGCTGGAAATGCTGAGGTAGCTTAGTCCAGGGCTATTTAATTTGGGAGCAGGAGCCGGATGGGTTCCCAGGCTAGACAGATAAGGTCCCTTCTGTTTCCCATGAACCTTTGCACTCCGCCCAGGACCTGCAGCTGCCCAGCTTGTCCCGTCGCGGCACCCTGCCAGGCATCCTCTCTGTGTGGCATGAGACTCAGAGGGGTCCACAGTTGCTGGGACATCCCCATTTCCCACTCGGGCAGGGTCAGGAGCTGACAGTTGGCACCAGTTCCTCCTCCCTGGGGGATGCTAGGAGAAGAGGGCGGGCCTGGGGCAGGGCAGAGGCTCAGGCCTGGGAGGCAGACACAGTGGGCTCCTAAGAACGACAAAGGTAATAACAGTAGCAAAGGCTGACATTTATTGAACACCTACTATGTGCCAGGCACTGTCCTAACCACTCGACACACGTGAACCCTCTTTATCCTCACAGTTCGAGGTAGCTTCTGGAATTAACCTCATTTGCCAGATGAGGAAACTGAGGCCCAGGGAAGCCAGTCAACTTGCCCAAGGTCAGGTGGCTGGCCCATGCCAGCGTCCAGGGTGCACTGGCTCAGGGCCCTCCGACAGGCCAGTGGCATCTCTGGGGGCCTTTCCCCATGCAGGTGCCACAGGATTCCACCTCATGGTTTCTGCGATGGTTCTGATGGTCTCTGTACAGCGACCTGGCACACAGTAGGGGCTTAGTAAATGTATGGCCTGTCTTTCCTCTTAACTCTGATGGGGAGAAACCTGGGGTAGGGGCATATCAGCAGCGTCTTCCCTCCAGCATTTTCTCCAAACAAAGCCACCCCCACTTCCCCTTCGGACCCCAGAGCCACGCAGTGCCTGGTCTCGTCTCAGTTTTAATGACGTTTCCCCAACTCTGGACCCCAAAGCTCTCCCCCATGGAGGGGCTGGAGGTGGGCAGGGTTGTCGCACAGTCCGTCCCTAACAAGCCCCCTGCTGTCCGGCCGCCCTGGGAGGGTGCGAGGGTTGGGGAGAGGGCGCGCGGGGGAGGGGGC
>NW_006160120.1:378197-379500 GCF_000334495.1 Tupaia belangeri chinensis
GCGCCGACATGTCGTAGGCTTCCGTGTCCTGCTCGCCGCCGCCCTCGTCGTTGTACTTGATGACGTTGTCCCGCATGTCCTCGTCCTCGTCGGAGCTCAGGTGGCTCTTGTGGTGGCGTCTGAGGGTGAGGATCAGCAGCACCAGCACTGCGGGCAGGACCGAAGGGACAAGTGAGGGTCCCGCCCCGCCCCGCCCTGGGCATTTCCCCCGTCCTCGTCGGAGCTCAGGTGGCTCTTGTGGTGGCGTCTGAGGGTGAGGATCAGCAGCACCAGCACTGCGGGCAGGACCGAAGGGACAAGTGAGGGTCCCGCCCCGCCCCGCCCTGGGCATTTCCCCGACGACCCACCCGGCTTCGCACCGTCCTGCAGGCCGGCTTCACTGTTCCCTGACTTCCCATCGCAAACTCCTTGCATCAGAACTGAGTTGACTGGAGAGGGAGTGAGCTACCCATCTCCCGAGGTGTGCGAATCAAGGACAGGCCACCGCCCGCGCCGCTGAAGAGGGCAGGGTTAGGGTTTCATGGGTATTGAGGGCCGGATTCCACCTGGGGTCTGTGTTCTCCCCTCTGTGAGATATGCTCCCTCAGGACCTAAGTGCTGAAGGAGGTGACGGGCAGTGGGCGGCAGGCGAAGCTGGGTCAGTGACAGGTGTCCTGACCCTGACCCCCACCCAGGCCCTTCTCTGCCCACTCCCAAGTCCTGCGCTCCCCCTGAGGCAGAGACCTGCAGGAACTCTCCCGGAGAGGTCCTGGCGGGGACAATGCCTCATCTCCAAGGTCCCCTGGGAGTGGGTTCCTTTCTCCATGACACCTGTTCTCCCAGTGTGACCCTGGGGACAGCCGCTGCCTCAGGGAACCTGTGAGAAATGCACCCAGTTCCTGCCTTAGGTCTCCTGGGTGAGGGCCAGGGTCTGAGCAAGGCCCCCCGAGGAAGAAGAGGCAGCTCCACAGACCAGACCTGCTGTTAAGCCATTTGCCTTCCCCACCCCAGATACATGCCCTGACTGCCCTGCAGTGGGGGGACTTGGCCTGGCGCCTGGCTACAGGAAGCACCTGAGCATGCTTGGTGAGTGAGTGAGTGATGGACTGATGGGTGGGTGAAGGTGGGAAGGGGAGGGAAAGGGGAGTGAGTGAGTGAACCACCTCTTGGCCTTCCATAGGACTTCCAGGACTCCCATCTCGCTTACTCAGGCTTTTTGTGTGTGTGTGTGAAGAGTTTTTTTTTTTTTGCTATAGGGCGTGTGCTTTCACCAAAAAGACAGAGACAGAGAGACAGAAAGCGAGAAATCACCCCCCAGGGGGGA
>NW_006160120.1:379595-380001 GCF_000334495.1 Tupaia belangeri chinensis
CTCGAACCGCAGTCGACTACATGGGAGTCCAGTGACGTAGCCATTACACCAACTGCTGGTTCCCTCAGGCTTTTTTTAAAGCCGCCTTTTGTTCACTGATGACTCTCAGTGCCTAGAGCTGTGGCGTGTGTAGGAGGGCTCGCCGGGTGGACGTACCAGTAAACGGTGAAGGGCAGGTGACTGGATGGATGGCTACCGTGCCAGGCACCCAGATCTTGTTGCTCCAAACAGCTCCAGCTGGACCGGTGGCCAGAACCAGCTGTTGGGGCCATGGGGCAGGGTGCCGGCTCACCACCTAACAAGGTGGCTTCTGACAGGGAACGGGGTGGGGACTGGGACAGGTCCAGAGGGAGGGCACGAGGAAAAGAAGGTGTCAGGAGAGAAGTGGGGGAAGATGGATGGATGG
>NW_006160120.1:380357-381248 GCF_000334495.1 Tupaia belangeri chinensis
GCCCTAGCTGCACCATGAAGCCCATTGGCAGAACCAGGCATCAATGACGTTCTGTCCTTGAGTGACTGCCGCTGTGACAGGTGGCATATGGCCACTGGACCCCAGTTTAGCTCCTAAAATGTAACTTCTTCACCTGGGGTTCAAATGGCCCCCAGCGGGCCTGGTACCAGCGTAGATTTTGTACCTCACCCCCTGCCCCCAGATGTCTTACGATTGATCCCGGTGCCTGAGTATTGTGTTTAGGTTTGGATCTGTAGCAGGTGGTGTAGTTACAGGATCAGGGCCTGCATGGCGAGAACTAATTCCACGTCGGAAGTCTGTGCACCCTCACACAAACCACTTAACTTCTCTGAGCCTCAGTTTCCTCATCTGAAAAGTGGGATGATATACCTGGCCATGTGGCTGCGAGGTTCACAGAGCCCTTTTTTTACTAGAAGTCCCTATAAAGAAAGGACTACAGACATGAGAGGAGTTTTAAAAATGTGCTTGGGTTTTAGAAACTAGGGGGGAGTCTGGGCTGTGCAGAAGGTGGGCAGGCCCGGACTCAGCCCTGGGTGGACTGGCGCCATCTGAAAGACTGGTCCTAGGAGCGGCCCATGAGCGCGTGGAGATCGTTCAGGTTGGCCGTTCCTTGTATGGAGGGGAAACGAGGCCCTCTGGGGGCTAGCTGGGAAGGAAACCCAGGGCTCTAGCATGGGGGCCAGTCGGCAGGGCTGGGTGGTTCTCGGTAGACTCACCGACCAGGATGAGGACGCAAACCAAGAGGGCGATGAGGGCACCAGGGCTGAGGGACGCAGCCATGACAAAGGCGGTGGTGTTGCAGGACTGGATGGCGCCGGAGCTGTCGCAGCCGCAGATGCGGATGGGGGACCGGCCCCCGGTCCTCGAGTG
>NW_006160120.1:381721-394130 GCF_000334495.1 Tupaia belangeri chinensis
TGCTCCGATTGGGAGCTCACCCAGCCGCAGATGCGGATGGTGAGCGTGCCCGTGCTGCTCAGTGTGGGCGGCCCGCTGTCCACCACCAGGATGGGCAGGAAGAACACGTCCTGCTCCTGCCGGTTGAAGCCCACGTGCTGCGTGTGCACTGCGGCCGTGTTGTCTGCTCCGGAAGAAGGGGTGGCCAGTGACTCAGGCCTGGGGTCGGCACCCCTCCCTCATCTCAGCGGCTTCCTGGTTTCACCTCTAGATTTACTCCCCTATGCCCCCAACTGCTGCCTCCCAAATGACTCTCAGGTCTCCCCAGTTCTGTTACCAGCTGTCCCCAAATTCTGTCCCCAGCTGCCAGGAGTCCCTGTGCCCATCCACATAGCCCATAGCTGTCCTCAGTTGTCCTGGGATTCTATTCCCAGCTGTCTCAAGATTCTGTTTTCAGCTATTCTAAGATTTTTGTCCCCAGCTGTGCCAAGGTCCTGTCCCCAGTTATTCCAAGATTCTGTCCCCAGCTGGGCCAAGGTTCTGTCCCAGCTATGTCAATTTGCTTTTTTCTTCCTTCCTTCCTTCCTTCCTTTCTTTTTCTTTTTCTTTTTCTTTTCCTTTTTTTTTTTTTGCTATTGTTTCGACAGCCTGCTTTTGTTCCACATTCCACTCTAGCAACCCGATGTATTCTGACCCTTGGGGTCCTGTGGTCCTTGGGTTGTGGTTTGCGGGCTGACAAGCCCTGGGTCATCAGAGAGAACAGGAAAGCCAGGCTGACATCTGCCTTTGGCTGAGGGATCGTTCTGTCCTTCATCGTCTGAGGCCATTCGAGAGTCCTAGGGCCGATCTGGAGCCTGTCCTTAGGAGGATGAGCCTAGAGCACTGGAGGCCTCTGGGCCCTGAAGGGGCGGCCCTGGAGACTAAGGTCTCCCTACCCATGCCTTTCCTTTCCACACAGGCAGCCAGAGAGGCCAGTGAAGGAACACAAAGAGCACTGGCTGCCCTGCTTCAGGGCAGCCAGGCAGGACCCTGGACTGGTGGCTGGCCTGGGAGCACAGGCTTAGGTGATGGGTACGCCCACATCCTCCACCCTTCCTGCTGCCTCCACAGCTTCCTATTGAGGGGGGCGGCCCCAGACCCTCACCCACTTGGATAGCGCCTCTCAATTCTGCATAATGTGGTAGTGAAGAGCTCAGAGCCCAGCTGGTTGCTACCCCTGCCCTGTGAGACCAACTCTGCCCAACGGAGCTCTGTCTTCCTCCCTGCCCTCGCTGTCTCCCGGTTAGTCTCTCTACTCTGAGACCTGGGCAGCTTGAGTCCCTTCCCCAGCTCTGTGGCACCAGCTCACCCAGCCCATTCCCCAGGAACCCCCGATTCAGCACCCTGGATCTGGCCTTCCTCGTCATGAACAGAAAGGAGGAAGAAGAGCCCTTGAGTCACTGACTCAGGACCTTGGGCACGTCTAGGGTACAGGCTGGAGTCCAGATGGAGCAAGAGTGGTCATGGGTGGAAGACTACCCAGGATGGGGATGCAAGGCTCCTTCTGTTACTTTATCTACCCTCTTTTTAGATTTTGCCATAGGACATGTGTGCTTGCCAGGAAGAGAGACAGTGAGAGGAAAAGAGACATCACCCCTCTTCCCCCCCAGGAGGGACAGCCATGCTGCAATCTGTTCTCCTCCATTCTCCTCCTGGGATTTTGGGCACGTGTGTGCACACACACACACACACACACACACACACACCAGCTGTGTTTTACAAGCCACCAGGTCCTGGACTCGAACCTCAAGGTTGGCCATGTGGGATCCAGCCCCTTAACCACCATGCCATCTGCTGTCCCTACTCCATCTAGTTCACACATTCAAAAATGTCCATAAACATTCTGTTGGAGCATAATGCCAAGCTCATTATCTTCTTTGACTCTCAGTTTCCTCAACTGTAAACTGAGAAAAGGAGTCTCATGCAGGTGGGAGAATTAAATGGTATAAAAATGGTATAATTCCCAACTCTTGGAGTAATTCCAGCACATAGAAATTCTCAATAAATGCTGGTTGGGACCAGTGGATGGTGTAATGGTTCTATCTCTGGACTCTAACATGATTGACCATGGATCGAGTTTCAGACCTGGTGGCCTGAAACTCACATTGTGCCTGTGTGTGTGCATGCCCAGGATCCTGAGAGGAGAATGGAGGAGAAGGGATTGTGGTGTGGCCATCCTCCCTGGGAGGTGCTTTCTCACTTTATGTCTCTCGGTCTCTCTGACAAGTACTTGTGCCCTATAGCAAAAATTTCTCTGAAAAATAAAACATAATAAACACCGGTTACTCCCTGCCCCTTTGAGATGCCCCACCATATGCCTGCTCCCTGTTGGGGCCACCCTGCCTCTCTCAAAAAGTCCCTACTACCTGGAACGTCCTCTCCACCTTCTTGCCCGGGCAAATTTCTCATCCGTCATGCTCCAGCTAAATGTCACCTCCTTTCTGTGGCCTCCTTTCTCAGCTTCCCTGGAAAGGAAGGATTTATGGCTCCCTTTCCCCTGCTCGGACTACGCAGGTGCTGTGCACAGTTCAGTTCCGGCACCTTGTCACGTTGCGTTAACTTCGTGTGCGTCCGTCACCAGTGCACGGCCAGCCAGGGCCTGGCGCCGAGCCAGTCTGGAAGCATGACGCTTGAATGAACCCTGACTTTGGGGATGACTGGCAGTCCTGGGTCAGCTCCTCAGGCTCTGGCTTGAAGTCCAGCCCTCGGTCCAAGGGTCAGTCACCCCAGCTGTGAACACATCTGCCTCCCATGTGGGAAGAGAGAGAGCTCAAGGCCAAGCTGGGGCAGGAGGGAGTAGTGTGGGACTCATTTGCACTGGGTAGGTCCTTTCTATGCAGCAAGGACTGCCTGGGTACTTTAAATATGTAGTGAGGTTTAATCCTCACAACCAGCAAGAGTTCTGGCATGGTCCCCACTTCACACACGAAGCTCAGAGAGAATGACTTGCCTGAATTTATCTAGTGAAATCACCCAGCCGTCCAGCCATCCTCTCCCCACCCATTCATCTATTCATCCATCCTTTCTCCTCTCTCCCTCCCTCCCTTATTTCTTACCCTCCTCCCTCCTTTCTATCCTTCCATGCATCCATGCATTGAATCTTTATTAGCTAATATGTGACAGGCACCATGCTAGTCACTGGAGGGAAATGACAGCGCCAAACCAACCGTAGTCCTGGATCAGAGCTCGTATCATAATGTGAGAGACAAATGTTAATAAAACAGAGCTCAAATTTGGGCTGCAATTACAAACTCTGGTGAGTGCTGTCAAGGAAAATTATAGGAAGAACACACATCAGAGGACCTGACGCAACCTGAGAAGTCAGGGAGAGCTTCTTGGAAGAAGTGATATTATTCCTGAACCCTGAACAATGAGTTGGGAGAGAGGAAAAAGCTCATGCAAAGGCCCTGAGGTTGGAAGAAGCATAATATGTGCAAGGAACTGAAAGCAATCCTTGGTCACTTTGTGGCTGAGGGATGAGGCTGATAGCAAGATGAAGCTGGAGGGAGTGGGGGGGACTCATCATGGACAGTCGTTGAGGCTTTAAGGCAAGAAATTTGGGTCATGTTCATTTTCTAATGCTAGAGGGTGGCACGTACTTGCCACACACACACACACACACACACACACACACACACACACAGCATCCCCTAATAGGCCATGGTCATGCTGCAGCACTTTCTCCGTCCTACCAGGACTTGGGGCACACACGTGCATCCAATATATTTTCAAGCCACCAGGGCCAGGATTTGAATTGTGGCTGGCCAATTGAGACCTGACTCTTTCTCTTTTTTTGGGAGAGGTTTTTGCTATAAGGCACGTGAGCTCTCCAAAAAGACAGAGGGACAGAAAGCGAGAAATCACCCCCCCTGGGAGGATGGCCATGCTGCAATTCCTTCTCTATTCTACTCCCGGGATCTTGGGCACACATGCACACACGCCCGGCATGAGTTTAAGCCACCAGGTCCAGGACTCAAATCGCGGTCGACTACATGGGAGTCTAGAGACATAGCCATTACTCCAACTGCTGGTCCCAAGATCCAACTCTCCTAACCACTAGGCCATGGAGCTGGCCTTGCTTCTTAAAAGCAATGGGAGGCCACTGATGGTGGGTTTTAAGCAAAGCAACCTAGTGACATACTATCCATTCATTCAACAGCGACCATGAATTGCTCACTCTCTGTATGCCAGGACTATCCCTGCCCCTGGGGATATAGCAGTGGACAAGACAGACAGGGCCCCGTCCTCCCTGAGCCTACCTTCTAGTCAAGGGAGCTTAGAATCTAAAATACGAGGGTGGAGGTAGGACGCTACCATGCATTTTAGGGTGAGATAATCATGGTAGGAGAGGCAAGAGAAGTGGACAGATTTGAAAAATGAGTGTCTGGCTCCGGCGCAGCCTCTGTTTGCTCAGCAAGAACAGGGATGTTTGTCTCTCAGGGTTGCTGTCTTTGGCCATGGAACCATATGTTCTGAGAGCCCGGGGCCCTGCCATTCCTCCACCTCATGAAAGGGAATCCCCAGCATCATCTCTGAACCTGTCAGGCGACCCTCCTGTGCAGCAGCTGGCTTCAGTGGGGAAGCCTCTGGCCACCCCAGACCCCGAGCCCCCTCTTCTAGGTGGGCTCCATGCCCAGCACTGCATCCATCCATCTGGCCTGACATACATCAGTGTCAATGCCTGGCTGCAAAAGCAATATTTATAAATCACGTTTCCAAACTGGCTACAAATTTGTACAAAGAAACAGATGGATTGGGGTAGCTGTTTGTCACCTAGGATATTTATACGGTGAGGAGGAGGGGGCTTGGCACATCGAGGAAGAGACCTGCCTTGACAGCTCTGACCTTAGCATGTGGTTGCCCCTCCCACCTCCACGCTGGAACTTCTACCAGGTGGGCACACCCGCGGCAGCTCCAGCAGCCCCCAGTCAAAGAGAAGCAGTTGGGGCAGAGTCTCAGACCCCCTTCCGTTGGAAAGACTGTGGTGAGGGTGAGCCAGGGCTATCTTTGTCTCGTGGGGCCAGCTCAGGATACCAGCAGAATAATGAGTAGGCAGGGCTGTAGTGGATGCTCCACTATGGAAATACTTCCAACATGGTTGTGACTCTGAGCCCCCCAAGATCTTCTCTGCTGCCTTAACCTTTCCCCCAGGGGTTCTCTGAACTTGGACAGATCAAGCCAGGAAGGTGGTGACGCTGGCACAGCAGGGGGTTCTGCTCCTGCTTATGGCTGGTAATCATTCTGTTGGGTTGTCTGAGCTGCACTGGTTGGTAAATATTGTTAAGATGGCTCCTAGGGTTACAGATGGGTCTGGCTTCAGAAGCCCCTAAGGCCCCCCTCTCTTTCTCGCACACACACGTGTGTGCCTGTGTGTGCAGGGAGGTATAATATAAAGGACTTAGGGGATGATCCCAGTCCCGTTCCAGGGTCAGAAGGACAGACACGACCTGGGCCATTCTCTCTGACCGCATCCCCTCTAAGTTCTGCCTTGAACTCCCTCCAGCCACATGGGGCTTCTGTTCCTTAAGCCCTCCAGTCCTCAGGGCCTTCGCGCTTGCTGGTTTTGTCCCCTGAATGGTTCTTTGTCCAGTTATCTGCATGACTCACTTCCTCCGTCCTTCAGGTCCCCACTCACCATGGAGCCCCTCAGAGAGGCCTTCCGGGACCACCCTATTTAAAACGTCTTCTACCCTGCTTTAATTTTCACCTTTACTTACACATTTCATTGAACACCTACTATGTGTTAAGCACTCCTCTAGGCACCCAGGGTCTGGACTCTTGTAAGAATTGTATTATTCCTCCAGCCCCAGCCACTTCTGTCTCCAACACATCAATTATTGGATTAATTTCTGTCTCACCTCACCAGAATATAAACCCCATGGGGTGGGGGGTGGGGGTTTGTCTTGTTTGCCCCTGTATTTTTAGGGCCTAGAGCAGGGCCTGACAAGTAGGTATGTATCTCAATAAATGCTCAACCACGTGCCCAGTAAATAATTGCCAAATGTAGAAACTGACACGTTCTAGTACAAATAGTAGACCAGGAAGCCCTTGTCTCCCTGGGGCCACCTCGCCATGTGAGCTGTAGGCGTTATCAGCCCGTTTTACAGATAATGAAACTGAGGCTTAGGACTTAGAGAGAGGCAGATTCTTGCTGGGATTGCGTAGAGAGAACTGCAGGGCAGAAGGTGTGCAAGGGGCTTACTCTAGTCTTCACCTAGACATGGGACTCTGCTCAGTCGGGACTCTGGCCCACCCACTCCTCATCCAGCCCCACTTCGCAGCCTCCCACCGACCATTCCCTGCCCTGGTGCCTCCTCTCCATGCTGCTGCCCACCCCCTGTCTGTTCATGGTTTGGCCAGGATCTGGGCAGCAGCTCCACCTTGGCCCAGAATTTCCGGTGATCTTAGACCCAATATTGGCCTTCCGGGTGCCTCAGTCCTTCCATCTATAACATGGGAGGAGGACAGGGAGGCCAGCCCCTCCTCCAGGCACCCTAGGATAGGTGGCTTGGAGGAAACTCACCTTGGATATCGAGCAGGGAGAAATGAGGGTTGCTGGGAGCTTCGGGCACCAGGCGGAAGTAGAAGCGATGCCCGCCCTGTGGCTCGTCTCTGTCCACCACACTGATGGTCTGGATGAGCTGAAGGGTGAGAAAGGGATGGGAGCTGATGGTGAGGCTGAGGTCATTTAGAGGTTGGGCAGGGGTGCCCCGGGCTGGTCTTGACAGCAACCCCTAGTCCCCAGCCCGTCAGTGATACCTGGCCAGGCTCGGCATCCTCACACACTGCTGCCTCGTAAGGTGTGGCCAGTTCTGGGGGATTGTCGTTCACATCCAGGATTCGGATCCTTAGGGAGGCCCGAGATAACTGGGCGTGGTTGTCTGTAATAAGAGCACAGGGGGAGCAGGAGGCCTCGGGGTGAGATCTGGGCCACCCCCGATGTGCTGCCAGACAAGAGCAGGCAATGGGTTGCACTGAGATCTGGGTTGACCAAGCAGGTCAACATCTGGGCAGAAGTGGGTAATCCTCACTGTAACCATCACCACCACCTTTACTGTCACCATCACTGCTCTGGAGGCAGCCACTAGTTATTTCAGGTATCCTTGCATCATCAGACACTGGCACTATTGACGCCATCACTGCAACCCCCTCAAGTCACCAGTACCACCTCATTACCATCACCAGCACCACCTTTACCATCACCACTGTCACCACCTGCACCATCACCATCGCCACTTTCACCATCACTGTCACCATCACCACCTGCACCATCACCATCTGCACCATCATCATCTGCATCATCAACATCTACACCATCACCATCTGCATCACCACCTGCACCATCACCACCTGCATCATCACAATCTACACCATCACCACCTGCACCATCACCATCTACACCATCGGTTCAGCCTGTCCTCTGCTAGTCCCTCTATATTCCTTAATGCCACCATCCCTGAGCTGCTTCACTGTCCCCCAGCAGCTTGGGCCTGAAGCCTCATCCCCCTCCACCCCAGTCTCCATCTCCAGCCTGATTTCTTACCCTACTTCCCCCTCATTCATTTTCCTCCTCCCCAGAATGCACTCCATCCCTCCCACTGTGGGACCTTTGTGTAAGTCATTCCCTCTACTTAGAACGTTTTCTGATTCTTAGTCTGGGTAGTACCCATTCATCTTTCAGATGTCTTCGGGGAAACATTAGCACCCCCTAACTCCAGGTCTCCTCAATGTCCTCCACTCCACATACTTGTCCTTCATGTTTACCAGTATTTTAAAGAATTCATGCATTCATGTGGTTATTTGGTTCATGTCTGTTTCCCCATTTAGAGTGTAAGTGTCATGTGGGCATGGAAGTGTCTGTCTTGGTCTCCCCGGCAGATAGCCAGGACACAGGGGGTGCTCAGGAAATAGTTGTTGAATTGAGTTGAAAACTTTCTCCTAACTCCACACCTTGCTTTTTAGTTCCCAATCCTTCTCTAAACTTTTCTAATTATCTAAACTATCACCACCTGTACCATCACCACCTTCACCATCACCATCTGCACAATCACCATCACCACTTTCACCATCACCACTATCACCACCTGTACCATCACCACCTTCACCATCACCATCTGCACAATCACCATCACCACTTTCACCATCACCACTATCACCACCTGTACCATCACCACCTTCACCATCACCATCTGCACAATCACCATCACCACTTTCACCATCACCACTGTCACCACCTGCACCATCACCACCTGCACCATCACCATCTACACAATCACCATCACCTTCACCATCACCATCTGCACCAACACCATTACCATCAGCACCTTCACCATCACCATCACCACCACTATCTGCACCATCACCACCAAATTATTCTGACCATGATCACCATGAAGCCATTACCACTCCCACCATTAGCACTGCTGCCTCTACTAATATAACTATTAATACTACTGTCACTCTCTCTATTACCATCACTATTGCTGTTGCCATCCTCACCACGAGACCATCACCATCACTACCATCACCATTAGAATTAGCACCACCACCACCTTATCCACTAGTGCTACCTCATCATCTTTGTCTGCCACCATCACAAACACTCTCACTCTAACTACCACCACCATTTCCCATAGCCATCCAATACCACCACCATCATCCCTCATCACCATCCAATACCACCACTACCATCATCACCAACACCATCACCATCTCCACCATGCCCACCCCAGCCACCACTGCCAGCCCATGATTGCTCCATTTCTCCCACCAAAACCACCAGTGATACCAGCCCCTACCCCCAACACTGTCACCACCATGCCATCACCACTGAGTGGACGCACTGCACCGGAGGCAGCCACTCATTATTTCAGGTATCCTTGCAGAAATCCTGTGCTTCCACACACTTTATGTCTCCATATTGTAGAGGAGAAACTGAACACGAGAAAGTTTATAGGCTTGGTCAGCCGGCAATTGAATTCCCAAACTTCTGCTCCCTCAAGACCCAACTCTCAGAGGACTAGACAAGTCCAAGGAGATGGATCTTGGCCAGCAAAACCATGAGGTCCCCAGCTCTCCAGCTGGGATGTACTCAAGGTCAAGGTCCCTGTCTGACTTATCTCTGGCTTCCCAGCATTGTAGGATATGGTGCTGAGTAGGTTCTAACATCTTTGTTAAATAAACGAAAGAAGCCTGGAAGGATTCGGAGAGAAGAAGGCTTGAGTTCCGGGTGTGGCCATATCCAGTCCAGTGTTTGATCTCAGATAAGATCTTGCCCTATCAGCAACAGAAAATTGACAGAGCACAGTGATTAAGAGCAGAGACTCTGGAACTGGGTGATTCTGGTCCCAGCTCTGCCACTTGGCAGCTGTGTGATCTAAGCCAGGTCACTTGGCCTCTCTGTGCCTAACTTCTCACCTGCAAAACAGGTCTAATAGTAATAACTTAGTGAAGAGACAGATTGGTTACTATCTGTACATCACTTACAACTGTGGATGTAACGCACTGAAAGCGCTATAGAAGTATTTGTTAAACAGACATCCTCGAAGGGTCCTTTCAGCAGTGACACCAGAGGACCCTAGGATTGGAATAGCCCCATACCAGTCACCCTCTCTGAGCAGCACCCTGAGTACTGACCCTTCCTGATTCCCCACCCCACCCCAGCCCCAGCCCTCGGGGTGCTCTCTGGAGCCCTCCCTCAATTGTCTCAGCCTGTGCCTAGTACTGACTTGTTCCACTTGGCAGTGATTCTGGGAACATCTCCTGGGAGAGGGAGCTACACCCCACTTCCAAGCAGTGACTGGGGTGATGGGGAGGGGTCCCTGAGTGGGCTGGTAGGGAGCTATCTGGGGGGCAGCCTGGAAGCTTGCAGGCAGCCAGGCACCTGATGAGTTTTGGGTGGGGTTGGCTGGTGGGCTCCCTGACTCTCTGAATTCAGGGCCCCCTGGATGCAGACGGCAGCTGCTCGTGTGTTGATAAGGAGAGAAATGGAGATTGGAAGGCAGGTGCAGCCTCCTCCTGGGGTGTCAGGCAAAGGAGGGGGGGTGGAGACTTAATTAACTCAGACCCGACCCCTCTCTGGAGATCCCCTTGGCCAGGGGCACCTTATCTTCTCACTCACCCAGATCTGCTGTTTCAATGATTAGAGGGGGCTTTTCTGGGGTGAGATGGGAGTCGTGACTGGGGATGCCGGGTGGGCTGTTATTTTTAAGAGCGTGTTGCCGGAGAACTTCAACAGACAGACGGTGGGTGCTTTGGGGAGGAGGGGCGGATGACACGCAGCCAAGAACAGGCGCCTCTCCCTCAGCAGGGGCAGAGGGATGGTGGGGGGGGTACCAGGGCATGAGTGCCCTTCTTGGACGTCCTCTCTTGCAGTGGGGGATGACGGTGGGTGGGTGTAAGGGTTGGAGGGGAGACAGGATCCTACGGGCCAAGCAGAAGGGAGACCTTGGAGGAGGACAGGCCGTTCAGTGGGCAGACCCTGGAGCTGGATGGTTCTGGTCCCAGCTCTGCCACTTGGCAGCTGTGTGATCTAAGTCAGGTCACTTGACCTCTCTGTGCCTAACTTTTCTCACCTGCAAAACTGGCCTACCGGAGTGCAGGTCCCACTGCTGGCGAGAACCCCATTACTGTGCCATTGCATTGGTCTTTGCTGGGCTTCTTCTAGCCCCTCTTTTAAACTGTCATAGGGAAAAGCCTCTTGGGGAAAGCCCTGAGCCCTCTGGCATGAGTGAGGATCTCAGACCTGAGGTCAGGACAGATGAGTGAGCCCTGAAGAGGGGTGCCTCCATATGGCCAAAGCTGCCATCTGCAATGCTTATGTTCAGGACCCCTGGATTAGGACCCCAAGTCTGTGGGCCAGCCTGAGGTCAGCAGTCAGTGCCCTTGACCTTGGGCCAGTGGTTCTCTGGCCTGACTGTATGTTAGAGTCACCAGGGAAATCTTTACATCTTTAATGGTTACAGTGCTGGGGCCAGCAGGTGGTATGGTGGTTAAGGTGCTGGACTCCCACATGTCTGACCACAGTTCGAGTCTTGAACCTGGTGGCTTGAAAATCATGCCGGCTGTGTGTATGTGTGTGTGTGTGTGCCCAAAGTCCCAGGAGAACAATGGAGGAGAAGGGATTGCAGCATGGCCATCCCTCCTGGGGGTGATTTCTTATTTTCTCTCTCTCCGTCTCTCTCTTACTTCAGCAAGTGCATGAATCCTGGGCAAAACCCTAAAAACAAAATAAACCTTCCAAAACCAGTGCCCAAGGCTTGGTCCTGGATTCTTTAACAGCTTCCCAGGGGCATCTAAGAAGGAGCAAGTTTTGTGGGACCAGCAGTTAGCATAATGGCTATGTCGCTGGACTCCCATGTAGTCGACCGCGGTTCGAGTCCCGGACCCAGTGGCTTAAACTCACGCCGGGCGCATGTGCATGCGTGCCCAAGATCCCGAGAGGAGGATAGAGGAGAAGGGATTGTGGCGTGGCCATCCCCCCTGGGGGTTGATTTCTCCCTTTCTGTCTCTCTGTCTCTCTCTGTCTTTCTGGCGGGGGCACGTGCCCTCTGGGGATAAAAAAGAACTCTCTCTCAAAAAAAAAAAAAAAAAACAACACAAAAAAACCTATCAAGTTCTGGAAAACACCGTCCCAGGGCGTCTGGGTGGGGGCGTTCCAGCTGACATCTCTTCTGACTGGCTTCTTCCAAACCCTCCTGATCACGATTAGGATCGTATCTAGTGACTGATGGCACCAAGTCCTAGCTTTACCACCTTGAATGTTTCTAGTATAAGATAAGGAATCCCGGGACCAGCAGATGGTTAATGGTTACATTGCTGGACTATCACGTAGTTGACTGAGGTTCGAGTCCTGGACACGGTGGCTGGGCACGCGTGTGTGCCCAAAATCCCGAGAGGAGAATGAAGGAGAAGGGATTGTGGCATGGCCGTCTCCGCTTGGGGGGGTGATTTCTCATTTTCTTTCTGTCTCTCAGGAGAGCGCATGTGCCCTGTAGCAAAAACCTCTCTTAAAAAAAGGGAAAAAGGTAAGGAATCTCTCAGTTGACTCATCTTGATTCCTGTAGGCTTCCAGATTTACACATTCTTTCTTAACTATGACCTCATTTGATCCTCAAAACAATCCCTAAGGGAAGTGTTAAATTTGTTTGGAAACTGAGGCCCAGAGAGGGGCAGCACTTTCCCCAGAGCTGGAGGTGAGTTGGCAGCAGAGCTGGTATCGGGCCCTCGGGCTCCCAGCTAGGAGGCCAGTGCTTGGTTCAGAGCTGTCTTTGGCAGGTCCTGCTGCCGGGGATCTGTCCATCACGGGCAACTGCAGCTCAGACCTGGGCCCAAGCTGACCTCTCCCACTGCCCAGTGGCAGGGGGCCCTCCACGGGCTGGGGGCCCCCCAC
>NW_006160120.1:395081-400547 GCF_000334495.1 Tupaia belangeri chinensis
AGAGCGCTTGTGCCCTGTAGCAAAAACCTCTCTTAAAAAAAGGGAAAAAGGTAAGGAATCTCTCAGTTGACTCATCTTGATTCCTGTAGGCTTCCAGATTTACACATTCTTTCTTAACTATGACCTCATTTGATCCTCAAAACAATCCCTAAGGGAAGTGTTAAATTTGTTTGGAAACTGAGGCCCAGAGAGGGGCAGCACTTTCCCCAGAGCTGGAGGTGAGTTGGCAGCAGAGCTGGGATCGGGCCCTCGGGCTCCCAGCTAGGAGGCCAGTGCTTGGTTCAGAGCTGTCTTTGGCAGGTCCTGCCGCCGGGGATCTGTCCATCACGGGCAACTGCAGCTCAGACCTGGGCCCAAGCTGACCTCTCCCACTGCCCAGTGGCAGGTGCCTCTCCAGGGGCTGGGTCCCCCCACGGTCCTCCCCCCTTGGCATCTCAGTTCAGCTGACTGACATGCAAATTAGTTTAATTATTTCTTCTTCTAAAATAAATTATATTTTGCAGTAGCTGCAATATGTTGTGTCAGGCAAAATTACATTCAATATTTTTAAACTAATTGATGCAGCCTTGAGGAAGGCTGATTGACAGCCTGGAGCTGAGCAGGCCTGCAGCCTTAACCGATTCCGAAATTAAAATTAAACGTGCTTCGGCCTGGTGCTTCTTTCTTGAGCCGGCTCACCATTAATCCGGGGAGGTGGCAGGTAAGGCCCTGAGGGCCCGAGTGGCCTGAGGAGACTGGGCAGCTCAGTGTGTGCTGCAGGAAGAGACCAAAGCTAGGGCAGCAGGACAGCTGGGTGGTGGGGCAGGGCCTCTTGCCCCTGCTGGGCCTCCGAGAGCCTCACGTGTAATGGATGTGGATTGACCGGGCCTGTGGTTTTTGCTTACAATTATGAATTGAGGTCCTCCTTTGGCCCAAGGACACAGCAGTGACCAACATAATCTCCTGGTCTGGTGGCAGGGACAGACAGTGCTCCAGATTGTGAAAAGATTGAGAGGAATGGGCTGGCTCTGGGGCCTGATGGCTGAGGCAGCCGGATCCCAAGTGGCTGTGTGGTTCGAGTCTGGGACCTGGAGAAACGTGCTGAGTGCATGCGTGTGTGCCTCAAATCCTGAAATAAGGGGGAAATGGAGAAGGGATTGTTGACATGACTATCCCCATGGGATGTGTTTTCTCGCCTCTCTCTCTCGCACGCATGCCCTCTAGCGAAACAAACCACAACACAACACAAACAGAAGAGCTGAGAGGGAAAAGTTCAGGAGCCATGAGGGCATGGATCAGGGAGCCCCACCCCGAGCGACCTTTCTACTTTTCTACAGATCTGGCCAGTTTTCCCCTTTTTGTTTGTTTGTTTGTTTGCTTTTGTTAGAGAAGCCTCCTAATGCCCTTATTGAAACATACCCCTTGGCTAGTATGAAGGGAATGTGGAGGGAAAGATGGTCCCTGGGCGTGAGGCCAACATGTGTGAAGACCCTGGGATGGCAGGGGAGGCTTGGGATAGTGAGGCTCTGGGTCTCTTCCAAGGACGTTCCCAACGCTGGCAGTTACTCACCTGCCATCTAGACCAAACTGAGTGGGGTGGGCGTGAGGGGTCGTGGGGACCTGGGGACCCTGTTAGGGTACTCCTAGGAATGTGCTCTTTCCCAGAAGGATGGCAACAAACACCCTTCCATGGTCCGAGGTCTGTGCTGCTGCATTTCTTCTGGTCAGTCACGGGAAGAGGAAGGCACTAGGATTATTTATCACTGTTATTGAGAAGAAGGGGTACGGGGTGTGTGTGTGGGGGTGAAACAACTCGCCCAAAGTCTTGCGGGGAACAGATGATGGAGCTGGGACTTGAATCTGGGTCTGGTTCCAAAAGGGGAGTCTTTTTTTTTTTTCCTATAGGGCACTTATTCTCACCAGAGACTGAGAGACAGAGAGAGAAAGTGAGAAATTGCCCCCTGGGGGGATGGCCACACCACAACCTCTTCTCCTCCATTGTTCTCTCTGGATTTGGGGCACACACACATGTACTCAGTGTGTTTTTCAACCCGCTGAACAGGGACTTGGACACTGCGCTCAGCTGTGTCGTATCTAGGGCCTTAACCCCCACGCCCTCTGCTGGCCCGAAGGGGGCGCTTTTAACCACCAGATGGTTCTGTCTTTCTTTTTTCTTTTCTTTTCTTTTTTGAGAGAGATTTTTGTTATAGGGTATGTTTACTTACCAGAGAGACAGAGAGACCAAAAGCAAGAAATCACTCCCAGGGGACGGCCATGCTGCAATCCCTTCTTCTTCATTCTCCTCTTGGGATTTGAGGCACGCACACACATTCACCCAGTGTGAGTTTTAAGCTGCTAGGTCCAGGGCTTGAACTGCAGTTGACTACGTGGAAATCAAGCGATGTAACTGCTATGCCATCTGCTGGTCCCAGTTCTGCCTTTCTTAACTCAAACTGTGAAAACCTTACTTGCCTTCCAACAAAATGTCCCTGCCTCCTCCATGAAGCTTTCTTTGACTGTCCTCAGTCCTGGTCAATCAGAGATAAGTCCAAGTCCCAAAGGACCATAAGGCACCACGTGATCATCCCGCGTGTCCTTCTCGGCTTTGTCCCTCTCCTTCTCACCTTGTTCACTCTACTCCAAGTTGGCTCCTTTGCCTCTGAACGCCCTTATTGAAACGTGGCCCTGCGATCCTGCCAGACAGCACTTCCCGCTGCATTCCTCTGTACAGCTTTTACCCATCATCCCCTGTGTTTCTACTTAGCTTGCTCTCAGCTCTCTCCTCCCTGGAATGCAAGCAGAGTTTGCATGGCCTATTTTGTTTACTGCAGTATCCCCAGCACCCACATGCATGGCACATAGTAGGTGCTTAATAAAGATCTGTTGAATGATTGGATTTCAACACCTGTGGCATCTCTGATTATGCCCTGTGGTCTGAGAGAGAGACATGACTGACTGGGGGAGACGAGACCTCCCTGGATGGACTGAATCGGTGGGAGCTGCCCCTCCAGGAGCCCTCCCGCTAGGAAGCAGTCTGGCCCGGCCACCCTCTTCCTGCCCGTCTTTCTAGACCAAGGTTTTAAGAGGGTTCAGCTGGAGGGACCTCTGCTCCCTTGCAGTGGTGGGGAGGGGAGTAGAACTTGGGCCCTCTTCTCTGCTGTCCCCCAGCCCCCTCCTCCTGAGGGAATTAAATTGCATCCAAACACCAGGCTCTGATTAGAGCTGGCCAGCTGGGCAGAAAGATTTATCATCCCAATTACAAGTCCGCCAAGACAAGGAGGCAGGATGGGAGGAGGGGCTGGGGAACGGTGGGAGTGTGCAGGGGAAGGGGCATCAGGGCAGCCCCGGGATGGGCTCCTTGCACTCCTGCCCTGCCCCCACACCCCTCCTGCGGAGCAGGAGGCTGAGCCCTCCCTTGAGTCTCTCTGATGATCTGTTGGGCTTTGACCTTGCTGGGGCGGAAGTTTGTTCCTCCAAAGGGTGGAGGAGGACTTGCGGGTGAAGCGGGGGCCCTGAAATCTTAGCAGCCCTGGAACACAGGGGTGTGGGGTGGGAGAGTTCCCGATGTCAGGGCTGTCCTGTGGAGGCTCCTCGGATAGCATGAAATCTCTGTTCCTGGCAGTGTGTGAGGCACTTCAGGTGGCACTGGGACCTGGGAGTCACCCAACGGTAGCCCAGGCCTGACTTACACACCTATGGTGGTGGGGGGCTCAATTCCTGTCCCCCCGCCCCCATGAAGAGCTGTGACAAGTTCCCAGACAGCCCCCTGCCCAGCCTTCTGGGAGCTCCCAGCCCCTAGTCCTAGCCCTGGTACCCCAGCACATGGCTAAACTGGGTCTTCCTGACAGCTTCCCACCTGCACTGCCTGCTCTGGGCTCACCCCCTCCAACCTACTGCCCCAGCCCGAGGGAACTGCACATCAGATCATGTCACTCCTCTGCTCAAATGTCTGCTCTGGCTCCCTGTGACCTCGGCAGTCTGGCTCCTCACAGGACAGCTAGGTCCTTCTTGAACTGGCCAATGAGCTGCTTGACCCTCACCTCACCTTGGCTGGGCTGCTCCCGCCCCCAACGGCCTCTAGCCACACCAGGCTTCCTGTTCTCAGAATAGGCAGGCAGGTGGCAAGGTGATTAAGGTGTTGGACTCCCACATAACTGATTGCAGTTCGAGTCCTGGGCCTGGCTTGTTTTCTCACTTTCCTTTTCTCTCTATCTCTGGTCAAATTAAAAATAAACAATAATAGGGACCAGCAGTTAGTGCAATGGCTATGTCACTGAACTCCCATGTAGTCAATCACTGTTCAAGTCCCGGACCCGGTGGCTTAAACTCATATCGGGCACGTGTGTGTGTGCATACCCAAGATCCCGAGAGGAGAATGGAGGAGAAGGGATTGCGGCATGGCTATGCTCCCTAGGGGGTGATTTCTCACTTTCTGTCTCTCTGTCTCTCTCTGTTTCTCTGGCGAGAGCACGTGCCCTATAGCAAAAACCTCTAAAAAAAATAAACAATAATAAATAAATAATTCCTGAAAAAAAAATTGGGCAGGGCACTGTCAAGCCTCCAGGCCTTTGCACACAGAGGCCTTTCTGCTGGGAGCACCTGCATCCTTTCAGCCAGGCCTTTGAGACCCCTCTTGGATGTCCCACCCTGGACAGGGTTTTCTGACCCTCACTACTGGGCAAATCCCTTCCTGCTCCTTGGGGACCCTCAGCTGTCTGACTTCACTCTGGGTTGGCACTGGCTGCAGGCATGTCCCTCTCCTATCCCTGTGTAAGCTCCCAGGTCAAACCTCATTTATCAGATCCCCATGCAGGCCCAGGCTGGGGGGTTGGCAAGAGGCCCTGTGCAAACACTGGCTGAGAGCACATGTGCCTTGGAAGACACAGCACCCACTGCTCCAGATCACCCTGTGACTCCCATTCTCCATCCCCGCCCCTTCCTTCTGCCTCCCTGGGAGCTGCACAGGGGAGTGGACGGCCTCATGGGAGCATCTGGGCCAGTCGCTCCCTTCCCTGGCCTCAGTCTCCCCAGCCATGACACAGAGCCAGGTTGGGGGAGCTGCAGTCCATCTGTCTGGCACTCCCTCTCCTTTAGAAGTCTTCCCCTGGCTATTAATAGCACCTACTGTGCATCAGGTGCCCTGCTGGGCACGTGATTTTACTCCAGAGGACAGTGAGCGTTTTTATACACAACATTCAGCAATGCCTGCCATGCTATAAGCTTTAAATAAACAGAAGCTGCTATTATTAATAGTTATTATCTTTATAGCCATCCAATAGGGTAGGTAAAATTTTTAAAAAGTTTGCTATACTAGGACCAGCAGTTGGTGTAATGGCTATGTTACTGGACTCCCATGTAGTCAATCACGGTTTGAGTCCCAGATCCAGTGGCTTAAACTCACGCTGGGTGAGTGTGCATGTGTGCCCAAGATCTTGAGAGTAGCGTGTAGGAGAAGGGATTGCGGCGTGGCCATCCCCTGGTAGGGGG
>NW_006160120.1:400733-416518 GCF_000334495.1 Tupaia belangeri chinensis
CCTCCCCCCTCCCGCCCCCCCCCCCGGGATTTTGGGCATGCACGCACACACCCAGCATGATTTTCAAGCCACCGGGTCTGGGACTCGAACTGGCATTTGGCCATGTGAGATCCAACTGCCTTAACCTCCATAGCACCTGTTGGCCCTATAGGCATCATTTTATAGATAAGATGACCAAGGCAACAAGTGGCTCAGTGACCTGCCTAAGCCCTCCCTGCTGGGAACCGTGCACAGTACCAGGTCTCCTTCCGGAACCCTGCTTTGCTAGCTGGGTGCCAAGCCCATCTGTTTGTCCATTCAGGAAATACTTAGACATCCCTACTCTGTGCCCCACCAGCATAAATGCTGCAGATACAGACCAACCCCTGCCCTCAAGGAAGTCACTGGGAAGAGGGATGCCCACGCAAATGCGTATAGAAAGCACTGAGGTGCTCTGTAGTATGCCGGAAAGCCAGGGTGCTGTAAGACAGGAGTCAGCCCAGGGTGATCCAGACTGGACGCTTCTAGTGCATCTGGTTAACCGTTTGCTGTCCTGGACAGCTTAGGGCCTGATGACCCTGGAAAAGACAGTTAGCTGCAGCCCCCGGGTACACCCCCCACTAGAATCGCCTTTCCAAGTCTCCCCCCACCTCTGCTCTTTGAAGACTGTCCCTTTACAACTGCCCTTTCCACCAAAGGATTCAGACACAAATTGTACTTTAAATTCAATATCGGTCATTAATATTTCATGATTACAAAACGTTAAAGATAATGTCAGTGGAGGGAGCGTCTGCACGGGCAGAATGGATGACTCAGAAGTTCGGGGAGAGGGGAGCCGGCATACTAAGTGGCTGGAGAGTCTTTGAGGTAATCCGGCATGACAGCCAGCGGCTCGGGCTGAGTGCAACATTCTCTGAGGTGCTCACAAAGCCCCGCGCTGTGTATAAATATTTCCCCTCTGATTCTTGTCACCTCGTGTTTGTTACGCTTGCGAGCAGGTGGGGCTGCTGTGACCTCCTGGGCATCTCCTCCATTTCTGAGGAAGGCAAATGTTTGCTTCTGAAGAAGGGCACAGGGCCAGTGGGCAGACCTGCTAGCATTGCACGTGGGGCTCGGGCTGGGAGGTGGGTGGTCTGGGGTCGAGCCCCGGCCCTGCATGGACTTGTTCTGTGATCTTGGGGCCATTGCCAGCCCTTCCTGAGCCTCTGCTCCCTCTTCTGCAGAAGGGGCTAACAATTTTGTCCTCATCTCAGGAAGATGGTAAGAAGGCAGGGCGGGAGGGTTATCTGGGACAGCTTCTGGGTTTGGGCCAGTACCAAGGACTTGAGAGATGGGCTGGGCTGAGGCTGGGGGTTTGGACAAATGGCTTCACCTGTTGGAGTCTCCGTTTCCTCATCCACACACTGGGCGCCACTGTAGAACTGACTTTTTTTTTTTTTCCTTTTCTTTTTTTAATTTGTCACAGGGAGATTGACAGGAACAGAGGGGTAGAGAGAAAGCACCCCCTCCCCCCATAGGGCATGGTCACACTGCAATCCCTTCTCCTCCGTTTCTCTATCCTGTTGGGATTGTGGGCACAAACACACACTTACTGGGCATGTCTTTTAAGTCACCAGGGACAGGATTTGAACCTCATGGTCATCCATATGAAATCTGGCTGCCTTAACCACCAGGCCATGGACCTGGCCCCAGAACTGGCACCTCTTAGGTATGAAGATTCAATGAGCTCATCACTGCAAAGGGTCTGACACGGTCAGTGCTTAGGAGGAGTGAACACAGTCAAAAGGAACAGAGACCGTTAACTGAGCACTTACTAAGTACCAGCTAGCTCAAGTGCTTTCCACGCGTTACTCTGTTTAATTCTCCCACCAGCCTTGTGAAATGGAACCTTTTGTTTTCTCATCGATTAGTATCTCCAATGAAGGGGTGCGCAAGGGAGTCTAGTCTCCAGCTCAGTGGCCAGTCTTCTCTCTTTTTAAGATTAAAAAACAACAACAAAAATTTTAAAGACTTTTGCCATAGGGCATGTACTTGTCAGAAAGAAAGAGAGACAGAGAGAGGGGGAAAGGGAGAAATCACCTCTCTGAGAAGATGGCCATAATGCAATCCCTTCTCCATTCTCCTCTCAGGGTTTTGGGCACATATGCATAGGCCTCCCACATGTTTTTCAAGCTCCTGGGTCTGAGACTCAAACCTCAGAGACAGCCAGCCATGTGGGATCCAGCACCTGAACTATCACGCCACCTGCTGGCCTCGGTCTCCTTCTCTTAATGATTGATTTTCCCCAAAGGCGGCTGCAGGGGTTTGGTGAGCTAGGTAGGGGAGGGGCTCAGAGAGTGGAGAGCACCAGGAAAAGGGAGTCCCACCCCCTACCCCCGAGTTATGATCCAAATCCCAGCCCGTCCCCTGCACATCCTCCTGTAAATCTCCCAAGTCTCAATTCCTCCATCAGCAAAATGGGTGCTGATCAGGCACTGGTTGTTGAGTCAGTAACAGGTTGTGCTAGAAAATAACATGCACAGGCCGAGTCTCGCCCAGAATATGTATTAAGTGAAAACGGTAAAATGTTTGTGGATGAGTGCTCGCACCTCCACCCCCTCTCCTGTGAGTCTCAGCCTTATCTTTTCTAGGTTTTTTGGGCTGCTTTCTGAAAGAAACCCACTGGGCAGAAGCACATGCCTAGCTCACCAGGGCACTTGCTGGTGGTGCGACGGGGAGGGGTGACAGGCTGGTGGGGGTGCACTGAGAGTCTGGAGAGGAGGCGTCTCTGCCCGGCAGCCCAGTCGGATCTCTCTGCTTGGTTTGCAGCAGCCCAGAGCCTCCACCGCTGCCCTGGGAGCAGGTTCAGGGAGGCAGGAGGGGGAGCACTCTTCCCCCCCAGTCCAGCCGCCACTTCCTCTCCAGCCACCTTTGTTATCTCCCTTTCATGCCGCGGAGGAGTGGATTCAAAGGCTCCCAAGCAGCAGGCACTGAGGTTTGAGCCAGCTTTGTATTTTCTTTTAAACCGCAGTTGAAAGAGACGAAGGGAACTTCAGCCTAGGGACTTCCTCAGCCCGGAATGGGCTGGCGGGGCCTGGGAAGTAGGAAGCCGCCAGTGGGGGCAGGGAGAAAGGCTGACAGGAGGGAGGGACCAGGTGGAACTCAGAGACCTGACTGCAGTCCTGTTGGCCTGATTGCTTAACCCATGGTCCCGCTGACTCTGGAGACCTGAAGAGCCCGCAGGGCAGGGCAGCTTGGAGAGCAGGTCGGGCTGCGGTGGTGGCAGCTGCAGAACTGCAAGGTTCCCTTCCCTGGTGCTCCGAGCTCTTCGCCCTCTGCCTTACTCATCTGGACCCCAGGTCTCAGGACCCTCTTCTGCCTCCTCCAGCTTACACCTCTTCCCAAACTGCCCGTGACACTCTCACGAGCACCTCTTCCAGAACTCAGGCCAAGCACCTTGGGGTTGCCCTTGCCTTCATCCTGTCCACCTCTCACACCCTCTCCAGCCCAACAACCTGTGTCCCAAAGCAGACCCCTGTCACCTCTTCCATTGCTACTGCCTGGGCCAGCCACTGGCCTAGTACTGGCCGAGCACCTTTTGCTTCCAGCTAAGCCCCTGCTGCCCCCTCAGCACCTCCCTCCCTGCACCCTGCCCCCTCCCAGCCCCTGCCCTCCTTCAGGCCTCCTCCTGCCAACTGTTCTCAATGCAGTGGCCAAGGTACCTGTCGGAAACCCTTCAGGACTCCCTTCCATGTGGACTATAGTCCAAGGTGGCTGAGCACCTGTCCCCAGCAGCCACCTCGGCCTCCCTGCTGTTCCTCCAACACCTGGGCCACCTGTCACCACAGGGCCTCTGCCCTGGCAGCCTCTGCCTGGAATGCTCTGTCCCCAGATGTCAGTGCGACCCCTCACTTTACTGAGGTCTTTGTTGACTTGGCTGTCTGTCAGCGTGGCCTCCCCTAAGAGAAGCAAGGTCCCTCTTCCTGCCGTTCCCCTTTCCTTGTTTTCTCAGCACTCGGGGTCACCTGACATGTGTGGACTCCCCCTCTCCCAGTTTGCTGCAGTCTAGCTCCCCAGCCCCTAGGACAAGGCTTGACATACAGCAGGTACTCAGTAAAATGATAAGGGAAGAAAGCAAGTCTCCAGATCAGCCTTATCCCAGGGGCTTCAGACCCCGCCTGGATCTTTGTACCCACCTGTCGATTTTTGCCACCCTTCACTCCCGTGGGATTTTTTATTTTTAGAGAGATTTTTGCCATAGGGAGTGTGCACTCACTGGAAGGAGACAGAAGCCATGAGAGGGAAAGTGAGAAATCACCTCCTCAGAGGCAATGGCCTTCTCTATTTTCCATTCTCCTGGGATTTGGAGCACGCATGCACGTGCCGGACATGATTTTCGAACCACCAGATCCGGGTCTCCAACCTCATTCAGCCACGTGGGAATCCAGCACCTTAACCGTTACGCCACCTGTTGGGCCCTTCTCTTTCTTCCTCCCACCCCCGTTTTTTGCCAATTTTCTGCTCTTTACCAGGCTAGCACCTTTGGCTCCTCCTGCATGGGCTTTGACGGACAGCTTGGTTCTGGCCCCGTCCCAGCCCTCGCCCCGCCCCTCTACCTTCGCTTCTCGCTCCATATTTACCGTTAGGGTGGGCGCCTGGCTCACCTGCCTCCATGGCCAGCACGGTGATGTTGTGCCAGCCGGCCGTCTCGCGGTCCAGCCCCTTGCCGGTCACGATGGCGCCCGTGTCCGCATCAATATCGAAGATCTGGTCCAAATCCGATTCGCGGTCAATGGCATACCTGAGGGGGCAGGGCAGGCCTGACTGAAGGTGTCTCAGTGCAACACGGAGCCTGCATCTCCCACCCCGAGAGGGGGCCCACTTGCCTCGGACGCGCATTTTCCGACAGAGGCGGCGTGGGGCCATCTGAGTGTGGCTCGCAGCTGCACCAGTGTGACACGAGCAGCCCTCAGCCTCCCTGAGCCTCAGTCCCCGCAGCTGGGCAATGGAGCTAATAACTCGCACCCGCAGCATGAGGAAGGGCTGGAAGGAGGCCAAGCAGCTGGTACAGTTAGCATTCACTCATGTTGACTCACTTTGCACGAGGGGTGACTCTAGAATTGGGCTTGAAGGCAGAGGAGGGGACTGGAGGTGGCATTCTGGGCAGGGGGACAGAAGGTGCAGAAGTAGGGCCGACGGGAACTATTCAGGAGATGGCAACAGAGCAGGACCAGCTCTCCGCTAGAACCAGGAACTGGGGAGAGGTGGGCACAGAACACGTGGCCACAGAATTCCGAGTTCCACCCCTACTGGGGACGGGGGTGGGGGGCATGATTCTGAGCAGGAGAGAGGGCGGCATTCGGAGGCTCTCCCGGAGCCCCAGACCTGAGCGAATGCCCTGGCGAGGGGTTCTGGGGCACAGCTGCGGCTTCTGCCTGCCTGCGCAGCACGCGCGAGCTAATCTACGGCTTTTCAGTTGCTGCGTGAAAAAGCCCTTTGTTCCGCCTTCTTCCCGGGCCTTTGTGCCGCGGCTCCAGGCCTGAAAGGCCCGTGTCCAACACATGTCTCGGGCGGCGTCGGCCCACAGAGGCCCCGGCAGCGCTGGCCGCTGCTTCCCGGCGCTGATAAGGCGGGTGGGGGTGCGGTCGGGCTGCCTGGCAGACAAAGGCCTCTAACGCCAAGCAAAGGCGCTTCGTGCAGTGCGGACAAAGCAGCCTGCTTGGGAAGGGCTCGACCCGGCTGCCCAGCCCGTCCTCCACCTCCCAGAATGGAAAACTGAGGCCCAGAAAGGAGAGGACACCAACACTGCCTGCTGAGGGCCTGAAGCCCTGGGTGACCTTTCAGTAGAGTCTTGGCTGCATTGCCAAACTCCGGGCTTTAGCGTCCCCATCTACTGAATATGCAGATAATGACACCCATGAGACTGCACGGGTCTGAGGCAGAGCTAGGTTTTAACCCCCCTACCCACATTCTACCTTGAGACCTTGGTCAAGTCAGTTGTCTTCTGTTTTCTCATCTGGAAAAGGGGTGATTCATACCCAGCTCACTCTGCGGTGTGGTGAGAGAAGCAGTGGCAGCCCTAGTTCTTTTCCTATTTAGTGCCTGTTGTAGTGGAGGGTAAGCATGGGGCAAGTTGCAGAGGGCTGGGCACGTGGGCAATGGAAGTTGGTCTGCAGAGGGCCATGCATGTGGGCAATGCAAGTTGGTCTGCAGAGGGTCATGCATGTGGGCATTACAAGTTGGTCTGCAGAGGGCCGGGCACGTGGGCATTACAAGTTGGTCTCCTGAATTCCTGGTGTAATCCCCCCACCCCACCCCCGTCCCTAACTGCTAAGCCCACATCCTCCATGCCCCTGAGCAGCCTGGGTCCCACTGACCTGGGCGAACGCCCATGGGGACATTCAGCCTCAGGTTGGGATTCCTCCTCCTACCATGCATGAACAGTTTGCAGACTGCTTCTCCCCACTCATTCCTTTATGCCCCAAGGACTGACATTGCCTGCCCTGTGCAACTCTGTGCCAGGCCCTGGGGATAAAGTAGCAAATGGGACAGACAAGGTCCCTGCCAGGCCATCACCCCATTTTTCAGATGAGGACACTGAGGCTCAGAAGAAAATTAGCCAAGCTCAGGACTGCCAAGTGCAGTTGTGCAGGTTGAGTCACCCAAAGGTACTGAACCCAAGGGGGAAGCAGGATGACTTCTAGGCAGTGTTCTGCCAGCCATGTGTCCTGGCCCAGGGAGGGAGTTTTGCTTATTTACATGAAGGGGCCAAATGGGCTAGCAATGACTCTGCCCGGAGATGCACAGGGTCTGTCACAGAATTGGAGTTTGTACCCAAATTCGGGACTCCATATGCAGAGTTCTTTCTAGTTCAATGCATGGAGCCTCAGGGCCCCTGGGCCCCCGACCCGGCCTATGAGATGCTCAGATCAAAGAAGGTAGAAAGAGACTGGGTGTCAGCTTAGCTGGAAGGGGCCTCCTGATTCTGCCAGTGGGAGGACAGAGTCCAGGAGAGGGCCAGGGGCTTCAGGCAGCCCAGGGCCCCTGATCCCTGGATTAGGACTGGGCACGAGGTAGGGCTTGGGGTGGGGACCAAGGCCTTGTTGCTTCTCCCCTCTGTGCTCAATTTCTCTCCTCTCTAGTCCACTTCTTTCCAGTTTTTCTTTTGTTCCCTCCCTAGAGGGGGAAGGAGGGGCTGGAACCTAAGTGTAGGCAGCTGTTCCCAAGGCCACGCAGCAGAGGCCACCAGGACCTGCCATTAACCAGTTGAAGACTTAGGGCTGGGGGTCACCGCAGACGGTTGAACCCAGGTGTTTTGGTTCCAGCTTAGGGAGCCAGCAAGGTGTGGGAGGGAGGGGCTGCTGAGTGGCAAGGATCAGCTTGTGAACCGTGGGGCTGAGGAGGAACCTTGTGCACCTCATGTAAGTTGTGTGTGGCCTTGTTGGGGTGGGGTGACGTGCATATGTGAGTGCGTATGTGCGTTGTGCGTGCAGCTGGAGAGCAGGCTCAAGAGGCAGCCGCTCAGCCCTGGGCCTGGATCTATTATAGGTCCACGTTGTCCCCAACAAGTCACTTCTATCCCTGAGCCTTAATTTTCTGCAAAACACAGATGCTCAGCCTACCTTGCCCGAGCGAGCGCTGCTGAGAGGGTGAGCTGCATTCAAGGGACCTAGCTGAGTTCCAGGAAAATTACTCCGTGAGTGGGGACTATTGTTATTCTAAGTACTATTCAGACATGTCTGCCAGGGAGTACACAAGAGCCCCCCCAACCCAGCGTGTGGCCTGCCTGAGGGTGGGTGGCCCCGAATGTGGACAGCAGAGCCTGCCAGTGGTCTGAGGACAAGAGACAGCTGTGGACCTAGGAGGTTCTGCTTACATTTTGCGGTCCTACTTCTTCAGCTGGGCAGGATCTGAAGGGCTGCAGGGGAACTGGGGCAGTTGTGGTAGGGAGGGCGAGAGGTGATGGGTATCAGCCACTGTGTGTGTGCGTGTGTGTGTGTGTGTGTGTGTGTGTGTGTGCGCGCGCGCGCGCGTGCTGGTGTGCTCGGGAGGCATGGGAATGGTGCTTAGGAGTGCAGCTCTTCTGCCCATCCGCCTAGGTTTGCTATCTAGCCATGTGACCTTAGGCAAGTCACATCATCTCTGTTGTTCAGTTTCCTTCTCTTACAAATGGAGATGAGGGGTCGGCAGGTGGCATGGTGGTTAAGGCTCTGGACTCCCACATGGGCAACTATGGTTTGAATTCTGGACCTGTTGGCTTGAAAATCGTGCCAGGCATGTGCGCATATGTACCCAAAATCCCAGGAAGGAATTTTGGGGTGACGGAATTGTGGCATGGCCATCCCCCGGGGGATGACTTTTCACTTTCCCCTCTCACTGTGTCTCTCTGTCTTTCTCTGATGAGTGCAGGCACCCTATGACAAAAACCTTAAAAATAAATAAATAAATAAATAAATAAATAAAATACAAAAGGATGCCAAAAAATAAAAGGGAGATAGGTGGTCAGGGCCATCAGCTGGTGTGGTGGTTGAGGCACTGGATTCCCATGAGGCTGACTGCAGTTCAAATCCCAGACCCACTAGTTTGAAAATCACATTTGGTGCTTGTGTGTGCCCAAAATTCCTGGAGGAGAACGGAGGAGAAGGTAATGTGGCGTGGCCACCCTCCCGAAGGGTGATTTCTCACTTTTCTTCTCTCTGTTTCTCTCCAGTGAGAGCACACAACCTTTAGCAAAAACCTAAAAAAGAAAAAAAAAAGAAAAGGAGATGGTAGTACCCACCTCACAGGCTGGCTAGAGGGCAGGCCCAGCGCGGCAGGCTGGCTAGAGGTTCAGGCAAGCGACGGCCAATAAGACATTCCCACAGGGCTAGCGCCTGCCACACAAGGCATCAGTTCACTCGTATTTTATTTACTGAGCAAGACTGAGTGGCAGCCCGGAGCGAGGGCTTTACCTGCACGAGCATCTCAAATTCTCCTAGGTACGGTCACTGCTCCCATTTTACAGGTGAGGAAACTGAGGCTCAGCGAGCCTGGTCACAGAGGGCTAGTTAGTGGCAGAGCAGCGTCCCCAGCCCAGGTCTGTCTGGAGCCCCAGGTCTGAGAGCCTCCTCCCGAGGAGCTGGCCTGGCATTCCCACGTGCTAGGAAGAGCAGGAAATGCCGCTTCTGTTGTCAAGGTGAGGGAGAGAGAGATCAGATGGGTGCTGCTTCCTGGCTTGTGCGTGCGTGTGCTTTTCTCCGCATAAATATGTGCATATATAATGCACCTAGGCATAATAAACATGGAAGGTGTGGGCTCATGCATGTGCGGGCTTTCTGGAGTTCTGTGTGCAAGCTCATGAACACATGTTAACACATGCAGCACGCTGGCTGGTGCCAGCTCCACCCAAGCTACCGGGTGGGTGAGGCCTCCCTTCAAACGCAAAGGTCTGGACCCCGCCCCCCAACTGAGGGACCCTCTACTTACTGGGCCCTCTGTTGTCTCTTCCCCAACCTCCTTTAAGGCACATATTCAAAAGCCGGCACATGATGCCCAGAAAGTTGTATGTGGTTAGTGTTGATTGCAAAATGAAGAGGAAAAACGAGTGTCTAGACCACCAAGAAAAAAGGGAATGTCCATTACCTGAGGGCCTACTATGGGCCAAACACTTCATTCTCCTTCTAACCCTGGGAGCACTGAGCACATGGACCCTGGTCCATGGCAGACATTTAACACCTGTGAGTGAAGCAGGTACTATCAGGACAGCCCTTTTAGAGAGGGGAAGCTGAGGCTCAGAGGCGGCACGGCGACTTGCTCAAAACTCTACAACTGAGCTGGGATTTGAACCCAGGTCTTCTCTGGTTCCAAAGCCCATGTACTTTCTGCTATCCCACCGTGGAATGCCCTGTGGGAATGAAGCATTCGCTTCCTCTGGTCCAGTGTGGACTTGCTTGTTTTGATGTTCAGTGGCCAGTTTATCTCTCTGAAGGGCTGACTCTGAGCACTCCTTTCCCCCCCTCTAAAGCCTTCCAAGATTCCACACTGCCTAGGATAAAAGTTCCACTCCTTTATTTGACATTCGAGGTCCTTCTCAGACTGACCCCAAGTGCCCCTCCACCCTATCTCCCTCCATACCTGAGGTGAGCTCATTGAGCTGATCTTTTTCCTCCTGAGCCTCCTAGCTCCGTTACTCTGCGATTGTTGCCAGCCACTCCATCACCCAAGCTGGAGCTCCCTTCTCTCCATTCTAAACCTTGTCCTCTTGTCCCCCCTCAGGGCCACCTGGGGGAAGCCTGTGCTCATTCCCAACCCTGGTGTATGGAGTACTGGCCCCTTCTCTGAGCTCCCCGGGCCTCTACCTCGGCCACGCCCACTCAGACCTGCATCTGTCCTGGGGTTCATCCTGTGCAGGCCCAGCCTTCCCTGGTCTGTGTCTGACTCGTCCCTGTGTCCCACGCACAGGCAAGTGCACGGCTCGAGTCCTGGAGCTGCGCGGCCCGCAGAGGGAGCAGAAGCAGGGGTGGAAGAGCAGGAGGCTGCACTGGGACGTAGTCAGTTGGCAGTGAAGACCCAGTCCTTTCCCTTTCCAGTGGGGTGGCCTTGGGCAAGTCCCTCCCGCTCTCTGACCCTCAGTCTCTTCACCTGCAAAATGAGGCTCAAACGTCCAGAGGAGTCCAGGCAAAAATGTGAGGTCCTTCCAGCTCCCCTTGCAGAGACTCAGAAAAGTCATTGGGGACCACCTACATTTCTGTATTCCTCGGGTACCTTCTGTGTACCCACATTGTACTAGGTGAGGTCTCCCCTCACTCCACTTCATTTCTTCATTTCCAGGAACATGCCAAGCTTGTTCCTGCCTCGGGACCCCTGCGTCTGCTGTTCCCTCTACCTGGAGTGCTCGTCCCCACGTTTGCCTGGTCAGCTCTCTGTTGTTCTGATGGGGCTGGTTTATCACAGCCCTAACTGCTCAAAGCACAGTGGCCTCAAGCCTTCCTTCTTCCATTCCTTTATTTCCTTCACAGCTCTTATCAGCAACTGTCCCATTTAACCGTGCCTTGAGTCGGTCAACACTGTCTGGGCCTATTTACCGACGGTTTCCCTAGGAGAGGCAGCTCCATGGGGGTAGCGGGTAGGGATCTCATCTTACTATCTCTGTTTTCCATTGCGTAAGACAGTGCCAGATGTGACCAGATGCGTGGCTACTGGCTGGTCAATGACCCTTAGGACCGGGGAGATGGGAGGCAAGCCTGGCTCTGGGAGTCACATGTGGCTCACGAGAACCCTGTCTCTGACTCCCACCATCCCTTGCTGGGCTCCCTTCCCAGGCTGGTGGCTCCCAGCCTGGGAGCTGCACCCCAGCTCTGCCCTTGGCTGAATCATCTTGGCCTCCCCAAGCTTGGCTCAAGGCCTGCGTGAAGGAGGAGTCAGTAAATGTTTGTGGTGTTAAATTGGACCTGCCTCAGGCTCCTCACTGTCTCCACATCTGAGGAGCCCCAGGGAAGGGGCCGGCAGAGAGAGATGAAAGGAGGTGAGAAGCCCGTTTTCAAAGTCGGCCCTTTCAGCGCAGATAAAAGCAGGAGGGAGGGGAGCCACAGGAGGGAGGAGGGAGAAGACTGGGATGCCACCCCCCCCAGAGTGTGGTAGGGGGGACAGGGAGGAGGGAGCCGTTGCAGGAGGACTGACCTGGGGCCAAGGACTCAGCTCTGCTCCTGGTTCTCCACTCCCTCCCCGTGAGAGCCTGCAGACTGCTGCTCCTCTGGGGGTCCCAGTTTCCTGGCAGAGGTCTGGAGTCAGGCCAGAGGCCAAGGGGAGGGTTAAGGACTGTGCCCGGGCAGGTGGGAGGTGGATGGAGGGGGTGAGAGGCAGTGGCAGAAGGTCCTGGCAGTGTGTGTGGTGGTCGGAGCACAGGCATCCTGGGCTTCCTCGTGGACCTGAAGTTTTCAGCCTGCCGTGGAGGTCCCTAGGCCCTACCAGGTCTCACTCTGTGCCTCCTCGCCCTCGGTCCACTATACACTCACCGTCTGCTCTTCTCCAGCCACACCGAGCCCTCCACTGCCTCTGCACATGTGTACAGGCTGTTCCTCCACCTGGAATGCCCTTTCCTCCTATTTACACCTGACCAGACCCCGACACCCATCTCAGTTCAGTTTCTGCCTCCTTCAGGAGGTCTTTCCAACCCCTTGGGTGGCTATTGCCCAGTCTGAGAGCCCACGGCAGTCAAACAGAATGCCCACGGCATCTTTGCGCCTCCTCGCCTCCGGCTGCCACGTCAGGTTGCACAGGCTGTGTGCACTGTACAGCCTTGAGCGAGCCATTCAGACAGACGCTGCTGACAACGCTACCCTTGGAACCATACAATGCAGAGGGCCTCACGCTAAGGCCCCTCCCCTTCTCTGAATGCCCATCACAAGCCAGTCACACCGCTCACAGTTGGCTCATTGGCCACATACAGGGGTTTTAGGAAGGAGGCGGGGAGCCCAGAGCCTCTTCCTCACCCACCTGGACAGGCTACTCCTCTTGCCTCTGACCTGCTCTTCTGGATCAATTTCTACCTCAACCTCTGACCTTCCTCCAAGCTAGGCCACTCTTAGGGCCTCCCCAACCCCTGCAGCTCCCAAATCCTTCCAGGGACACCCGCTCTGCCTGTCTGTCCTGTGTCGGCTTCCTCTCCAAGCCTTCCCACTCTGCTTCTGGGCCAGCAGGCAGGCCCCTCTGCACCCTCCCATGGGCTCTTCTCTGTCTCCAATTCCTTTCTCTTTGTTGGTCTCCACACCTCTGTGCATTGGGGCTTCTCTCTTTCTCCTTCGTCTTTCTCTATTTGTATAGCTCACTATTTGCCAAGTATTCAGAAGTGTCCACCGAGCCCCAGGCCTCAATCATGAACAAAGAGAAGAATCCCTACCCTCACAGAGCTTACCTTCGAGTGGGAGGAACAAAGATGAAATCAGAAATTGAGGTACGTGTTAACCGGGGATGAAGGCCGATGAGGGAAGAAGTAAAATGAGGAAAGGCGATAAGAAGCGTCAGGGTTGAGGGCTGGGGTGGGGCTGACATTACAGGGACAGTGATCAGGGAAGGCCTCATGGAGGAGGTGACTTTGGGGCAAAGTCCTGAAGGAGCTGTGAGAAGGAACCATGGTGGGCAGGCTATTAAGGGAAAGTTGTTCTAGGCTGAGGGATTAGCAGAAGCACAGGCCCTGGTGTAGAGGTGAGCCAGTGTATCTGCAGAGTCAGAAGGAGGCCACTGTGGCCACATCAGAGTGGACAATGAGAGGCAGAGTAGTGGAGGGATGCCTGAGAGGTCACAGGGAGGCCAGGGCCCACAGGCCTGTGGTCATTGTTAGGGCTTTTTAAAATTTTTTAAGTTTATTTCTCCCGTGACAGAGACAGGGTGGGGGTGGGGTGAGGGAACCCCAACAGGGTCTTCATGTCAAGACCCACCCCCAGCTTAGCCAGCTCAGCTCACAAGCACCTGCATGCCCAGCATCCTCAGGGAGGTCTGGAGATGCAGACCCAGGACCTCTCCCATGCAGCCCAGTTGCATCAGGATACACTACCTGGCTCAGGGCTTGGCCTTTTATTCTGAGCTCAGCAGGGGCCTTTGGAGGTCCTTTGAGCAAACTGGCCTGGCTCCAGGCACCTATATCAATTCTAGATTAAAGAAGGGCGAGGACAGAAGCTGGGGGACAACTGTGGCAATCCAGCTAAGAGAAAATGCCGACCTGGCCCAGGGTGGCAGCAGCAGAGGGGGTGGGAAGTGGTCAGGTTCTGGACAAGTTTTAGGGGAGAGGTGACAGGATTTGCTAATAGATCTGCAGGAGGTGTGACAGAGAGGAATCAAGGATGGCTCCAGCATTTTTGACCTTAACAATCTGAAGGATGGAGTTGTTATTGCTGAGCTGGGAAGGACTCTAGAAAAATTGATGTTTTTCTTTCTTTCTCTATCTTTCTTTCCTTTTCTTTCTTTCTCTCTCTCTCTCTCTCTCTTTCTTTCTTTCTTTCTTTTTCTTTTTTTTTTTTTTTTTTTTTGTGAAGAGACCAGAAAACTTATCTGGTCATGGCAAGTTTGAGGTCTAGAGGAGGTAAAGGAGAGATGATGCTAGAAAAAGGTAGGACCAGAGGAACTAGTAGTCCCAGGTGTGGCTGAGCTCAGCCTCTCTGCTGTCTGTCTCAGCTGGTTCTCCCTTCTTGTCCTCACTCCTCTGTCTCTTCTTCTGCATCAGATCTCACTCCTTGGCTCTTCGGCTCCCTGCCTCTGTGCGCATCTCTGTCTCCCCCTCCCCCAGGTGTCTCCTCCTCCCCTCCCCGCCCCCAGCCCTCCTCCCATCTGCCCGCAGTGTGTCCATGGGGCGATGGCGGGCGGGATAGCAGGCAGCAGGCGTCGGCCCCGGGCGGGGGTCTCACCGGACGGGCCGGTTGGCGGCGTCCGGGTCCCGCGCCGTCACCACGCCGACCAGGGAGCCCACCTGCGCGTCCTCCTGCACCTCCAGGAGGCCGGAGGGCGGCCGGAACTCGGGGGGCTCGTCCACGTCGGTCACAGCCACGCGCACGATCGCCTGGTCACGGAACGTGCCCAGGTCGGCAAAGCGGGGGTCCACGAACTTGTTGAGGGCTTCCAGGACTACGGTATGCACTGGCTGGGACTCGAAGTCCAGGCGCTGGGGGAAGGAGCAGAGTGCCAGTTAATGGGCTGGAGACAACTGGGATTTTGCTGCTTCCAGGAGGGGACTGGGAAGGCCTAAGGTCGTCACATGGTCATTCAACTACAAGACTCAGCAGGGACCTGGCAGACCCAGACCAACCCTGGCCTACAGGTGGAAAAGGTAAAGCCACACTGGCTGCTCAGCAATTCCAGAATAAAGGTTCTGCACACCTAGACTTCCTGCCTCCCAGCACAGTGGGTTCCGACATTTCATTAATTTACCTAACACCTTCCAAGAACTTATTATGCACCAGTGCTTTAAACATATTAACTCAATTTTCCAACAACCCTAAGAGGCTTGGATTATGATCTCATTTTACACGGGAAAAAATTGAGGCCTGGAAAAAGCTCAGTAACTTGCTCAAGGTCACTGAGCACTCAGTCACTAGCAGAACCAGGATTCAAACCCAGGCAGCGTGGCCCCAAAGTCCCAGCTCTTAACACCAGCAGAGGAAAGGGCATTGGATTGGAACTCACAGATCTGGGTTCAAATCCAGCTTCTGCGGCTGACTGGCAATGTCCTGTCTGGGATTCCGGTGATGGGAGAGACATTCTCTGGTCACAGGTGGTAGCAACTAATGTGAGCTGAGCCTGATAAGTCAGGTGGCCTTAGAACTTCCCTCTGAGGTCTGGCCAAATCCGCGCTGAGATTGAGCTTCTCATCTGGGGGTGCTAATGGGTGACCCTCTGATGAATGAGCTCCGTGGCCGTGTGTTGGCTCTGGCCTTCTAAAGACGATGCCTTCCAGCAAAGAAATGACCCCGGTGGAGCCTCGGGTCCCTTAGTTGCAGGGCGCAGGAACAGCCTGAGTGGCAAGGGTGATCTTCCTAGACATGCACAGGCAGGTGCCTGCCCTGCGTATAGGGCCCCTCCATGCCTCATAGAACTCCCGACCCCCACCCTCCCCAATAGCAAAAATAGCCACTTCCTTCCTCTGTCCTGTTGCCTGGGAAATCAGGATGCAGGGAGGCAGGCGGTGGCCAGGCCTGGGAGTGAGCGATGGACTCTGGAGCCCGGTCATCAATCAGGCGGGGGCTCTGCTCCCTGAGCCGGCACTGACTCCGCAGAGACACTGCAGGCGCCGCTGCCAGAGCAGGGTGGGGGGTGGGGGGCTGAGGGGCTGGGAGCAGGGGGGGGCGGGGGGTGGGGGC
>NW_006160120.1:417209-421894 GCF_000334495.1 Tupaia belangeri chinensis
AGAGCAGGGTGGGGGGTGGGGGGCTGAGGGGCTGTGAGTAGGGGGGAGCGGGAGCTGGTGGCGCTGGGGACGAGAGCAAATGCGGTGTGGAGTCCCAAGGCTGGGCTGCTCAGCGATGCTAGGCCTCTCTGGGCCTCCGACTCCCCATCCATGGAACCAGCAGTGTTGTAAGAGCAAATGGAGATCAGAGGACTAGAAAGCCATATAATGCCTGAAAGAGTGGGTTCCGAGCGAGGTTGCCGGGACCCATAGCCCTACAAGATGATGTATGACCTTGAGCAAGTTACTGAACGCCTTGGGGCCTCGGTTTCTTATCTATGAAATGGACGATAACAGCACCTCAGAGGACCGTGGGGATCGGATGAGTTAATCCACGGAAAGCCGTTGAAGGGCACCTGGCACGTGGTGAGCACTTTATTACAAGGATTCATATTACTGTGTTTTATTATCCTCTGGGAAGTGGCTGAAGCACGGGGAGTGTTCGCTATTCTCAAGCCTTCAATGCTGGGTGAAGAGCAGGTCATTATGTGATTGCTGAATGAACGGAGGGCGGCCGTGGGCCTTCCGTACTGGGGCTCCCAGAAGGCAGCGCTTGGGATAGGACAAGGTGGGAGGAGACAGGTTGGGGCTGAATGGAGGAAGAGCTGGCTGGTGTTGGGGAGAGCACCCTGTTTCTGCAGGTGTAGGAACAAGGGCTTGTGACTACTTGTGGGTGGGCTGATCCTCCCATGGAGGGTGGGCTGGAGTGACAGTTCTGTTTTTGACCTCCCTCTTTCCCCTCGGGAGCACCGAGTTTGCTGGTTTAGCTCCTGGTTCTAGGCCAGCCAGTGGGTGTGATCCTGGGCAAGCCCCTTTACCTCTTAGAGCCTCTACCTACCTGTAAAAAGGATGATGATATCTTTAGAGAGAAACACGTGGGTTTAGGAACCAATGAGTGTGACGGGCCCGGTGTGAGCCTGAAGTGGCACATCGTAGTGTTTAGGAGTATGGGTTTGAATCTGGACAGAATCCCAGCTCTGATAACTAGCTGTGCAACCCCGGACAAGTCACTTACCCTCTCTGTGCCTCATTTCCCGTTTGTGACATAGGAATGATACCATCAGTGTCTTCCCAGCTCGGTCCTGGATCTCTAGAGAGAACTAATGCCTGGAGTGAAATGCGGTGGGGACATCTAGCTGCTCAGAGGCCTCTCTGATCCTGCCACCCCTAGGACCTTGCCACCTCCATCCGTCCTGCGGCAAGCCCACCTTCTGTACTACGATGATGGCCTCCTGAGTGTCGCTGTCGGTGGTGACCTTGAACACGTCGCCACCACTGCCGCTCTCCTCCTTAAGGTGGTAAGTCATGTCCGTGTTCTCGCCCACGTCCGAGTCCTCGGCCTTCACTCGTCCCACGGCTGTGCCGATGGGGGCTGACTCCTGGATGCTGAACTGGTACATCTCTGTGGGGACACGTCTGTGAGCAGCGATCGGAAGCCCCTACCCCAGCCTCCACCAGTTCTAGGGGAAGGAAGAAGGGGGCCCGGATCAGCTTCTAGGAAAGACTATCTGCCAGGGGCTCCCAGCTGGCTGGGATGGGGGCCGGGAGAGGCAGATCTTCTGCAGAAGTTTGGGAGGCAGGGCACGGAGCAGGGTCCTAATCTTGACGCTTGGGTTTATCACTGAGTACTTTGGTAAAATGCCTGAAGTTCTTTGGGCCTTGGTTTCGGGACAGAGGAGCACAGCGATAAAGACTAAGGCTCCAGGGTCAGTCCTCGCTGTGGGACCCCGAGCCTTGCTTTTGTCATCTGTAGAATGGGAAAGGAATAACAGGGGTACGTCCCTAACAGCAGTGTTGTTAGGAAAATTAGTTGAGGTTATGAAGTGCATACATGCTTAGTGCAGCGCCGGCACATGGGAGTGACTTAATAAATGGAAAAAAAGTGTCTTAAAATAATGGGCCTTCACACTGATGCTGCTGTTGATGTTACCGGCATCCATGTCTTCATTTATGCCTTCATTTGTCGTCTATGATGTCCCAGACATCATGCGGGTCTGGGCACTAGGGATAGAGCAACAAAGCAGACCCAACCCTCTGCTCTCACGGTGCTTCCTCTCAGTGGAAAGAGAAGACACGACACAGCAATAAAACATCCAGGACTGACGGGTGATTGGGGCAAGCACAGGGTGCCCACGAAGGTCTTGTGCAGTTTTAAATAGGCTGATGGAGAAAGGTTTTTTTTTTTTTTTTTTTTTTTTTCTCTGTGAAGGTCTGGGGAGGTGTGGGCATAAGCCAAGCAGATATTTGGAAAAGAGATTTCTAGCAGAGGGAACGGCAGGTGCGAAGGCCCTGAGGTGGGCGCAGAGCCTGGCATGTTTGAAGAATGGCAAGATGGCTCTCATGGCTGGAGGGGGAAGCAGAGGGAGAAGCAGAAGGAATGAGGTCAGAGAGGACGCAGGCAGCAAGCACCCTGCTCTCCAGCCAGGGCCAAGGTCCAAGTGACAACGACTGGCTAAACGATGGGCCAGCCTGGGTGAAGCAGGAGCTGTGGTGATTGGATCTGTCTCTTGGGGCACCCATGGGTCTAGTTAACTCTTGCGTGGAGTAGCTGCCTCTGACTCTTTCTCACAGCAGCCAGGGACTCCAGCTAAAACACAAGGCGAACATGCCACTCCCCTGCTTTAATCCCTTCCATAGCTCCCCGCTGCCCTTGGGGTGGACCTGAGCAAGCTCCTTGAGCTGCCCTACCTGCTCCTGGCTGCTTGACTGCAAGACCTCCCCTGCCTGATCGTCCAGTCCCCTCTCCAGCTCCAGCTCCTGCCTGGCTGAGTGCTTGTGCTTCTGTAAATGCGGCTCATTGTTTCTCACCTCCAGGGGTTCCCTCTTCCTGCCTTCCCCTCTGCCTTCAGCTCCCCATTCTCACTCTTCTCTCTAGTCTCGTTGAATGTCACCTCTTCCAGGGGACCTTGCTCAGATCTCCAGACTCTGCTCTGGGCTCCCATGGCCCCCAGCTTACCCCGTTGTATGGGTTACTGCATTTTGCTCTCATTTCCTGTTTACTTCCTGTGTCTCTTGGGTCTGAGCTCCTGGAAGACAGAGACTGCATCTCTCATTCATCAGGCATTCTGAGGGCCTGGCAGAACGCCAGGCTGTTGCATAAACAAAAATGTCTGGCGACTAGTGAGTACACGAATGAAGGCCAGCAGGAGTCCACATACACTCACCAGATGGACACAGATGAAAGAGTCTGACAATACCAAGTGTTGGCAAGGGTATGGCACCACAGACACGTGCATTTCTTTGTGGGGCCACACAGTTTGGCATTACTTAGTAAAGCTGAAGATGAGTATATCCCATCCACCGGTTTTACCCCTCTGAATATACCCCTCTGGAAAAATGCATGCAAATGAGCATGAGGGGACACATGCCATGATGTTTGGAGTGGTGCCCTTCATGGCAGGCACTAACTGGAAACAATCCAAATGTCATTAACAGCAGAATAGATACACTGTGGAATACTATGCAGCAAGGAAGATGGATACATTATAATAGCAAGCAACAACCAGACGTCATAAACATAACTTTTAGAGACAAAAAGCAAGACGCAGAACCATCTATATCTTATGATTGCATTAATATTAGGTCCCAAAGTGGGACCTAATATTAATTAGACAGCGATGTCTGGCAATGTACACAGAAGTGAATAGACTCGGAAGAAAGGCCAGGAGGGGGTGACGACCATTCGTGCAGTGGTGGCGAACTCTGGAGGATGGGTGCAAGAAGGCGCCAAAGCCAGGAGAGGGCCTGTTGGGGCACCTGGGTCCTGGCCGGCGGTTACAGGAGTGTTTGCTTTATAATTGCTTATTAAACTGGATGCTTCTCTTATGACTTGTGTGTGTGCTACATTTTACAATAAAGAAATGTGAAAGATAGAGAAAGAGAGAGAGAGGAGGAAGGAAAGGAGGGAGGGAGGGAGGGAAGGAGGAAGAAAAACAGGGAGGGAGCGTAGGAAGGAGTGAATGAACAAGGGTCTTCCTCAGGTCCTGGCCTCCTCTGCTCCGCTCTGCCGCACCCCTTCCAGGTCAGAGCTAGTGCAGAGCCTGGCCAGTCGGGCAGAGTCTCGGGGCCCCAGGTTCCTCCTCTGCAGGGTGCTCTGAAGCTTCTCCATCAGTGGGTGTGGCTGGGCAGGCTGGGTGAGCGGGCCGTGGCTGGGCTCAGTGCCAAGCTCCCTGGTGACATGGAGCTGGCTGGCGGGCTCCACCCACCAGCTGCTGTCTGGGCTGAGGCCCTAGGCCTGGTGATAGTGCTGCTGAGCTCTGGGCTAAGGGATTGGATTCCCTTATCTCTCGGGGGGTCAGTCCCCGTGGCGAGGCCTAATGCGAGAGCAGCAGACCTCGAGTAATGACTTGCCCGATAGGAATCAGCCCAGCTCCCACAGCATTTAGTCTCTGCCAGCTTCGGCGGCTTCTCTGGCGGGGCTTTCGGCCTCAGCCTAGGCAGAGGGGCTGGCTGGGCTGAAAGGGAGCTGGATGATAGGGAGCTGGGGGCCTGGGCCAGAGAACACCCCGATCCTGCGTTGTGCCAGGACAGGCAGAGGGTGGGAAGAACTCCCGATTCAGAAGCACAGACTTCTGCCCTCCAGGCTCAGAGGATGAGAGATGTACCTGTCACCAGACTCAAGTTCTCTGCCTGGTGTGGCTACCGCC
>NW_006160120.1:423824-426655 GCF_000334495.1 Tupaia belangeri chinensis
AAGGATGCGCGAGGGCCCGTGGGGCTGGGTGGCTGGACTCCCCGAGGGCAGGTGGGCTCTAACTCTGCAGGCCACAGGTGGGGTGGGAAGCTCAGACACTGCGGGGCTCCTTCTGCCAGGAACACGACTGGAGGGGTCCTGGGTAAGTGGGTCACCACCTGGGCAGGCAGAAGGACAGGCAGACTGGCGCGAGTCCCTCTTTGGTGGGAAGTCTAGAGGGAGGCTGGAGTCAGTGGGTGCCTCAGGTGGACTAATGAGCAGACTTCCCAGGGGAAGGCCTCACTCACTCTGTGGAAAACGGGGTGGGTTGTCATTGACGTCGGTGACCACAATGGTGACGGTCGTGGAGCCCGAGAGGCCACCCAGCTGGCCTGCCATGTCTGTGGCCTGGATCACCACCTCGTAGCGCTCCTGGCTCTCGCGGTCGAGGTCGGGCACAGCCGTCCGGATCACGCCTGTGGGTGAGTGAAGGTGAGACCAGGGATGCCCACCTCCCTGCTGGCAGCGGAGAGAGAGACCCTGCCAGGCACAGGCTGGACTCAGACCTGAGCCCTGGGTTAGTTCAAGTTCGGGAGGAGAGTGGTGATGCAGGCCCCTGGTGTGCCAAAGGGCCGGGCGAGGCTCCGGGGGGGCCACCATGCCCACACACACACACACACACACACACACACACACACATGCACGCTTACACAGATCCACTCAGTCCTACATGATAACTCACATACTAGCACACAGGTTCTTTCCAATCGACACACTTCACTGACACACATCCACACGTATGCACTCTCCAATACATTCATACCCCCCCACATATGTTCTCATAGCTCCACACGTGCACTGACAAACCCCACTGCAAGCACATGTACACTCACACTCTCACACACATGCATTCTCCTGCACGTAACAACACAAAAGCAATGGGAAGGACTATCGCTTTACTAGAGAGGCCTATGAATGAGAACCTGCCACTCAGGCTGACCTGGAGCCTCGGTTTCCCCACCTGATGGTCTATGTAGGTCGCACGCTTCTGCGCGCGTGCATGAGAACACAAAGTCACATACACGTGCATAGCTACTGTCACACGTTCATAGTCACATCTCCCCAACAACCAAAGTAGCCCCCGCCGGGGGCCTCGCCGCCCCCTCCTGGCCCTAGTTCTCTGTCCAGGCACCGGCTAATTGCTGAACAGACAATCTCCAAGCTGTTAATGGAAGAGGGGGGCGGGGGCGCAGGAATGGGGGTGACTGCAAGATTAATTCTGCTGAGAAGGCCGAGCTTCTTGTCTCCCTGCCAGCTGAAGAGAGGCGGGTGGGAGGGGAGCTGATGAGGCATTCAGAACCACTCCTGTCACCCACTCCAACCTGCTGGGCACCAGGTGGTGACAGGTGGTGCCCAGGGCCTGCGCGCCAGGTGAGGTCACGCACCAGCAGCCCCAGTATGCGCCCCATAAAGCCCACGCTCCGACTCCTAATGTCCCCAACAGCCCCAGCCTCCAGTAAAGGTGATGGCATGGGAGGAGAGGCTGTGGCGTGTGTGTGTACGTATATGTGTGTGTGTGTGTGTGTACGTGTGTGCGTGCGTGTGTATCTGTAACTGAGGTAGCCAGGGAGGGGTACCCAGGCTGTGGCTCTGCTTTTTTTGGACTCACATGGAGATGTGGGGTGGGAATTCTGCCTAACCAAGAGTCACACAGACCTTCCATTAGTGACCTTTCCCACTCCTCAGTAGGCCCCTCCTAACCCCGTCTCTGTGTGGCTGGTCTTTCCAGGACGGGGGAATCTTGGAAATTCTCTGCCCAAGGGAATTTGGGGGCCATTTCTGGCCATGCGATTTTCAGCAAGTCCCTTCACTTTCTGAACCTTGATTTCCTTCTCTGCGACATGAGGACATCCACATTCCTACCTAAGGAACAGGGCTTCTCACACATGACACGCGGGGCAGGAGGTCTCTGGCAGCGTGGGTGTGTCCCGCACCAGGTAGGATGTGCAGTAGCATCCTTGGCCCTACCCACTGGATGCCAGTAGCAGCAGCTCCTTCCCCCTCAGCTCCAGGAACGACTTCAGAATTGCCACGGGCCCTGGGGCAAACTGGCCGAGCCCCGTCCCTGGTGCAGGCTGTCACCTGAGAGCTGCGTGTGACAGCAACTGTGGTAACTGACATTTCAGGGTTCGTGCTCTGCCTCTGGCACCTTGTGCAAAGTCCCTTCAGTGCAATCTCAGTTCGGGTCCCTAGCTTGGTCGGCCTGAAGCACACCAGGCATGTGCTGCAGTGCCCGAGATCCGATGGGCCAGAGGACTGAAGGAGGGGACCGCGGCTCGCGGGTGTTCCTCTCTACACGCGCACACATGTGCATGCACACATGTGCATGAATGCCCTCTGTCACGAATAAAGGAAACCAAAACCAAATGCCTTAAGTGAATTGCCTCACTTAATCTTCAAAATCCAGGTGACGCGGGCATTGCCAGGACCCACTAGACGAGGAGACCAGGCACACACCGGAGGCCTGGCTGTGTACCTTGCCTAGGGTCGCTCACGTAGAACACACACACGGCGCCATGTTCTGAATGGGTCTGCTAGACCACAGTGAGGACGGAGGGTCCCCACACACGCCCTCACCCCTGCCTCCTCCACTCCTGCCTCCCCACCCTCGGGTACGAGGGGAGAGGCCAGGCCTCAGACAGAGGGATGTCCTTCTCTCCTGTCCCAGGTCCTGCTCATCCCCCTCACTCTTCTCAGTCCTAGTCGGGTAAGCCACTGTGCACCCCTGCAGCTGGCCCTCCCACCCTGCACCCAGGGAATGCCGCGGGTGAAGGGAGAACCTACTGGCTAAG
>NW_006160120.1:426746-446922 GCF_000334495.1 Tupaia belangeri chinensis
GGAAAGAGCAGGAGGGGAGAGACGGGAGAGGAGGAAGGGTGAGGGTGGCAGAGAAGGAAGGAAAGGGAGAAGAAAAGGAGTCTTAGGAGAGAGGGAGAAACCTCGTGCAAGGCAGGAGAGAGAGAAACACGGAGAGAGACATGCACACAGAGACAGAGAAGGAGAAAGGAAAAGAGGAGAAGGAGAGGTGAAGGAGATAGAGAGGGAGGGAGACCTGAAGAGTCAGAAGAAGAGAGGAGGAGAGAGGGCAGAGAGAGAGTCAGAGAGAACTACAGAGAGACACCCAGGAAGAGAGCATAGGAGGGAGGCCTGACGGGGGGACAGAGACCTATGAGAAAGAAAGGAAAGAATGAAAGGCCAATAGAGAGCAGAAGAGATGTGCAAAACCAGAGGAGAGTAACAGGAAGGGAGGGAGAAAGCTGGAGGGCAGGCAGAGAGGGCAGGCAGGCAGGGAGTGCAGTGACCGCTAGGCCTGAGGGCAGGGTCCCAGGCACATGGCAGGAAACAGAGCTGACTAGGTGAGCACGTGCTGCACGCCCAGCTTCCTGCACGTAGCTTACCCCCAGGGGTGCACCGAATGTAGGGGGGCGATGGAGGGCTGGGGCCACTGTGCATCCGTGGGTCTGGGTACCAAAAGTTCAGTGCCCCAGCTCCAAGTGGGGCTTGGAGCAGGGGCCTGGCTCTGTCCCTATGGGTGAGACAGGCCCCACGTGGCTGGCCTCACTGCTGACACTTGCAGGCCCAGAGGAACTGAAGGCACTCAACTCTTCTCACTTAGAAGCTGCTCAGGAAGCCTCATAGGGCATGTAGGTGCCTCTCTAAGCCATGGCACTCCTGGGCCCTGCTCCTGGGGCCACATGCTATCGTCAGTTGCTATGGTGATAGCTCCCAATGAATCAGACCTTCCAGTATGGGGTATCATGCCCTTGGGTTGTCCCCTGCTACACTGAATCTGGCCTTGGCCATGTGACTTGCATTGGCCAATGGAACATCAGCAAGTGCAATGAAAGCAGAGGTCTGAGAAACCCTTATGTCCTGGAGCCCATCCTCCTGGAATCCTGCGAACACCATGTAGTGAGGAAGTCCAGGATGAAAAGCCACGCTGACAGGAGCCCAGCCATGCTAGCTGTCCCCACTCCACCCCTCACAACTGAGTCAGCCTCCGGAAGCCTGACAGCCAACTGTTGCCACCGAAGTGACCTCAGTAAACAAATTGCCCAGCCAACCCACAGAACTGTGACAAATAATTCATTGTCTTTTTTGTTTTTTTGAGAGAGATTTTTGCTATAGGGTTCCTGTGTTCGCTGATGAGACAGAGACAGAGAGACAGAAAGCAAGAAGCAAGAAATCACCCCTTGGGGGGATGGCCACACCGCAGTCCTTTCTCTTCCATTCTCCTCTCAGGATCTTGGTCATGCACACATACATATGCTGCCAGCATGAGTTTTAAGTCACCAGATCTAGGACCTGAACCGCGGCCGACTATGTAGGTGTCTTAGCAACGTAACCATTACACCATCTGCTGATCCCCATTGTCGTTGTTTTAAGCCACAAAGTTTTGGGGGGCCTGTTACACTGCTGTAGATGACTAACACAGAAATTGGGGGGCTCACTCGTGTAGCTGTGTTTCACTGAAGGCCAAGCTGGGCCAGAGGGGCCAAGCTGGTATCAGTTACAGGTCTGGTAGTTACGTGGGCTGTCAGCCAGGGCATGTGGGTCCCCTGGTCTTAGCAGGCTGGCATCCTTTCACACGCGGTGGTCTCAGGACTGTTTCAGGAGAGCAAAAGCGAAAGCTGCAAGACCCCTTAGGCTTAATCTTGGGATCGCACGGTATCACTTCTGCTACATTCTATTGGCCGTAGCAAGTCATGGGCCAACCCAGATTCAGGGGGTAAGAAATTGGTCCCCATCTTTTTATTGTTGTTAGGTTTTTTGCCATAGGGCGTGTGTGCTCACTGGAGAGAGACAGAGACAGAAGAGAGGGAAAGTGAGAAATCGCCCCTCATGGGGGATGGCCACACTGCAATCTCTTCTCCTCCATTCCTCTCTTGGTATTATGCATGTGTGCACACGTGTCTGGCATGATTTTCAAGCTACTGGGTCCAGGCTTGAACTGTGGTCGGTCATATGGGACCAGCACCTTAACCTCTATGCCACCTGCTGCCTCCACAACCCCCTTTGCCATGTAGTGGCAGTGGCAAGTCACAATGCTAGGAGGCCACGTGCAGGGATGGGAGGAATTCACAGCATCTTGTGTTCCACTGCCCACTCTACCTCCTGATGCAGGAGAAGCATCGTGGGGGCTGTGCGCTCCCAGGACAGGTCTGGGATGTTTAAAAAATCCCAAATCGGTCTGTAAAATGGTTCTTGAAACCTCCTTGCTCTGCAAATTTGTTCATCCCTTCATTCCTTCATTTGACTCTGACTGAGGGCCTACTACGTGCCAGGGTTACCCAGAATCAGATATAAGGCAGTGTAGTAGGGAGACTCTGGAGTCAGACAGAAAATGGGTTGACCCTTTCCACCATGCACACGCTACTTGCAAGCTCCTGAGTCTGTCTGAACCTCTGCTTCTTATTCTGTAAGACAGAGGTACCCACTTAGTAGGGCTGCTGAGAAGATGGAATGACACGAAGCTTCCAACAGCCGGTCTCACATTCTGGAGCTGCTTCACTGATCCTTCCTCACATCCTGGATCAAGTCTCCCAGGACTCAGTTCCCCGGGGGGCCAAGATTTGTGCTGCTTTTGCTCATCACTGTAACCCGAGGGCCCAGCACATAGTAGGTGCTCAAATAACATTCTGACTGACTGGTCAACTCTGACTGCCCTCATCGCCACTCTAGCAGCCTGGGTGTAATTGTTTGTTTCTGGCCTCTCTGTTAGAACAAAAGCTCTGTGAGAGCAGGGACGAGGAGGTCTAGCTCGTTTTCCTGACCCCCAGGTCCGGCATTGAACCCTGGCTTTATCCCCTCCTGGTGAAACAGATGTCTCTGGGCTAGCTGAGAATTTTCAGCAGAGACCTTTCTGAGAGAATCTTTCTGTTCCCACTGGGGTGGGGGTAATTAGAACGGAGGCTGGTAATTATAACCTGACCACAGTTCCCTGCAGCCTTGTCACCCATTGTCCCCGTTCCAGCTGTTGTTCATGCCACCCCTGCTGTCCCCTCCAAATGCTGCAGAAGGGACCCTGAAGCCCGTGTGACGCCTCATTAGCCCGCAAATGCCATCCCTGTCGCCCCTGTGGGGGGCTTGCTGGCAGGGCTGGCCTTTAAAACACACAAGTTAATTCCTCCTTTGGCGCTCGGCCTCGCCCGCCCCACCTCCCCCCTTCCCTCACACCTTCCTCTCAGGCCCCGTTCCGGCTCTGCTCCCTGCTATCTGCACAGCGAGAACAGACTGTACCTCGCAGCAGCTGCTAAATATAGACCCGCATCAGCGGAATATTCCTGGCTGGGGAAATGGAGCTGGGGCTGGGAATGGCACCAGGGCGGCTCTTGCAGAGGGGCTGTGGGCAAGGGCAGGAGGATTCTGGTTCTTCCTGGGGAATATCCAAAAGGCCCTTTCAGCCGGAGACGCTGAGGGACCCTAGAACAAGGGCGCCTTTTCAACTCCTTCGCCTGCTCTTCTGGTGCTCATGTCTGGCGTCTCACGAACTGTTCCTGCTCTCCCAGACTCCACGGCCCCTCACTCGCCGCCCTCTGCGCTGGGGCATGCTCCTTCTTACTCATGCACCTGGGGTCTGATCCTTCCTCCGCTGACTCGCCACCTCTCAAGACTTAATTCTGGCTCTTCTGGTATGTCTGTGCTTCCTCTCCTCCACCCCGATCCTCCGAAGGCCCCCACCTCCTCCGTCTAAATGAATGAAAGCTTCATCATCCGCGTCACTATGCCAGGCGTCGCACTGAGCCCTTTACACACGCACCGATCCTCTGCAGGGCCTTTCCCCAGAAATCCATGCTACTCACACCCTCCTGTCATTCAGGTGTCTGCCCAAGATCGCTTCCCCAGAAAGGCAGGTCTTGATTTCTTAGGCTAAGCCTACCCCTTCACCCTGTTCCACATTCTTCCTAGACTCGCTGCTCCTTGACATGACATGTTTACATGCAGATTTTCTGTATTTCCCACTTCAGTAAAGCTCTATGAAGTACAGTCCTAGATCTGCCCACTGCTGTGTTCCTCGTGCCCAGAACAGAGCAGGGCACAAAGTAAGCACTCAGTAAATCAGGTTGAAGGGATGGGTGAGCTCTCCCGCGAATCCTCATGACAACCGTGTGAGGTGGGTGTTATTACTCTCCTGTGCACGTGGGGAACCCGAAGCTGAAAGAGCCCCAACCATCTAGGTATTCCTTTCCCCCTCCTGTCTTCTTAAAGCCAATATGGTTAAAATGCAATGATTTAGTTCTATACCGATAGATTCTAGGGCACATTCGCTAATTTCTCTGCTCCTAGATGGTTTGCTTAACTCACATCCCTCCCTCTGTGGCAATAGGCGATGCCCTCGCTTAGATGAACACACAGGCCTAGGCTGAGGGAGGAATCAGGGACATTCGGGACCCCCAGTCCTCCTCAACCAGTCCCATATATTCATCTAGGCCCCCCCAAGGTTTGGCCTCTGTAGGATCTCACTGCCATCCTCCTTCTCGATCCTCAGCACTTCCACTAACCTTCACTCCCAGTCCCTCCCCATCTCTGGCCTCCTACCCAGACAGGCAGGTGAAGGAGTCTGGGTGGGTGTTGAGGAAGGTGTAGGCCTTTGGTTTTTATCCTTTGGGACTCTGTGCTGGGCACCCTGTCTCCGGGGCCTCCCTGCCTCCAATTTGTGCCTCCGAGCCATGCTGCACAGTAGCAGCCCGAGGGATCTTGTTAAAATGAAACCCTGAGCATGTCACTTCCCTGCTTAGAAGTCATCAATGAACCCACCGTGCTGGCGAGGAGGGAAACAGGCACTCTTCTATGTGGCTCGCAGGAGCGTCATCTGGTACATTTCGGCATTCTCTCTCGAGACTCCAAATGCATGTGCCCTTTGACCCAGCCCTCCCACTTCCCGAAAATCATCCTGCAGATACCCTCACACGAGCACAAATGATGTATGTGTGAGGTTATCCACTATGGCGTTGTTCGTTGTGGCAAACGATTGGACACGGCGTAAGTGTCCATCAGTAGGGGACTGGCGAGATAAATTTCAGTGTGTCCACAACAGCGGTTAAACAAAAGAATGAGGAAGCGCTTCATGGACTGATACGGAATAATCTTCAAGATGTATTGTGAAGCGAGAAAGGCAGGCGGTGCGTATGGTGTTCGCGGCCACCGCTGGTGTAAAATAAAACAAGTACATGGACCTTATTTTCTCACACGTGCGTGGAGTAGCTCTGAAAAGATACACGAGGAAATTACATCGGCTGCCTAGGGGACAGAGCTGGGTGGCTGGGGAGCCGGGTGGGGTGAAGAATTGCTAGTAAGTGCCCATCTGGACTTTAAAAATTATGAACCTGGAAATGATTGTTATCTATTTTAAAAATGACTTCATGCTTTTTGAGTGAATAAGTTCACAATCTCACAGGATAGATACCCTGAGTGGCTACCTCTGGGGCTACAGTGACGGAGGACAGGGCCTAGGAAGTGTTTTCTTTTCTTTTTAACATTCTTGTGATGTTTGAGGAGTTCCTAAAATTTGCAAGGAGAAGAAAGGTCATGATGATATTTTGTGTAAGAGAATACATTTTGTAATTGTGCTCATAGACTGGAACATTCCTCCCCCTCCCCAATAAAACAACACACACGTACACACACACACAAGAACCCAAAACCCTTAACCATCAACCCTCCCCCTCCCTACCATTGCCCTGGGAATGAAACCCCAGTTCCTGAGCCTGGCTTCCTCCAGCACAGCTGGGCCCTGCACCTCTCCATCGCCTCTCAACACTCTTGGTTCCCCAGCCAGAGTCGCTTACAATTCCCCTCATGCCTCAGACTGTTCTCCTCCTCCAGCTTTGCCTGTGCCGTGCCCTCGGCCTGGAACGCCCTTCTCTGGAACCTCGGGCTGGCCGACACCATCCTACCCTTGGAGATCGCTGCTACGGTTTCCGAGAAGCCTGTATCCTAATCACCTCCGCCTTGGCCTGTCCCCCGACTCCCAGGACCGTGAGCCCCGCGATGGCATTTGACAAGTTCCGTGGGGTCTGATGTCTGATGTCGACTGCTGCCCTGCCCCTCTTATCCCAGAAGCGGTGAGAGCGCCCGGTTGGTCTGCAGCCACTCACCATTGTGTGACCTCGACAGTCACCCCCTCTCTGAGCCTCAGTCTCCTGATTCTCTCCTTCCTGGCGCTCTCTAGACGCTCATCAAGGTCTCACCTCAGAGCCAGAGAAGTGAGGGTGAAGTGCAGCACCATTGTTAGGAGGCGTTGGGCAAGGGGGACCAACAAATAAGACCCCAGCCTCTGTGCCGGTCTCTAAGGGTTTTTTCATCGGATTGCTAACAGAGCGCTCCAAACTGCGGAAAGGTGCCCTTCTTCGGCTCCCCACCCCCCACTTGCAACCTGGTAAGGACTGTGGATGTGCCTGACTCAGTTCAGCCCCAACGACACGTGGACCTCTAGCTTTGGATCTCTCAGGACTTTCAGGGTGCCCACAGCAGCCACCTCTTGTCTTTTTGGTTTTCTGTTGATTTTGCATGAGTTCCTCGTCTGTCTTATTTTATTCCTCGGTCCTTCCCTCTTTCTACCCAGCCACCCCACCTTCCCTGCGACCCTGGGGTATCCTGGAAATCCAGGGTGCTGCTTTCAGTGCTGGCAGGTGAGAGGGCTCAGGGCAGCTATCAGGGGGTGGTCTTTGGTGTCAGTCTGTTCCAGCCTCTGGCTCTCAGGAGCACCAAGCCCCTGGCTCTGCCCTTAAGCTCCTCCCCTGGAGCTGCACGTCCCAGCACTGCCCACTGGAGTGGCCACACCCTTTGCATTTGCTCCGCCCCCTGGTTTGGTTCTGCGCCTTTGGCCAGGCTCCCAGCTCACCGGTCTTGGGGTCCACGGTGAAGTGGTGCTCGCCGTCCAGCACGCTGTACACCAGCCGGGCGCTGCTGCCGTATGTGGGGTCGTCCGCATCGGAGGCCATCACCTGCATCACAGACGTGCCTGGGCCCGGGGGACCAAGTGAGACAGGGGTCACCTGGGGCTGCTGGGCTCCCCCGCATCCTCCCCACCCAGGGAAGTTTGGAGAAGAGACCCTCTGCAGACCCCTGGAGGTGATGGACACCAGCCCCCACTCTGGGTCCCAATCTCTTTCCTAGTCAAGGCCTTCCCCTTCCCCATCGCCCCCAGATCTGACTCAGAGTTCCCTTGGGTGGTTCCCAACCTGGGACTCTGGCAAGGGGCAGCAGCCGCTCTGAGTCTCAGATTCATCTTCAAGTAAATGGGGTTGATATTAGCCACCAGGTTGAGGGAGTGCATTTTAAACTCCCAGCACGAGCAGCTCAGAGCTTCTCTCAGCGGCTGTGGCAACAGTTCTCACCCCCAGTCGGAATCAAAGCCCAGAGTGGAGTCAGGCACCCAACTCCCAACCCCGAGGGCTTCCTACCTACCCCAGCTCCTCCAGGTTCCTCTAGGACTTGTGCCTCCCCGGTCCCCACCACGGTAGGGGACAGCTTGGAGGGACCACCGAGTTCAATGGGGCTTAGAAGCCACATCTTTGGGTATTTGGGCAGGAGAAGGGCAGTGCCCAGTCTTCCTTTTGGGAAGTAGTTAGCTGTGGGCCCTGGTGTCCTCCTCACCCATCCCTTCCCCTCCCCGCCCCTCCCCCAGGGTGTCCAGACAGCCCCCCTCACACACACACTTCTGATGCTCCGCACGTAGGTTGCTGGGGAGAGTATAAATTGGATAAAAGTCCATCAAACAGCGGCAATTAAGTTATTGATTTTCGACGCTGCCTCATTAAACTGGGAGCTTCTCTCGGCCTGTCCCAGAGATGGCTCTAATTTGACATCATGTTCAATTTGACGAAAGCAGGGCTTGGGACGTGAGGCTGGACCAGGGCGGGGGAGGGGTCAGACGGAAGGGCCAGCCAAGCCGTCTGGCCCATCCAAAATCTGGCCAGAAAGAAAGGGGTGGGCAGAAGACCAAAGAGGAAGTCTTCGGAGCTCAGGATATGACCCAAAGGGAGGAGACTGAGATCCCACTTTGAGAAGTCCATTCCACGGGTGCTGGGCTGACGGGGCAGGGTGGGGCCAGCAGGGAGCCATGTGGGAGGTGAGGCTGGGTCACTGTCTGGCTAATGAGAGAGCCTGGAAATGCCACTGCAGCAATTCTGCTAAGCCCAGCCCACTGCCTGCCTCTCCCGCCTCCAGCCTGGGGCCCTCGATCATTCCAGACAGACACATGTATTTATTTTTCACTCTTTTGCATTTCTCATTTCCCTCTCCGGGTTCTCCCTCCCAGCTGGAGCCTCCTCAACCCACCCTGCAATGCGCCTCTTTCTTGGGCGGCTCCAGCTCTATGTCAACCATGTCAGAGTTGCCTGGAGAAATTGGGGAACAGGCATGGGCAAGCCCCCTCCCTCCCGATGCTGGTGCCAGGGCCTCGTCAGGGCCGAGGACATGGCCCCAGGTGCTTCTGACTAGGAAGAGAAGGGAAACGGACTGCCGTGGAGCAGGTTCATCAGCACGCCAGTGGCTAGCTCTAACCCTCGCTGCATCTCTGAGACAGACGGGGCCTCTCTAATGCTGCAAGTCAAGTGGGGAGAACTGACCAAGGGCATGGAGTGAGGAAATGGTGTAATGTGAACCCAGAAATCTCTGCTCCCAAAGCCTTTTTGGGTACCAGTGTCAGCACCAGTACAGTGACTTTGGGGACAGAGTCCAGTGCAATAAATCACATCACGGACGGTACTAACACTGTCTGACCTTGGACATGTCAGGAACCTCTTTGTGCCTGCATTTCCTCATTCATGAAACGAGGGTGGTTACCTCCTGTTATCAACCTCCTGAGATCATCTGGAGAATTCCAGTGATTCCCACGTTCAGCACCGAGGACAGTGTCCAGCCCGCAGAGAGCCCAGTAAATGCAGGTGGCTGTTGTCTCCCAAGGCTGGGAGGCTTGGAGGCTGGGAGGCCAGCGCACACGGCACAATCACGCCTCCCTCGCCAAGCGACGGGACGTGAGAACACACATAAAGCTTCGGGTTCAGAGTGGTTGCACAGCAAATTGTGCTGTTGGGACTGTGAGGAGAGAGGGTCTCCTGTCACTTCCCCCTGCAGTTCCCCTCACCCCCTGGGCAAGGCACAATTCCGGGCTGAGTGACTCCCCGGGGACACGGCAGAGCTCTCTCTCTCTCTGTCTCCTTGGCTGCATCCCAGGGCCTCCCGAGGGGATGATGGAGTCGTTTCCCCAATCTGGGATTCTTTATTGCAGCCATTACAGTTAATGCTGCACGTGGGGATGGCAAGGGGTCAGTGATTCACCACGGTTCCCCAGGCCCCATGGGAAAGCCTTCCTAGGGCCAGAAGCCCCCTCCCACCTTCTTCGCAAGTCAGCAGCTCCCCAGAATTTGCAGACAAAAAGGTGTCAGGCTTGTGGCTGCTGTAGGACTGCTTTGGGGTCACAACCCCCAGCCCCCAGGGTCAGTAGTTTACATTTTTTAAAAAAGCTTTATTTATTATCATTTTTATTATTTTAAGTTTGTTATAGGGCATACGTGCTCACCAGAGAGAGAGAGAGAGCGCGAGAAAGCAAGTCACCAGGTCCGGGACTCGAACCATGGTCGACCATATGGGAGTCCAACATCTTAACCACCACGCCACCTGCTGGCCCCAGCAGTTTACATTTTATAGGCAGTGTCTTGCCCATTCTCTCCTTTAGCCCTCACTCACACCAGCTCTGAGACACAGATGCAGTGGAGTGCTGCCAAGTGTCTAACTTCCGATTCTGGGGGAGGAGGGGTGGGCAGGGATGCCTTGCTTTGTAGTGTCTGCCAATTTCTATGGTGTAAATGCTCCACTGCAGCCCATTTCTGAGTTGCCAGTATGATGTCAACTGGCCCTCCAAACCTCTCCTAATAAAAATGCATATCTCATGAGCTGGTACATGCCAATCCAGCACACCCCTGCACTGTGGTGATTTTAAAAAATATATATAAATCAATTAATTATTATTTTTAAAATTTGCTTTAGAGCACGTGCACTCATGAGAGAGAGAAAGAGAGAGAGAGAGAGAGAAAAAGCCACCAGGTCTGGGACTCGAACTGCAGTTTGGCCATGTGGGAGTCTAGTGCCCTCCCACCGCGGCCATTTTACAGACTAGGAAACTGCTATCACAATGAAGGGTGCAAATGCGAAATAATCATTTAACCCGTTATTACATGGGTTAAGTTAACCAGTGACGATGACGGTGTATTCCACTTACTGAACAACTACTTTGTGCTAGATAATGTGATCTAAGCTCTTTACGCATACTATCTCACACTCGCACTTCAACAGAAAGGCTATTAAAAGTCACTCTGCAGATGAGGAAATGGAAGCCGGGTGAAGTTAAGTCATGACCCTCTTTGTGCTTCAATCTCCTTATTTGTGAAAACACTAATAATACTAAAACCCACCAAACTCCGGGAATAGTGGTGAGAACTCACAGAGCTTTCCATGCTCAACGCCAAAGACAGTGACTGACCAAGTTCACGGGGTGAGAAGTAGGAGAGGCAGCATTTGGGTCAAGTCGGACTTCAGAAGTGGTCCTGGCACCCTGGCAGGAGGGACTCGCTATCCGTGGTGCTGCCCGGCCCTGGGGCTAAGCTGCAGTGAAGGGCTTAAACCAGGCTGGAACAGGAAGTGTTGGCCAACTGATTCTTGAGTAAATAGGATCTCAGGGCCCAGGGGGTCTATGTGAAATGTTAGCCATAGAAGACTGGTCCTCAGAGAGCACAGAAAACCAGTGGTTCTCAACCTGGCTGCACGGTAGGCCCTCAGGAGAGCTTTAAAATAAGACCGATGCTGAGCCCATCCCCAGACCAATGAAATAGAATTCTCCCGGGGCAGAGCCCAGGCAGTGGTATTTTTTAAAGCTCCTGGCATGATCCTAAAGTGCTCCCTGGGCTCCCAGATGATGCCCTAGACGCAAACCCTGGTTGAACTGATGAGGAAACTGAGTCACAGAGGGGCTAGTGGCTTTCCAAAGGTCACCCCTCATTAGTAAGCAGCAGAGAAAGATTAAAACCGACATCTGCCTAGCCAGCATGTTGCCCTCATGGACTCCCTGAGCCTGATACCCAGAGGCAGCAGCCAGGATGCCCCACGCCAGGTCACCAGAGCGCCTCCCAACTAGAGCCAGTGCAAAGAGCAGACGCTCCTGAGAACAGACGTCCCTCACACCTCCATGGAGACTGGGTGGGCTTTGGCATCAGAGTCCTGGTTTCAAATCCACTTCCTCACTCTGGACCCTCTGCTAACTCTTTTCCCTGATCTGTGATATTGGAGGGACCCTCCCTGACTCTTAGGGATCCTATGGGGTTAGAGATGATGGTAAGAGGCTGCAAAGCCAGGTGTGCAGCAGGTGTTCTACGGGGGCTGATTCCTCTCCCCCTGCATTGTCAGGAGGCACTGGAGGGAGAGGTTTGTCGATTTCTCATCTCTGACTTATCTGGGTGGCTCTGACATAGTCTGTCATGGAGCCAGAGTTGGAACCTATGTCTAGGCTCCCAGGCCGGAGTTCTTTCCTCCAATTTTCTTTTTTTTAAGGGAAGCCTACTTCTTTCTTTCTTCCTTTTTCTTTCTTTCAGAATTATCCATTTTTAAAAATTTATTTATTTATTTATTTTCCAATTCATCAGAGGGAGAGGGAAAGTGAAAAAGCAAGCCACCAGATCCGCAACTTGAACCGTGGTTGGCCACGTGGGAGTCCAGCACCTTAACCACCAGGCCACCTGCTGGCCCCAGTTCTTTCCTTTTTGACTTTCCTATCTGTAGGGTATAATGGAGGCCCCAGAGCCCCCAGGAGGGGCCCCAGCTTGATCCAGGAGGAGGTGGCGCTGTCTGCAGCAGAGCGCAGGAGTTGCAGGTGTGACTTCTCATTTCAGCCCTGTCTTTGGCTCTGTGTGGCTGTGAAAAGCCACCTAATCTGATTGAGCCTCAGTCCCCTCCTGTAAAATGGAGCTGACACTATCTTTCCTGCCTCCCTGGGTGTGGGAGACCTCTTAAGGAGAGAAGGAGACAAAGTGCTTCGGAAAAGAACACAGCGCTAACTGTGGTGACCAAGGGTCCTTGTTGTGAAGATGCTCTAACTACCATCACGCCTCTTTCCTACCTCCTTTTGCCTCCCCACTGGGTCCGGGGAAACCCTAGGCTCACATTTAGCTTCTCAAACATTTATAAAAAATGAGTCCCACCCCCTGCTGCCAGCACTGCGTGGAACACTTTGTATTAAAAATTAAAAACCACTTGTCGCGTCCCTCCAAATACTCAGATTATACAGGAAGCAAGTCCCTTCTCAAACTCCGCCCCCCCCGCCCCCATGCCAACTCCCTCTTCACCCATCACTTACGATGCCGTTCAGCCATCACTTACGATGCCGGCTCGCTGGGTTGGTCTTGACCCCGTATCCAGCCGCCCAGCCAGGGCAGCCTAATGTGGATGAATGACCCTCAGGAGATGAAGGGAAGTGGCTGCATGGGAGGGGAGGTGGCAGGCTAGCGGGGAGGAGGCAGGTCCAGAGACCAGTGACAGGGAGGTGGGGCAAGAAAATGGGGCAGAGGTGGAAGACCAAGGACAGGAAGGACAGATATCCAGAGAGAAGATGGAGAGAAAGTGGGAAAATCGAGATCCTGGATGAAGAGCGGAGGGTCCAAGTGACAGAAATACACAGTGAGAAGGTGGACAGAGATGTGTGCCCAACAAAGGCAGAAATGCCAAAGTAGGAAATGACAGCCATTAGAAACAGAGACACGGGGCCGGTGGTGCAGGAGTTAAGGCCCTGGACTCCCACATGGCTGACTGCAGTTCAAGTCCCGGACTCGGTGGCTTGAAAATCATGCCGGGTACATGTGCATGCGTGTCCAAGGTCCCAAGAGGAGACTGGAGAAGGGACTGTGATATGACCATGCCCCATTGTGGGCGCTTTCTTCCTCTGTTTCTATGTCCCATGTATGTGCTCTCTGGCAAATTAAAAAGAAAGAAAGAAAAAAAAGAAAGAAACAGAGACAGAGGGACCGGCAGGTGGTATGGTGGTTAAGGGACGGGACTCAGTCCCACATGGTCGACCACAGTTTGAGTCTTGAATCTGGCAGTTTACTTTCTCACTTTCCCTCTCTCTCTCTCTTTCTCTCTCTCTGGTGAGAGCACATGCCCTATATCAAATTAAAACAATAATATTAATAAATAAAATTAAATAAAAATAATTCTTTTAAAAAAAGCAGAGATAGATACAACGGAACAAAGAGGCAGAGACACAGATGAAGCGGAGAGCAGGGGACAAGCAGAAGGAAGGCTAGTCTGGCCCAAGAAGGTGAGGGCCACCCTCCCTTCTTGCTAACACCCTCCTCCAGAGTCTCTGGGAAAGTGCAACACCTGCCCCTAATTCTTTCTTTCCCAGCAGATTCCAGCCATGGACTTACCCCTGCAAGACATGACGTGTCCCCTGAGAGAAAGGACTCTCCCACCATCCCAGATGGCGAGTACCAGCCCGCCTGTCCCCTCGATCTCTACGTGAGCCCTCTGTTCCGTGGCTAAGTGACCTTGCTTGTTTGGGACAACGAGAATTTAAGTCACTACAATAGGATCCTTCTGGCAGTTGCAGAAAGTAAACATTTTTCACTTAGGATTCAGTTCCATCCATTCACCTGACATCTACAGAGCACCTGCCGTGTGCTAGACCCTCGAGAGCAGCATGGTAGCTCCATCACCCTCGCACCCCGGGGCCCTGCGGGCACAGGGCTGGACACAGAGAAGGTGCTCGTGTTTGCTGAGTGATTCGTGGGTGGAAGAGACAGAGACATGGATACACTCCTCCCTGTCTAGGTTACGTGGGCCATAGGGCTAACCCCTGGGGGCTGGGGCCTCTGCTCCTGTCTGCTGCCTCCCCGTGCCAGAAACCTCCTGTCCCGTTCCCCCCAGCCTGGTGATGAGAGCCAGTGCCGTTGCTAGGCAAGGAGATATTGCACATATAGATCTTCCTGGACTTTAATTAAAAACATCTTTAGAAGTTGTCTCTGCAGAGGCCTGCGATTGATTCCTGGCTTGGGCCTGAGGGCTGCTGAGCCACACTCTCCGGCTATAGATGGGACAGTTGGAGGCTCCCAGCTTGCTGCTTCCCTCCCCAAATGAGACCTTTGGGGACCACGCTGCCTCCCGCCTTCCTCCCCTCCTCTCTGCCACCCGCGCCCTGGATTTAGGCGATGTGGCTCTCCGGATCCCATTCCTCTTCCCCATCTCGAGGCTCAGTTTCTGTAGCTGTAAATTGGGGGCATTGAAGTTTCACCCAATTACATCCCTGGGAGGAGGAAATGAGATTAGAGATGTGAAAGCGATTCTCAAACTGTAAAGTTCTTACTGAGAAATGGCCATCCCTGCTCAGAAAGCCAGGGTCGCTGTCAGATTACTCGGATTCTGGGTCCTGGCTCTGGGTCTAGTCCTGGCTCTGGCTCTTGCTGTGGAACCTCAGACAAGCCACGCTGTCCCTCTTTGCACTCGTTCCCTCGTCGGTAAACCAAGGACAGCAATACCTGCCTGCTTCTTCCCGAGGATCGTGAGAACGAAGAGAAACAGCTCTGTGGCCGCAATGCTGGCCGATAGCTGTTATCCAGTGAGCGTCCCCAGAAGCGCAGGCTGGACTGCCGAACAGTGTTTCCGCCTGTTACAGATGCTGCTCACAGAGCGCTGGAACACCTAGGCGAGGGGCTGCAGCAGGCTCCCTGGCCATTTCCACAGTCTGCTGAGCCTCTGTCCCCAGACCGGCCATGCCGATTCCATAGCAGACGGGCCCCCACATTCTCCCGCCTTCGCTCATGGCTGACATCGCAAATCCCTTTACAGGTGAGCCTGAACGAGACCCAGACCCTTTCTCAACACAGCACTGTAACCTCAACCGACTGATCAGAGCTGGTCCAAGAGAGGAAACTGGTCTGCCAGACCCAGGGGCAGGAGCAGTACCTTGCTCGCCTGCTCCACTAGTTAGCACGGATAGGTGTTTACTGAATTAGAAGCAACTACACATGTTTCTGTCCTCTGCGGTACTGCATATAAAGTGGGTGCTGATCAAGACTTGCTAAGTCAGGTGACTCATCTTTGCAAGCCCTACAGAGCCGAATACACTGGGAGTCCTGTGTATAATAGGTACTAATAAACACGTGCGAATTTAATTCAGTTATGGAGCTTTCCGTCTCCTGCAGGGCCTAGAATAAAGCCCTGGTTAACAGGTGTGTGTCGAGTTGAAGTTCTTGTTTCTGTGTCTTCCATGGTGCCAAGGGTAGTGTCATGTAGCTAGGTGGCAATGCTTAGGTGGAGGCAAACTGAATGGGTCACTGTAGACTCTCACTGCTGTCCCCTGGTTAGGTCAGGACACCCTAGGGGAGGGGCCCCATCTGCCTACATTGAAATGGTGTCTATTCCAGTTCTAACACAACTCGCTCCCTTGTTGACTTCATCCAGCCCCAGGCTGGAAATTCCCTGTCTGCGTTGAGGATGCCAAAGCTGTACCTCTTGCCCCGTCTCTCTCGCAACACCGAGGCTCAGAGATCCACCGTCTCCTTGACATTGCCACTTGGCTTCCCAGCAGACGGCTCACTGTTCACAAGCCCAGGAATGAGTTCTGAATTTGTTCTGCCAACTTTCTCCTCCCGGAGCGTTCTCTCCTCTCAGCCACAGTTGCTCAGCCCAACACTTCAGCAGCGCCCTCGTGTCCTCTCTCTCTCATGTCCCAGATTCAGTTCCGAAAGCCCATTCACTCTACCTTCGAATGTACATCCAGATCCGACGCTTCTCCCCCTGACGCTGGTCAGTCACCAGCACCTCGCGCTGGCCCCACTGCCGTCGCTCCTCACTGATCTCCCTACTTCCGACCTGGCCCCCTACTGTCTATCTTCAGCATGGCGGCCAATGAGTGGTTTTTGAATTGTGCTACTCCTCCACTCACCTTTTCACTTGGAGCAAGACCAGAAACCTTCCAACAGCTCCTGAGCCCTCTGGGATCTGCTTCCGGTACCTCCCCTGTGTTATCCGGGCACTGCCCCTCACCCTTCTTCAGCCATGCTGACCACCGGGCTATTCCTCAAACACAACAAACACACAATGCCTTACGACCTTTGCACCTGTGGCTTCCCGGCCTGGAACATTCTTCCTCGAGCTTCTTCAAGTGTGGTCCCTACGCCAGCTGCATGGGCATCACACGGGAGTTTGTCGGAAATGCAAACAATTCTAAGAGACCAGACCCACTGACCCAGAGCCCTGGGGAGGGGAGTGGCAGCCTGTGTTTTTACGGGCCCTCCAGGTAATTTGGTTGCACAATAACATTTGAAAACCAAACTTTGTTTGGGGGGGGCATAACATGACACTCTGCAAGGCTGCACCACATGGGAAGGTTCTAGATTAGAATCTAGACCTTCTTGAGCATACCAGGTGCACGTGTGCCTGTGACCTGGGTCTGGCTGAGGCTGGGAATAGATGACACGAAGACCCTGCTGGGGGTGCCCCTCCCTTTCTCTCTGTCTCTCTCACTCATGGAAGAAAGAAATTTAAAAATAATAGCAATTAAAAAAACCAAAACTACCTCTGTTTCACATAGCTCCTTGATTCCCTTCATGCAGATCTTTGTCCAACTGTCTTATAAGAAGATAGGCCTTCCCTGACCCCCTTCTTTAAAACAGCACCCTCCCACAAACACACACACGTACAACACTCCCGGTCCCCTTTCTCTGCACGGCTCTCACACCACTGGGCATATTAGACATTCGCTGTTGTCCCCTTCCCCGCCTCTGCCCCTGCTGCCGTATATATGCCTCCAGAGGCTCCCCAACACCTGGAACCGTGCCTGGCACACGTAGGCACTCCATAAATATCTGTTGCATGAATGAACCCCCCTCCAGGCTCATGAGGGAACTTGGGGTCTAGAGAGAGGCAGGGACTTGCCAAGGTCAGGCAGGAGACAGGCTTCCCTCCAGCCGCCGAGGACCTGCTTCGGTGCATTAGGCCGGCATGGCTGGCATGCCCTCCTGAGCAGCGTGGCTCATCGGAGGCCCGCGGCACACTTCCCTTCCCTTTTAAGCCGTGAGTGGTTTAATTTGCGAGCGCTGCTGCCTTTCAAGTCCCAAGCTGTGTCCCTGCTCCCTCTGATCTCCAAAGCTGCCCGGACCCCGCTGCCGCATGTCGGCCCGCCCTCCCCAGCCCGGATCAGGAGGCTCAGTAATTGTGACTGATTTTCAAAGCCGCCTGGAGTCTCCGCAAGCACTTCGGTGTCAGATTTGCTTCCCCTTCAAAAAGTTGCTCAAACGAAATAAACTAATTTAATTTCTGCTTCTTCCCTCCCCCCATCCTGGGTTCCCCGGCTTGTTCAAATGGAGGCACCTAGCTTCTCGACTTTCCCCCGGGGGGGAAAGTGAGTGTCAGTGGGCTGGGCGAGGGAGCTGACGCGGGGCTGGGTCTCTTTAGGCGGGTGCTCATGGACTGGGGGCCAGCCCTGCCTCCTGCTCTCCGTGTGACCTTGAGTGAGTCTTTGCCCTGGGTCTCGGTTTCCCGAGCTGTAAAACAGTCCGGGAACTGAGCCAGAACTTGGTCGACTGCTGACTTGCCATGCGAGCGTGGGAACGTGCCTCTGAGCTCGGTTTTCCCATCTGTTCAGTGGGGACCCTGGCTGCAGTCTGGCCACCTCTCAGAGCTACAGGGAGAGTGACTGGTGGTGGATGAGCCACCATGGCGGCTAAGCGGCTGCTCCACCCCATCCTCCCTCCACCCCAGAGAGGAAGTTTCCTCAAACGCGAGCCTGCACACGTCATGCTCTTGCTATGCCTCTCCCAGGCCACCTGCTGCCCTCGGGTCCTAGGATGTGGCTCCTGCTTCCTCCTCCAGCACCAGCTCTCGCCACCTTTCTGGCCTTCTCTGTGCGGAAATGTGATTGGTTTGGGAGGAAGTGAGAGAGGGCCATGTCTTCATCGGCCAGATTTGAAGTCAGGGGGTATGGGCAGCTGGACCTGGGGAGCCAGGGACTGTGTCTCTAACATGCTGTGTGACCTTGGATATGTCACTATTTCTCCAAGCCCTTGTTCCCCCTTTGAAAACTTCATTTCCCGGCTCTCACCAGGCTGTGAAATTCTGTGTCTTTGCCACCGACGTCTGACTTTCCCTAGCGCGGCCCTCTCCACTGAACCCGGACTTTCGGCTGCTCTTTTCAAGCTCTCCACTCAGCTGTCTAGTCAGTACTCCTCACTTAGCCTGTCTGAAACCCACCTCGGGTTTCCCTCCCTTCTGTGAACCTGCTCCTCCCATCTCAGTAAATGGAAATTCCATCCATTTCATTGCTCAGGTCAAAATCCCAACAGTCCTGGAGGTTCCTCTCTCACACCCCGCATGCTCCATTAGCAAATGCTTTCAGCTGTACTTTCTAAACAGATTCAGAAGGCAACCTCTTTCCAACACCCCCACCGGTGCCGCCTTGTTCTAAGCCGCCATCACTTCCTGCCGAGGTAACTGCAGTATCCTCCTCCTCCAGGGGAGGCCGGCTTCCGCCCTCCCCCTGCCCACCTCTTCATGGAACAGCCACGGAGCCCAAGAAACCTATGTCAGGTCATGTCATTCTTCGGAACGAGACCCTTTGGTGATGTCCCAGCTTGCTCAGCAGACAAGGCAAGACCCTGACTGTGGTCTGCATGGCTGCACGATCTGGTCTCCTCACCACTTCTGATCAGAGGAATTCAACCCCAGGACCTTTACACATGCTGGTCCCTCTGCCAGGAATGCTCATGCCCTCACTTCTTTCAAATCTTGCTTCAATGTCGCATCCTCAGAGAGGTCTTACTGGAACAATGATCTATTTGTTTACTTGCTTACTGTCTGTCTTCTTTAGCTAGAATATCACCCCACCACCAACACCATGAGAATAGGGACTCTTGTCTGCCTTTGGGGGACACTGCTTTGTCCCCAGTGCATAGTAGGTACTCAACAAATAGTTGCTTAACAAATAAATAAATACCCAGATACATAGCATTTCACATGCATGCACAGGCCTTACAGTGCCCTCGGTGAGCCATGCATGTCATGGAACGCCTATGTGCATCAGGCACACGTGTGCACCTGCACACATGCACACGGGCCCACTTCCGTGTTCTCACCCTTGTCATTCCCATTTGCCCACCATTCCTTCATGCCCACTGTTCTTACTGGCGCACTTCCATCTCTTCCACCGCTGGCTGCCTCTCATTACCCACCAGCCCTGTCAGGTGTGGCCCAGTCCGGGGAAGCTGAGGCAGACTACGGCCTTTCCCAAAAGCCAAGGGCCTCTGCTTCAGAAACGCAGCCCGAGAGGTGCTGGGAGAGGCAGCGTCCAGCCCTGGGCCACAGCACGGTAACAGTGGAGCATGGTCCAGGACCTCGAGCCGCTACTTCCTGGCCAATCCAGCTTGCAGACAACATAGGCTGACATGGTGGGGAGGGAGATGGCAACAGCTGGCTTGTGCCCCTCACCCCATGACTCCGGTTTCTACTAGAGCCTAGGGCTCCCAATGGCGCCTTGAGGGTCAGCCAGCTGTCTGGTGTCCCGTGGCGGGAGAAGGCAGAGTCACCACCATTCAGTCTCCGTGTCCTGGTGCCATGTGGATATGAGTGTCAGAGCGTGGCCTCCGTGCAGATGTGTGACTTGGTGTGTGTCATTCACAGCCATGTCTGTGAGGTCATGTGTGTGGCTTTGTCCAGGCTGCAGCTGTGACTTCCCAGGACTAAGACTGACCCCGGTGGCCACCTGGGTTCCCATCTGTACCCTGTGCCCTGGGGCAGCAGTTCCTGGCTCTTCTGCCTGCCCCAGAGTCAGCTACTCCCCTGTCCAGCAGCCTCAGCCTCCTGCACTACGTGGACAGCTGTGCACATGCAGGCGCTCTGGGTTTGCAGCCAGCCGCAGCCGGGGAAGTGCAGCCGGGCCTGGTCTGGGGCTCTGTGTGTGAGCTGTGTCCTGGGGAGGTTGTGTCTCGGCCAGCTGTGGCCTCCTAGGGGGCAGGGCAGCCAGCCA
>NW_006160120.1:447546-455360 GCF_000334495.1 Tupaia belangeri chinensis
TGCTGCTCGGTGGGTTGGGCCCGCCAGCCACAGCCGGGGAAGTGCAGCCGGGCCTGCGTTTGGGGCTCAGTATGTGAGCTGTGTCTTCAGGGTGGGGCTGTGCCTTGGCCAGCTGTGGCTTCCTTGGGGGCAGGGGATGAAATTGTTTGGGTGCTGTTCCTCTGGTTGTGCCGTGACCACCTCAAGATGGTAATGTCAGCTGTGGCTTTTGCCCATGTCTATGGGGGTGGCCGAGTCTGGACAGAAGCTCTGGCCACGTGAGGGGCTTCCTGCATGGGACTGTATGTGGCTCCGTCAGAGTAGGAGGCTGTGTTCAGGTGTGCAGCTGGGCCACTGTTCCCGGTGGTAGGTGTCCCTGTGTTTAGCTGTGCCTGGAGACGGGGCTGCGCCTGTGAGGGCTGGGGCCCCGGGCTGCATGGTCTATGTCGCTGATCTTTTGTGAAGGGCTGTGTCTGTGAGCGGGTTGTGGAGGGGTATAGAGCTGAGTTGTGTGTGGAGCTGGGCTGCGTGTGTGGTTGTGTCTCACATGCAGCTGTGTGTGTGTGGCTGTGTACAGGTATGCAACCATGTCTGAGTATGCCACTGTGTCCATAGGCAGGTCCGCGCCTGTGAATATGGCTGAGATCCAGACTGCAGCTGGGACTGGCCAGGACTATGCTTGGCCCTGGTGGCTGCCTGAGTTCCCATCTGTGCCCTGCGTTCTGGGGCACCAGTTCCTGGTTCTTCTGCTGGTCCCCAGAGAGTCAGCTACTCCCCTCATCCCCCCCAAAGCAGGCTTGACTCAGGACCTGGCAGCTCCCTTCCCCTTGTGGGCATGTCCCTTTGCCCCACTGCCCCTGCAGAGCCCGCAGCCCACCTGTGGGGGAGAGCTCGGCCACGCTGCCGATGTAGGGGCCGTGCAGGAAGCGGGGTTCGCTGTCATTGATATCCTGCACTTTAATGATGAACTCCGACTCGGGCTCCAGCAGGCGGTTGGTGGCGCGATCCCGAGCCTGGGCCCGCAGCGTGTAGAAGGTTTTCTGCTCACGGTCCAGGCGTTCCATGGCGTGGATGTCACCGGTCAGCTCGTCGATCAGGAAAATGGTCCCAGCACCTTCGCCTGAGATGGTGTACTTGATGGCCCCGTCACCCTCATCAGAGTCCGAGTGAATCTGGGGAGGCAGGGAGGAAGGCAGAGTGGAGGCTGAGGAAGCTCTTCCACCTCATCCTCCTGCCTCAAGTCCCACTGGGGGCCTATTTCTAAGCACAACTCTTCTTCAACACAGTGAAGACACTGAGGCCCAGAGCCATGCCTTACCCTACTCCAGGCCTCACTGCCTCTGGCCTGGAGCATTTCACCAGTCCCTGTCAACCCTAACCCTGCCCCTCTGCATCCAGAGCTATCAGCCTCAGATCCGGATCCGAATACCTCCTCCCCTGCTTGTAACCTTCCCATGGCTCCCCATTGCCTTTACAAAGAAGCCACCTTCACACCGCTCTGCACACGCAGCCCCCTTTCCTTACGTTTCTGCATACTGAGAGTCTACTCATCCTGCAAGGCTCAGCTCAAATGCCACCTCTTCCAGAGAGCTTTTTTGGCTACCCACCACCTCCCCTCCAAGATCTCCACAGTACATCAAGCTGGCGTCATGTTCTGCCTCGTAGGATGGCTGTAGCCAGTGCTTCTGCAACCCATGCGCATGCAAGTCACCTGGGGTCTCGTTACAAAGCGGATTCTGACTCAGGAGGTCTGGAGTGCGGCCTGAAAGTCTGCATTTCTCCCAAGCACCCGAGCTGCTGGCCCCTGACCTTACTCTGAATTATAGGTCCATCTCTCCCTGGATGCTGAGCCAGGAGCTTGGGGCAACCTTACTCATCTTGGTGAGTGGAGGGCCAGGCTCAAGACTTGGTGCCTGGTGGGGACAAGGAGTGAAGGGAAGGAGGGAGGGGAATGCAGACTGAAGGGGTACCTACAGGCCCAGGCACTACGCTAAGCAATCTATAGTTTTTGTTTTGTCTGTTTTGCTAGTCTCAATTTACAACTTTCCCCTACTGAGGATCAGAGAAGTGGGATGATTTCGTCATGGTCAGACGACTGGAGGGACAGGCCTGGCTCCTCAGCCGGGCATTTCCCCCTCCTTCCCAAAGCCTCCAGAGAGGACCCCACAGGGAGGGAGAGGAAGCATGGCTGGCCCAGCGCTGGTGCCTGCATCGTCCCCCTGTGTGTCCTCACACCAGTCACTGTGCTTTCCAGGTCTCAGTGGCTTCATCTGTAACATGGGAATCGTGATAGTGGCTCCCTCCCCCAGGTGCTGAGAGGTTCTGAGTTGAGAATCACTTAAGGCGCTCAGCGGCTGCCTGGCACCATGTGGCATCTACAGTAACGCATAGCCAGGAGAGCAGGGGCACAGCCCACACACTGGGCCTGCTGCAGGGCCCTCTCTGGGCCAGACAGGTACCCTTGGGTCTCTGAGAGGTTGGGCCGAGGACAAGGAGAGGGACCGTTTACTGTGGGTATGGAGCTTTCCCACCATTTTAACAACCAGCACGGTGATACCAGCTTGTACTAGCGGAAGCGGACATCAGGGCCGCCCGAGACGTAATGCGTCCGGTAAACGGCGGCTATCGTTATTAGTGTATTATTACAAAGCGGTAGCTATAGATAACGGGGACTTAATCCAGGCACCATTAGGCCCTAGATCCCAGGCTGCTTTCACTGCACTGAAATCTCTTGCGTGAGAAACTAAAAGGAAGTCTGTTTTCTTGCAAAAAATAAACACCCAAGTCTTTTCCCTCCAAGGCCCGAGTCTCAGAGGTATGCCTGAGCAGACGCAAGCCCACCCCCCAGAAGCTGGAGCCTCTCGGTGGGCCTCTACTCCTCTCGAAGCTTCTGTGGAGGTGGGTGTGAATGAGAGAACCCTAAAGCCCCATCAGGCCAGGGTGCCGTGGACCCCAGCCCACTCGTCAGGAGAACAGATGCCAATAAAGTCGTCACGAAGGGGGACGAAAGCCCACGTCCTGCCATGCAGGAGAAGCCGGGGTATAAATTCTGCTGGTGGAACTTGGTGTCTGAAAGGTGGATTATAGAAGTGCCATTTGGAAGATTGAATGGCCCATAAACATTTTCATATTTCATTAGCCGATTAATGGGCATCTCTCTCTTTTTGGCGAGTCTGCTGATTCTCAGCAGAAATTGCGGGGAGTAAATGGAGGCGTCTGGTGGAACCTTTCCGGGTCCCCGTCCTGTTATAGATTGCCCCAATTAATGCCTGTCCTGGGCTCCACCGAGAAGCCTTCTTCCTGTCCAGTTACTGTTAATAGATTTCTCATAAGTGGCTGGATTGTAAAAACCTCATAACTCAGTTTAATGCCCCCAATAAAATTATCTCAGGATGTCGGCCCTGAATCATTGGCAGAGCTGGGGACGAGGAGGCCTGTCTCTCCTGTTTGCTGTTTATGCTTTGCTTCTACCTTTGCTCAGGGAGATGGGACAGGAGAGAGCAGGTTTGCTCCCCGTTGGGGTGCCTCCGCCCACTTCCCAGCCAGACCTGTTGCTGTTTATCCAATCAGCAACTATTTCTGAGCGGTGAGGTGAGAGAGGGGCCACTTGGGGGCATCTGTGGCCTAACTGTTCCAGCCTCACCAGTCTTCACCTTTGCCCTGTGAAACGCCACTCCTACATCTCAGATGCGGAAACCGAGGCACGGGGAGGGGAGGGCATTTGCTCTGTCGCATAGCTAAGCATGGGAAGCCGAGCTCTTGACTCTGCCACTCACTAATGACATGGGCTCGTTGCTCTTACTGCTCTGAGCCCGTGTCCCCACCCAAGAAGTGAGATTGAGCCCTGGGCTCAGGTAGGGGTGAGGATTAAATGAGGGCGTGCTGTAATTACCCAAACACTCTCTTCATAGCTCTTTCACTTCTCTTCTGTCTCTTCCTGCATCTCCGTCATGTCTCAGCAGCCCCGGGCATTTTAACTCAGACCCTGGGCAGAGATCACTTACGCCAGAGGACTGGGGAGGAGGGAATGACGTGGTGATGTCATCGATGTTCTTCTGTGAAGTATGGCAGGGAGCTCACGCTGGGGGCCCAGCGGCTGCTCTCTGGGGACTGCAGAGTCAGGCGGGGCCAACTGGCGGGGCCGGAGCTCAGAGCTGGAGCTGAGCTGGGGCTGCCTCTCTTGCCTGCCTGGGTCCTGGTTTCTCTCAGAAGAGGGGGCACCTCTGGCTCTGCCCTGGGGAGATATTTTTCAAGATGCTCAACTGTGAGGAAGCTGGAGGATGGTGCTCTCATTTATTGAGCACCTGCTACGGCATGCAGACATGCCAACCATCTGCAGAAATCCAGCTAGACTTTGCAGAGTATATAAATATATCCCCATTTTTTGGATGAAGAAACTGAGATAGGCCCAGGGTTGTTCACTCTGACATGCAGCTGGTCTCTCTGCAGCCTCTGCAAGTCTGGTTAGTCTGCTTTCAACGGCTCAGAGGATGAAGGAGGAAGGGGCAGCAGGGTGCTGCAGGACAGCCACCGGGCCGCACGACCAGCAAGCGGCTTTGTCACGGCTTTGGCTCTGCACCCAGCAGGCCGCAGTCATTGATGGCCTTTTCTCTGAGCTTATGCTTTGCCATTTGGAAAAGAACCTCCAGTGACAAATGAGGGGAATTTATGGGCTTTGGAGTCAGGAGCAACTGGATGCCAGCTTCAGCTCTGCCGCTGACCTGCTGCACGGCCCTGGGCACGTGGCTACCTTTTCCTGAGGCCTCAGTTTTCTCATCTGCAAATGGGGCTGATACTGCTTCTTCACAGATTCTGGGGATTCGTAAGGAAACGTACAAACGCTCCTGGTCATGGCAGGTTCGCAGTACAGATCAATTTGTTTCCCTTTTCAGGCCCTGGTTTCAGGAGAGATTGAAGGGTCACCTAATGCATCCTCCCATCTCTTGACAAGAACCACAGACTGACATCCTGGTCCATTGAAGACCCAGGGACCATCATCCAATACCTTCTTGTCTTTCAAACTCAGCTTGTTTGCTCCTCCAAGCAGGCCTCTCGGATGCCCTCATATTTGGCTCCCCCTGCTCTGTGCCCTTGCACACACCCATCTCAGTGTCATACCTCCCTGTCTACGGCTGTCATGGGCCTCAGGGCATGAGGAAATTCTGTCTGAACTCCCCATGCCTGGCACGCACGAGGTACCCTGTGAATGTCTGCAGAGATAATACAGGAGTGGGAGAGTTAAGTGTGTGTGTGTGAGTCACGTGAGTGTGTGAGGTTGCAAGCTTCTGGAGTAGACGACTATCCCAAGCATATTGCGGACATGAATGATGAAATACACAACTGTCATTAGAATAACCCAACTGTCTTCTGGGGCTTCTGAGGGTCTGTGAGCCTGTTAAATGCCAGCTACACGTGACCTGGGCTAGGGAGGAGAGTCGTTGGGAACCTGTAACATTCCAGCACAGTTCTGGACCTTTCGCTGTTACCTCATCAATTTCTACAATGATCTTGCGCATCAGAAACGATTTTCTCCCCATTGTACAGATTGGCAAACTGAGGCCTGGAAAGAATCCACTCCTATCTACATCACACAGCTACCAAGAGACAGCGCTGAGGTCTGTGTGACACCACGTCCAGGGCTCCTTCCACATCAAGCGTGGCCAGCCCAGAAAGAGAAACCCCCGCTCCCTCCGCCCCAGCCCTAGATCATCAACAACATGCAAAACATGAGAGTGATGGTTTCTCATCCCAGGGGGCTGAAAAATGGGATTTACGAGGCCATTAATTACTTCCTCCTAATTAAATCAAAATTAAATGCGAGCAGAGGTACGTTTTCCTTATTAAAGACAATTAAACGGACAGTGCGGCTACGCAAATAGAACAAGTCCAGGATTTAAACGGAAAGCAAATCAAATAAAAAGCCTCCCCCGGAATGAGGGGTGTGTTCACGCCCGTGCTACTCGTAAACCAGGGGTTCATCAATTTTCTTTAAATATTAGCAACTTAATTAAATCTGCTCTCCTCCCCACTTTAATCCTGCCGTATATCTAAAATAGATCTCACCACCCACAGGAGCTGGTCATAAGTGCTGACCCCATAACTCTATCTTTTTTAAAAAAAAAATTAAAAATCCTACAAAATCCACATCCAGCTGACAGAAGCCTCGGGGGAAATTACAGTTCGGAAAAGGGATTAGTCAAAGTACCCAGATTTTATGGAAATGCTGGGAGGTTGCTCGGAGGGTGGGTGTTGCGGGAAGGTGCAGGGAAGAGGTGGCCCAGGACCACCAGGGGGGCCAGCACAGTGGCGGGGGGGGGTTGGTGTGCCACCGCAGGGCCCAGCGGTTCCTGTGGGTGCCGACGGGAGCCTGGCGGTGAGTGATGGAGGAGGCGGTTGTAAAATAGGTTACTGTTGGATGCCCGGGGTTCACTCCGTGGATGGTGCTGTTGCTAAGCTACCTTTGGAATTCGACAAGGACGGATGCTCTGAGCGGCTCCCTGGGGTGGGGGGACCAGGAAGCAGAGAATTAACTGAAACCGTGGAAAAGTCCTTTCTCCCTGAAGATCCAGACAGCGTGGCTGAGTGTGTGTGTATGCATGCGTGCGCGTGCACACACAAGCTCTCAGACGTGTGTGAGACTCAGCTGGGACAGGGACAGGTGGCTCTGAAGGGCCCAAGCTCAGATTCCTGGGGGGTGTGTGTCATGGGGAGGTGGGCTAATGACAACCTCCTCCTGTTCGGTGGGGAGTAACTGTGATGGCAGGCTGCCAGGAAAGCTTCTGGGATTTGGGGTGGGAGATCGAAGGGGTGGAGACAGTCTCTAGGTGGTGAAAATACCTGCGAGAACACAGTAATAAAGGGGGTACGAACCAGTACATCAGCTCACTGGATTCTCACCCAACACCCTCTGAGGTAGGGCCTAGTAAGAGCCCCACTCGACAGGTAAGGAAACTGAGGCCAGGGGACTTACACGGTGTGCCCACGCCAGAGGGGAAACAGAGCAGCTGTGGACTGCAGCCGGCACCTGGCTCTGCCCCTGCCCCAAACACACAAAACCATGCCTGATCTGAATGCACTTGGCAGATGTCTGCAAAGAGATGGGAACTTCGGCGTGCTTTTGTGGAGTCCCCTGGACAGTAAGAGAGCAGGGCTCTGAGTGAGGGGACGGAGGAGGAGAGCGACAGGTCACGACAGCACAGAAACGTTGAGAGCAGTTGCTATGGGGAAACGCGAGGCCCCTGGGCCCGGCACCATGCCCGGCTCACAGCCCACACTGAGTCCGGGACTCTGGAGTTGAAGTGGGCATGGAGTCGGTGTCAAGAGTCCTGGTTTCTTGGGCTGGTTCTGATCCCCTGCTGCTGTGAGGCCCTGGCACGATCTGGACCTCGGTTTCCCCTTCGTACCGTGAAGGGACTTACGAGGGCCAACAGACCACGATTCGGGGAGATGGGGTGGGGCTCGGCGGGGGCAGCTGAGATGGCACAGAAGGTTAGGTGGGTGCAGGTGGGTGCAGTGAGGCAGCAGTTGGTTCTTCTTGTCTTCTTGGCACGTGCAAGGGAGGCCCTGACAGAGCCCCTAGCTGAGCCCTGGCTGCTGGGCACATGTCGGGGCTAGGGGACCCATTAGGGCCACCATGTCTGACACGTGGGCAGCTGTGTATCAGGGTCTCTCCTGGGTTTTCTTGGACTGAAGGCCTTTAGGCTTGGAATACTGGGGGTTAGGGGGGCTTGGAGAATCAGGTAGGGGCTGGCCTCTGCTACTGGGGGCTTAAAAACGCCAACAGACGTCGAAGGCTCAAGTTCTGGCTAAGCTGGGGTCGTCGGGGTGGGAGAAGC
>NW_006160120.1:455962-461645 GCF_000334495.1 Tupaia belangeri chinensis
CATGAGAGGGAGCGATGATTTCTACCCTGTCGTTTAAAGGCTAAATACTCTGTGTGGAATCATTAAGAAACAACAAACAAGCTGCAGGCTGACAACTTCACAAGCTCAGTTTTCGTTTTTAATCCTCGGCAACCTCAGCAAGTGGGCTCTCAGCTCCATTTTCACACACAAAAAGACCCAATCTCAGGACGGCAAGTGACTTGTTCAAGGCCCCATGTGACGGGGTTGGTAGAAGCAGGTCTCGAACTTGGGTGAGTCTGTCCCAGACCCTGCAGTCTTGGCGACTTCGTACATAGCAAGCACAGGGCCCTCCTCTCCTACTTCTCCCCCCATCCTACCAGCCCTGTGGCCCATCTCGGAGACCCTACTGGGACTCGGCAGTCCAGGCTTGGCTACTAAATTCATGGGTGATCCTGCGCCAGGCCCGAACCTTTCTGTGCCCTAGCTGTCAAACCCTTGCTTTGCTCGGTTGTGGAGCTCAATAGCACCACAGCTATGGAGGGGATGAAGCCAAGGGCCAGGGATTATTGTGTCTAGACCAGAGAAAATCTGCTTTACCTGCAAGGCAAACCCAAAGGTTTACACTTACACCTCTCTCCTTGTCGAGGACCCTGATCCCTGAATTTCTACACTGCTCAGCTTCCCAATCCTCAGACTCACTTACGCACACAGGAAGTGCTGGAGTTGGCCTCCTCCCACCCCTGCTGCAACCAAAATTTCCTGGAAAGCTGATCAGCCTTAACCGAATCCGGAGAATGGGCCCTGATCACCAGCCCACTTTCACGTCCTCGAATTACCTTCCACCTCAACAATTCCTGACAAGTCTCTGAATAAGCCAGGTTTTTTCAGCCCTCTGAGTCTGTGTATAGGCTATACCTTCTTCCCCATCAGCCCAATGAACTCCTACTCATACATCAAAATCCAGTTTGGGTGTTTCCTCCTCCATGAATCTAGCCAACAGATACCATTTCATGAGTGTCCACTCAGTGTCAAGTGCTCACTTATGAAGCTTTGTGTGTCCCAGGGTGTTTCTGCCATTCTGGAGAGCCCCAGATAGCAGAAACCACTTCCGCATCACAACTGAGTCCCAGGAAGGGTTCAGAGACCCAAGGGATGCATCAAAGTTCTCAGCTCGTTGTACTCCAAGCACAGAACTTCAGCCAGATTAACCCCCATTTTACTCAGAGTGCAGGAAGTAGCTTTCATTCATTCATTCGTTCATTTAATGAACTGTGCACTGTCCGTGCTAGGCACTGGGGATTTCGTGGTGAGCAAAGCAAACACGGTTTAATAGGAAAGACACACATTAATTGCATAATCAAACAAACACATGCATAATTAAAGTACGGAGGAAGATGCAGGAACCCGAGGGTACCTCACAGGGGATCTGTTCTAGCCTGCAGCGGGCAGGAAAGGCCGCTCCGAGGAAGCGGCATTGGAGCAGAGACCTGTAGTGAGGTACAAGGGAGTCAGCAGAAGGAGCAGGGAGGAGCGATTCAAGGGCAGGACACAGCCTAGGCAAAGGGACGAGCATGCGGGGCAGGGGAACTTGCAGAAGGGCATGGGCATGGGAGGGCACAGGGCAGGTGGCGGAGACAGTGTGGAGAGATGAGGCTGGAGGAGGAGCCAGATCTTACAGTCAGTGGGATGGAATCTGAGCCTGACAGCAAGTATTTCCAGTGGGGGTCAGCAAGCTTTGCAAGATTGTGTCTAAATTCCACCCGTGCCCAGCAGCGAGGACTAAGATGCAGAAAGGAGATGAGAAAGGCTGGATGGAGTGGGAAGTGGGGTTCATGACCCAGCTGTCTGCCTCTGGCCAGGGGACAGCTGGAGGTTCGGGGACAGGAAGTAGAGGAGCAGGGGAACTAGAGTTTCTTGCATCTGCCAGTGGGTGTCCCTAGGGCCCTGGGGGCTGAACAGCTGGTGCGGCCCTAACGTTACCTTGCCCACGTACAGCGGCTCCGTGCCCGTGTACTCCTCCACCACGAAGAACTGGTTCCACACCCAGCCGCGCTTCACTCGGCCCACGCCCTGCGCGCCATCCTGCGCAGCGCGGGGTTCCGACGGCGGCGCGGGCGTGCCGGCTGCCCACAGGCGCCCCAGCAGCGGCGGCGGTGGCAGCAGCAATAGTAGCAGCAGCGCAGAGGACAGCGCGGCTCCTGCCCGGAGCCCCCTACCGTCGGGCCGCGGCCTCATGCTTGGCCTGCGCAGGGCCAGAGCTCAGGAGCATGGACAAGAGGCACCAGAGCGCCGCCGCTCGGTAGCACGACAGAAAGGGTGCCGTCACATGGTGGCCTCGGCGTGGCCGCCTGGGCGCCGCCCCGGACGGGGCATCCGGGCCCTGAACGCCGCCAGCGCCAGCCGCGGGGTTGCTGGGCTGGAGGGGAAGGGGGCGCGGCGGCCCCCGGGGCATGGACGGCCCCCAGGGTCCTCGCCCGCGCCCCCTTTGGCGCGCTGGGTCCGGATCAGCAAGCAGCGCCTCTACCGCTCCGGAGTCGGCTGTGCGTCATGGTCTCTGCTCAGAGACGTGCGGGCTGGGCCCAGCGATCCTTGCAGGACTAGGGGCCGTCCTGATCCATCAAGGGCCTGCAAGAAACAAGAAAATAGCAGAGGGGTTCTATGTTGGGGAGGGCAGGATGAATCTTTGATCCTCCGGACACTAATTCAACACCAGTCCTGCCCCTGACCCTGTCCAGGGGGACAGACAGAACGGTGACACATGGTGGCCCCCCACCTGAGTCCAGAGTGTAATAGGCTGCCCTTCTCTTCCACACCCCCTTCCTTCCAGTTCCAGTCTCGTCTCCCCTCTCTGCAACCCTCTGCCCCTCTCACGGCCCCTCACTCTCCATGGGCCTTCACCCGCCCTACGCCAGCGAAGCAGGGACCTCCTGCTCCTGCCCCTGGCTGACAATCTCCCCTGCCCATCACACCTAGCCTCCAGAAGCCCCCCTCTCCAGGCACTTCTGGGAGGGGTCTTCAAGACCCCCCAGGCCCATGCCTCCTGGATGCACAGAATCCAGCACCTGGCCCTCACCCCCCCTAAGTAGCACAGAGAGGGCATTAAATGGGAAATGGGTCCTCAGCGAAGGCTCCTGGACATGCTGCTACCCTATATCCCCTGAGGGAAGAACTCCTGAGTCTCAGAGGGACCTGCCTGGAGGAACCACATGTGACTTGGAACGTGGTCACCACCCTTTTGAGCTTGCCATTCTTGTCTCCCCAGCAAACCTTCCTTTCCCTCTCCTCCCCCATCCTGGGCGGCACTGCCATCCCGGATCAATCCATCTCCCCTCCCCTCCCTCCATCAGATCCTGCTTTCAGCAAGAAAGGATCTGAGGGACTGACGCCTACTCAAGCCATAATGATGAATAATGGCTTAATGTGGGTGTTTACAGGGGACAGCAATGCTGCTTTAATGGAGGAACTTCAGGCGTGGAGAAGAGCGAGTGGAGGTGAGGGGCTCAATCCCCCCATCAGCACCCAGTTCAGCGCAGTTCAACGACTCACTTCCACTGAGCTCCCTGTGCCGGTTCGGCCTGGATGTGGGAATAAAAGCAAAGGAGCTCAAGGGTCAGTGGGGTGCACGGTGGGACACCCCTCCCCACTAACAACCTAAATACCCTGTCATGGGGAATACTAAGCGTGTACGTGGGGCCAGTAGGTGGCGTGGAGGTCAAGGTTCTGGATCCCACATGGCCGCCTCTGCAGTTTGAGTGGCTGGACCTGGTGGCCTGAAAAAGACACTGGGCACGTGTGCATGCTTGCCCGAAATCCCAAGAGGAGATGGGACTGTGGCATGGCCATCCTCTTTGGGGCGTGGGTGTGATTTCTCACTCCCTCCTCCCTCCCCAGCAAGTGCACATACCATACAGCAAAAACTTAAAAAAAAAAAAAAAAGTATACATGAAGACAACCTGAGACCTGTGGGGTGCAGAGGAATAAGCACAGATGTTTTTGGAAATGGGAAGTAGGAGTAAGGGAGAAAATCAGGGCTGCTCCTTGGAGGAGGAGGCATGGGAGCAGAATGAGGAAAAGGGGCGAGTGGTCCAGGCAGAGGCACGTGCATGCAGGCTGGGAGCAGACTGCTAGTTTGGGGTGGTAGGTAGGGAACATGAGGTATGTGACTGGGCAGAGGGTTGGAGGGAACTGACCTGGTTCTAGCCAGATCTTCCTGAGGACAAACGAAGTGGCTCGAGTCTTCAGGGAAGATGAAATGCAGACCAGCTCCTCGACCCCGCACCATGGTGGCCAGCCCGCACGCCCTAAGTGCACGTGCATCACAGCTCCGGTAGCCCGTGCTCTGTTCCCCTGGTGCATGCCTGACCACAGCGCTTTCCCCCAGTTTCAGCTCCAGAAAGGTTTCCTTTCTTTGTAAAAATGTCTTGCTATAGGACATGTGCACTTGCTGGAGAGAGAGAGGAAGAGAGCGCCCCCACAATGGGGCATGGTCGCACTGCCATCCCCTCTCACTTCTCCATCCTGCTGGGATCTGGGGCGCACACGCATGCACACATGCCCGGTGTGTTTTTCAAGCTGCAGGGTCAGGGTCAGGATTCAAACCAATCACGTGGGGCTTGTGTTCCCTTAACTAGGCTATGGGGCCAGCCACAGAAATTCTTTCTCTTTAAGATAATTTCTCCAGAGAGAGAGAGACAGACAGGCAGGCAGAGGGGAAGTGAGAAATCACTATCCCCCTCCAGGGGGGATGGCCACAATCCCTTCTCTATTCTCCTCTTGGGATTTTGAGCACACACACACACACACACACACACACACACACGCCTAGTGTGAGTCTCAGGCTGCTAGGTCTGAGACTCCAGCCCAGGTCGGACACATGGGAATTCGGTGCCTTTACCTCCACATCACCTACTGCCTCCCCTGAAATTCTTTATGGAAGGGGTCTCAGGACAGGGAGTTGCCTGTGAACATGAGGGTGATGGTGAGGGGGTCACACTGCATTTCTGGGGCCAGCTTCATGGTGCAGCTTTAATGGGCTGCTGGGAAGTCAGATCCCACGTGTGGATCACAGTTCGAATCCCCCACATAGTCAGCCCGAGGTGCACATGTGCACAAATGCCCAGGATCTGCGGGGCTGGAGGGCCCGAGGAGGGGAGAGCGGTGTGATGAGACCCTGTGGAGGGTGCTTCTCTCTCTCTTCTCTCTCACTTTCACGTGTGCACAGACACTCTCATGAGTAAAGAAAATAATTTGGAATCAGAAACATCAGCTTGTAGGAAGAATGGAGGGGAGCGGTCCAGGACACTGCTCCCTAGTTCCCTCCTCCCCTGATGCCCTGCCTGGTAACGAAGCAGGATCCAAGGACCCGTGACCCTGTGGCGAGCATCCCTGCACCCTCTCCCCACCCCACCCCATTTCGTGCCCCTGGGCAGACACCCCGGCGGTCCCCGCAGTCCCTGAGCGGAGCTGCAGCCTCGGGGGTCCAGCCTGGACTCGCCACATTCTGGCCGTGGCTGGTCGGCGTGAGGCTGGAGTGACGGGGGCCGAGGCGGCTCCGCAGCCTTCATTTCCTGGACTTGTGCATGTCACATGCTGAGTGTCCACTGCCTCTGCCAGGCCGTTCCAGAGCCACTGGGCCCTGCAGGGATGCAGAGGGAGGGGCGGGAAGGAAGGAAGGTTTGGAGGGAGGCTGGGCCGCCTGTGGGAGGGGTGTCGGAGGGGAAGT
>NW_006160120.1:461658-464598 GCF_000334495.1 Tupaia belangeri chinensis
GGAAAGTGGGCCAAGCGGAGACCCCTGGGGTTCACAAGCACCCCGCTGTTGCTCTCCCTCTGTCCTTCTCTCCCCCCTTTCCCTTTCTAATACCTTTTATGGTTGGGGAGGGGCCCACAGAGATGGAACTGTTCATTTATTCATCCATCAAACATTAGTGTCTACTGTAACGAGGGAGACAGAAATGCATGTCATTCATTCATTCAACATACTTTAAAAATCGTTTCTTGGGATAAGATAGCAAGAAGCAAACAGTTTTTCAGCCACACACACACACACGCACACACGCACAGGCACACACGTGCATACGTATATACACATATCAGGAGAGAGGTGCATTTCTTTCGGTCATTCATTCAATCTTCCCACAAGTATTTATGGGCCTCTCTCAGCGGCCAGCCCCTGTCCTGGGCACTGGAGACATAGCAGTAAACAAAGTGAAGTCCTGGCCCTTCTGGAACTGAGCTTCTGGTGGAGGAGACAGATAACAAAGGAACGAATTGACAATGCAATTTCAGGGAGTGAGAAGCACTGAGCACAGTAAGGCAGGAAGGGGGCGGGGAGAGAATGCTGGGAGGGCGTAGGCTCTGGGGGGCCTCTCATAGGAGGGAATATTTACTGAGTCCGGGAGGACTGGGAGGATGAGAAGGAGCCAGGCACAAAACGGTTCCACATAGGGAACAGCAGGTGCAAAGGTCCAGAGGCCGGAACTAGGGGAGGTGACCCTTGAACTTCAGTGGAGGAAGGGTTTGGACCATTGAGTTTGCGGTTTGGGGAGGAGGAACTTGCAGTGGAAGGGCTGTCTGGGGCAGAGGCCTGGACTCAAATCCCCACTGTGGACAGAAGTCCAGGAGCATTGTCAAAGCAACATAGCATTCTTGGTGCCAGAGCCAGGCCTCGAACCCAGGACTTGGATTCCCCTGGGCCTAGGGCAACTCTGGGGACCAGGAAAAGGCGCTCCTCAGATGGATGCAGCTGAGTGCTGGGGGCACGCTTGGCCAAGGGGGGTCAAAGCTGCTCCCCCAAGCAAGGCACAACCTTCAATGTTGTTTGAGGGGTGGGGCCCCAGCACTCACATCCTCCCCTCCCACTCCCCTACCTGGGCCTTCACACCTCAGCCACCAGGTCACCCCTCAGGCTTTGGCTGGGTTCCCTGGCCACCTGCCAACTCCTCCCCACTCACCAGCCCTGCCAGGGCTCCTCTCTCCCGTCCCTCCCCTTCCCTGCCCCAGCTGCTCCACAGGGATGGTGGCAATTGCAGGACCCTGTCCTGGCATTCACAGTCTGCCCAGAGCTGCACTTGGCTCTCAGGGACTCGTGAGTGACTGGGGCACATGGCCTTCCGTGGGGCGCGGAGCCCTACCTACTTCACAGAGCTGTTCTGTCCCGGATGGGGTTAAAGACTGAGCCCCGGCTGTCTCCATTCATGCTGGCTGTGGCCTGTCCACTCTCCTGCGTCGCCTCCTATAACCCATGTGTCCACGTGGTCTCCATGTGCATTGGGACATGTGTGTGCAGTCACGTGCCAGCCCAGGCAGACACCCATGAGACAGAAACACTGCCCCTCCGCGACGTGTAGGCGCAGTGAAGAGAAGCAGCTCCACGGCCAGTGCTAGTGTGCTGCCCCGAGCCCAGACCCCATACGGTGGCCGCAACTAAAATCCTCACCCCCTCAGCTCGAAACACATCGGCTGTGGGACCTGCAGATGGTGTAATGGCTACATCGCTGGACTCCTATGTAGCCGACCACGGTTCGAGTCCTGGACAGGGTGGTTTTAAACTCATGCTGGGTGCGTGTGCATGTGTGCCCAAGATCCCAAGAGGAGAATGGAGGAGAAGGGATTGCGGCGTGACCATCCCCCCTGGGGGGTGATTTCTCGCTTTCTATTTCTCTGTCTCTCTCTGTCTTTCTGGAGAGTCCACGCACCCTAGAGCAAAGACCTCTCCGAAAAAAAAGAGAGAGAGAGAGAGAGAAGAAACACATTGGGTGTGAGCTCGAGTGCCCAAGACCTGACGGGCTGGAGGGCTGCCAGGAGGGGGTATTGCAGTGTGACCAGACCCCGTGAAGGATGCTCCCTCGCTCGCTCGCTCTCTCTCTCGTGCACACATATACTCTATCATGAATAGAGGGAAAACAATAAAAATAGAAGACACAGGTAGGGTCCTTGTCCTTGCAAGGGGACACAGAATATAAATAAATTACATGTCAGACCCTGGGGTGTGCTATGGGGAAGCACGACACAGGGTAAGGGACACAAACAAACAAATGAAAACACACAGGAACAATAATGACCAAAAAAAAAATCAACAACTAAAATAAAGCATAGACAATGGGAGTATAGGAAACACATGCACAGCTATGAAGGCTCAGAGGAGTTCATGTCTAGCTGGGTAACCATGGTGGGCTGCCTGGAGGAGGGGGCATTGGAGCTGCTCCTCAAAAGGTGAGGAAGATTTGGACATGGGGAGATGACATAGGAAATTACAAGAAGAAAGAACTTGAGCAGAGGACCCCTTACAGTTTGGACAGGGAAGAGGGACTGGTGTAGTCTGGCTGGGTTTTATGGGGTACAGAGTGGTGAGAAATGCAGAAGGCATGGCTGGCTACAAACAACCAGTCCATCTCGCATCCTTTCCTGTTTCATTTCAATTCATGCTCAGCTTGGCCATGTGCTCAGACCCTCCTCTGTGAACAGCAACTAGACTAAACTGATAAAAGCCACTCCCCCGTCTCCACCAGTATTTGGTTTAGAAACTATCACATGTAAGATCACATGGCATGATTTTGGTCAATGAAATAGAAAGAAATCTCTTCTGGTGAGCTTCTGAAAAAAAAAAAATCACTCTTAAAAATAAGATGCCTTGGGGCCAGCAGATGGCATGGTGGTTAAGGGCACTGGACTCCCACATGGCTGACTGTGGTTCAAGTCCTGGACCTGG
>NW_006160120.1:466097-473255 GCF_000334495.1 Tupaia belangeri chinensis
GGGATAAGATAGCAAGAAGCAAACAGTTTTTCAGCCACACACACACACACGCACACACGCACAGGCACACACGTGCATACGTATATACACATATCAGGAGAGAGATGCATTTCTTTCGGTCATTCATTCAATCTTCCCACAAGTATTTATGGGCCTCTCTCAGCTGCCAGCCCCTGTCCTGGGCACTGGAGACATAGCAGTAAACAAAGTGAAGTCCTGGCCCTTCTGGAACTGAGCTTCTGGTGGAGGAGACAGATAACAAAGGAACGAATTGACAATGCAATTTCAGGGAGTGAGAAGCACTGAGCACAGTAAGGCAGGAAGGGGGCGGGGAGAGAATGCTGGGAGGGCGTAGGCTCTGGGGGGCCTCTCATAGGAGGGAATATTTACTGAGTCCGGGAGGACTGGGAGGATGAGAAGGAGCCAGGCACAAAACGGTTCCACATAGGGAACAGCAGGTGCAAAGGTCCAGAGGCCGGAACTAGGGGAGGTGACCCTTGAACTTCAGTGGAGGAAGGGTTTGGACCATTGAGTTTGCGGTTTGGGGAGGAGGAACTTGCAGTGGAAGGGCTGTCTGGGGCAGAGGCCTGGACTCAAATCCCCACTGTGGACAGAAGTCCAGGAGCATTGTCAAAGCAACATAGCATTCTTGGTGCCAGAGCCAGGCCTCGAACCCAGGACTTGGATTCCCCTGGGCCTAGGGCAACTCTGGGGACCAGGAAAAGGCGCTCCTCAGATGGATGCAGCTGAGTGCTGGGGGCACGCTTGGCCAAGGGGGGTCAAAGCTGCCCCCCCAAGCAAGGCACAACCTTCAATGTTGTTTGAGGGGTGGGGCCCCAGCACTCACATCCTCCCCTCCCACTCCCCTACCTGGGCCTTCACACCTCAGCCACCAGGTCACCCCTCAGGCTTTGGCTGGGTTCCCTGGCCACCTGCCAACTCCTCCCCACTCACCAGCCCTGCCAGGGCTCCTCTCTCCCGTCCCTCCCCTTCCCTGCCCCAGCTGCTCCACAGGGATGGTGGCAATTGCAGGACCCTGTCCTGGCATTCACAGTCTGCCCAGAGCTGCACTTGGCTCTCAGGGACTCGTGAGTGACTGGGGCACATGGCCTTCCGTGGGGCGCGGAGCCCTACCTACTTCACAGAGCTGTTCTGTCCCGGATGGGGTTAAAGACTGAGCCCCGGCTGTCTCCATTCATGCTGGCTGTGGCCTGTCCACTCTCCTGCGTCGCCTCCTATAACCCATGTGTCCACGTGGTCTCCATGTGCATTGGGACATGTGTGTGCAGTCACGTGCCAGCCCAGGCAGACACCCATGAGACAGAAACACTGACCCTCCGCGACGTGTAGGTGCAGTGAAGAGAAGCAGCTCCACGGCCAGTGCTAGTGTGCTGCCCCGAGCCCAGACCCCACACGGGGGCCGCAACTAAAATCCGGGACTAGCAGATGGTGTAATGGTTATATCACTGGACTCCCACATGGCCAACCACAGTTCAAGTCCCAGATCCAGCGGTTTTAAACTCATGCTGGGTGCATGTGCATGTGTGCCCAAGATCCCAAGAGGAGAATGGAGGAGAAGGGATTGCGGCGTGACCATCCCCCCTGGGGGGTGATTTCTCGCTTTCTATTTCTCTGTCTCTCTCTGTCTTTCTGGAGAGTCCACGCACCCTAGAGCAAAGACCTCTCCGAAAAAAAAGAGAGAGAGAGAGAGAGAAGAAACACATTGGGTGTGAGCTCGAGTGCCCAAGACCTGACGGGCTGGAGGGCTGCCAGGAGGGGGTATTGCAGTGTGACCAGACCCCGTGAAGGATGCTCCCTCGCTCGCTCGCTCTCTCTCTCGTGCACACATATACTCTATCATGAATAGAGGGAAAACAATAAAAATAGAAGACACAGGTAGGGTCCTTGTCCTTGCAAGGGGACACAGAATATAAATAAATTACATGTCAGACCCTGGGGTGTGCTATGGGGAAGCACGACACAGGGTAAGGGACACAAACAAACAAATGAAAACACACAGGAACAATAATGACCAAAAAAAAAATCAACAACTAAAATAAAGCATAGACAATGGGAGTATAGGAAACACATGCACAGCTATGAAGGCTCAGAGGAGTTCATGTCTAGCTGGGTAACCATGGTGGGCTGCCTGGAGGAGGGGGCATTGGAGCTGCTCCTCAAAAGGTGAGGAAGATTTGGACATGGGGAGATGACATAGGAAATTACAAGAAGAAAGAACTTGAGCAGAGGACCCCTTACAGTTTGGACAGGGAAGAGGGACTGGTGTAGTCTGGCTGGGTTTTATGGGGTACAGAGTGGTGAGAAATGCAGAAGGCATGGCTGGCTACAAACAACCAGTCCATCTCGCATCCTTTCCTGTTTCATTTCAATTCATGCTCAGCTTGGCCATGTGCTCAGACCCTCCTCTGTGAACAGCAACTAGACTAAACTGATAAAAGCCACTCCCCCGTCTCCACCAGTATTTGGTTTAGAAACTATCACATGTAAGATCACATGGCATGATTTTGGTCAATGAAATAGAAAGAAATCTCTTCTGGTGAGCTTCTGAAAAAAAAAAAAATCACTCTTAAAAATAAGATGCCTTGGGGCCAGCAGATGGCATGGTGGTTAAGGGCACTGGACTCCCACATGGCTGACTGGGGTTCAAGTCCTGGACCTGGTAGCTTGCTTTCTCACTTTCTCTCTCTCTCTGTCTCTCTCTAGTAAAAAAAAAAAAAAAGCCTTAAGGAAATGATGACTTTTCTGCATGCGTGAGGAGGTGATGGCTGGAGCAACAGCAGCCATTTAGGCACGGTGAAGGGAGATACTTCAAGAGGTCAGTGAGACCTACTAAGGAGAGACGGAACTATCTGTGCCCTTGACATTGTTGAGTCATTGAATTAATCCACCGGGGTCTTGAATCCAGCTCCAATCCCTATTTCCTCTAGACTCTCATTCTCTCTCCTCTGAACTCCGTCAGATCTGTCTGGCTGGGTCTCCTGGGACTTGGTGTCAGCGGTAATGGCAGGCTTCTGAGGGACAAAGATCATGGCTACTCCTCCTGTTCCCGCCCTGCTTCCCACACACTGCTGGCAGAGCCAAGCATAGAGCTGGGGTCTGGGAGGAACTTAGGAGAAGCTTGCTCCAGGCAGGCTTCAGGGGTGCACGGGCGACGTGACTTTCTCTCTCATCGAGCAGCTGCCAGCCTTGCTGACTTGCTGTGGTCCCGTCTATGCTCTGGGCATCGCTGCCACTGTCCACAGTGTCCTTCCGGAGTCTGGACTGGGTGGCCAGCATGTCCTTTCTTGCTTTCTCAATGCCCTGGGCACCATCACTGCCAAGACTGTGTGGCTGCCAGCTCAAGGACTCTTGGCTCTCCTCTGTCATCTGGCTGTCTCCCTGGGGACAGGAGAAGGGTTTCTTATCCTACCCGTCCCACATTTGTTTCCTGTCCGCTCGCTCTGCCAAGACCAAGAAGGGGGTTGGGCACGTGGCCTCCAGGCAGGACAGAGCTGGGGAGTATTCTTGGCACAGCCTAGAGCCCCTTACCCCTGCCTCTTCCCCAAAGCTACGGAACGTCTACCCTCACCTCTGGGGCAGAACTTGACATTCAGGGAACCTAAAGTCATGAGGCCCAAAGTCAGACCAGGGTTTGTGTTCCGGTCTCATCGTTACCAGTGTTGTATGCCCTCGGCCACTTGCTCCGTTTCTCTGAGCTTCAGTTTTCTCATCTGAAAAATGGGGAAGATAGTGCTTACCTCCAGAAGTAAGAAATAAATGAGATGTTGCACGAGAGGGGATCCGTGATGTTTGGCAAGGTGTGCTAGCTAGGGTAACAATAGTGACCACTATTATTATTATTTCTGGTCACTGGACAAATACTGCTGGACCCCTATTATGAGCGAAGTGTCCTGGCCAGGTAAAGGGATTCAGAGAGATGCGACCACTTGGTTGTCTTTTTATCTGTGTGCGCATCTGTTTAATAACTGCCCATCAGCCCCCAGGTGTGTTCCACTCCAGGAAGAGCAAAGCCTTGGCGAAGTCGCCTTCTGCTCCAGCACTAGACTGACAGCTCGGGGAGGGAGGTGTCGTTCACTTGTTCATTCATTCATGCCCTGGTTCTGCCCAGCGTACCGCGTGTACTGTCCCCTCTCCACACCCGCCTGGCTCCCGGGTCTGTCCGTGGGAGCTGTGCCTGGCGGTCTGGCTCCTCCTGCCCCGTCCAAGTCCCAAGGGCACCGTGCCCGCTGGATCCTGAGCCCACAGCTCTCTGCGCTTGGTTGTGCCTTCTCCCCCAGGAAATGATTCCTACCAGCTCGGTGTTCTCCCTTATGGGGAGAAAATACAGGAGCTATCGAGGCAATGAGGGTGCTGGAAATAGTTGCCTTGTTTCTGATTGCCTTTCACTGCTCCTGCCCCTAGGTGCAAGGCACCGCAGAGCCATAAACAAGGGAGCCGGTCGCTTACTGCCTTGGCATGCCTGTGGCATGCAAAAGCATGTGTGTGATGGTGCACCTGTGTGCATTTGCATCCCTGACGGTGCGTGCAGGGGCAGCAAGCACGTGCACTGTATCCCTGCACCTAAAGGACTCCCTGCACGTCGTAGGTGCTCAGTGACTAGACAGGGGCCTGCCCTGGTGGGCTCCTCCTGGGCCCAGGGTGGGATGCATGGGTGCCGCTGGGAAGGAGGGTCTTTACGTGTGCATGTGTTTGTGTTTGGGTCAAGATGTGCTAAAATTTCTGGGCTCAGCAGCTGGACAGGCAAGCACAGTGGCGACCAGGGGAGGAGCGATCTGACTGGGGTCATGCAGTCCAGGTATCGTCCCCTCTGCAAAGGCTGACCCAGGACCCCTGCTCCTGCCCCTCGTCTATGCTGAACACGCTACAGGTGCACCTCCGTGAGGCCTGGCTCGGTCCAGCTCTCTTTCACCTTCCAGACGCAGCCCGGACTCAGACCCAGTGTCACTGGTTACCACATACAGTCACAAAAGGTTTTCGCGCGCAGTCACTCCATGCTCAACCTACTGTTACTTGTCCTCAATTTTCAGATGAGGAAACTGAGGCACAAAGAGGCTATGCGACTTGCCCAGGGTCACTCCAGTCTTGGAGACTGGCTGGAAGGCCCCTCCTGACCTGGGCCCGCCTACTCTACTGCATAGTCACCATCTCTTTTCACGCTCCACCTCCCCAGCGGATGAATCCACCGGCAGTTTAGGACTGTCACGCCTTTGGGCCTTGGCTCCTGCTGCTCCGGGTGCAGGACTCCCCTCCCCTCTTCCCCCATGCCTGTTGCTCCATGTCCACTCCTGACCTGCCTTTCAGGCCCAGCCCAAGTCTCTCCGCTTCGTGCAGTCTCTGCCTCCTCCCTGGCCCCAGTGAACGCGCACACACCTGAGCCCGTGGCTCTCCCGGCCTCGGTCTCCACACTCTGCCTGCTGTTCTCCGCTCTTCAGCTCACACTTGGCGCTGAGTGGGAGCGGGCACTGGGAATGTGAGCGAATGCTTACAGGGGTGCAGGATGGACGGGGGCAGGGCACACGGTAGGGCAGCCCGGTTACCTGCCCCCACTGCCCATCCGTGCACCGTTTCCTCCTGCTTATTCCCATTTACTCATTCATCAAATATTTACTGAGCCCCTACTATATGCCAGGCACTGCTGGAGGCTAAAGATGCAGCACTGTGCAAGTCCCACACCCTCTCTGGCCTTCCGTGGAGTCTCTTCTCTTCCATGCATGTGCAGGTGTGTGTACATGTGTGTGAACACGTGTGTGAGCATGTGTGTGAGCACATGTGTGTGTGTGTGAGCACGTGTGTGTGTGTGTGTGTGTGTGTGTGTGTGTGTGTGTGTGTGTGTGTGTGTGTGTGTGTGTGTGTGTGTGTGTGTGTGTGGACTAAGAGATAAATTCATTAGCTCAATAACCCTGCAGCACAAAGAAATGTACAATGACCAACTGGTTAATTTCTGCACAGAGAAAGTTCAGGGGACCCCCACCTTTAATAGGGATCATGACCCCACTGGGGATGGGTGACCAGCCAGGAACAGTTCCCCGAGGAAGGGGGTCTTAAGCAAAGCCACACACAAGGGACTGAAAGGTCGGGGCCAGGGCTCAGGGTGGGAGGGGAGCGGCAGAGACGCAGCTTACCGAGGGGCCGGGTGAGTTAGAGTTTGGCCCAAGAGCAACGAGAAGGCCTGCAGGGCTCCTAGAAGAGGAGACTCATCAGATCTGTGGTTTCAAAGAGATCGCTGTGCTGTCACTTGAGGGCCAAACTGCGACGTGCCAGGCTGGACAGAAGCTGGGGCACCGAGGAGGAGGTGGAAGCAGTATCTGGGAGGCTCGGGCCAGGGAGCCCGCCGTGGGATGGAGAAGAGGTGACAGGTTTGAAATATTTGGGAAGCAAAATGGACCAGACTTGGTGATGGATCGGACGTAGGGGATGAGGGAGGAGAGACATCAAGAATGGTGCGCTGGTTCTTATTTTTGTTTCAGCTGACATTTATTGATCACCTGCTAAGAGCCAGGCTCCGTTCTAGCACTTTATGTGCATTACCAGGTTTATTTCTCGCAATAACCCGCAAGGTGCGTTATCATTATCCCCTTCACGATCTCCCTGCACTCCCCGAAGAATGTGATGGGGCCCAGTGGGATCTGCCCCAAGCTTTGTTCCTGTGGGGAACGGCCTTGGCAGGTCACAGGAACAGAGACGGAAGAGAGGGAGGCAGGCCGCAGGTATGGAGCTGATTCAGAGTCTGTGAGAATGACAGACGGCATTTCTAGAGCTTTTACTACGTGCCAGGCACGGTGCCATCCAGCTAGCTAATAACGAGGTGACACTCAGTTCTACACAGGGCACTCGATACCAGTGACCTGACTGAATTCTCACAATGGCTCTCTTTGAAGGGGCAGTGGCTCAGAGAGGGTAAGGGACTTGCCCAAGGTCACACAGCTAGCTAGTGGTAGCTCTGGGATTCAGACTGTAGCAGAGGAGGGGGCCAAGTATAGGCAAGGAGGTGCTCAGTGGCTTCCAGGGAGGACAGGCCTGCCAGCGGCTCTGAGCATGAACCCCGTCCTCCTCCCCCCCACACACACACACTGCCTGGCGTGACCTACTCAGGCCTGGCCTCCATGAATGGGTGCAGACACACAAGCATGCCCATAT
>NW_006160120.1:474357-479195 GCF_000334495.1 Tupaia belangeri chinensis
GGACCAGTCTGGCCAGCGGCTCTGAGCATGAACCCCGTCCTCCTCCCCCACACACACACACACACTGCCTGGCGTGACCTACTCAGGCCTGGCCTCCATGAATGGGTGCAGACACACACGCATGCACATATACACACACGTGCACGCACACATGGATACACATCTTAGCTGCCACGGCTTGCCTGCCCCGGGGGCCCCTCCAGCCAGGTGCCCTGGCCGCACCTGTCTGGCGCCCCGCCCCCGCCCCGCCCGCGCCGGTGCCGCAGGCAGAGCCGCGCTGTACATCATGTTGACAGTAGAAATTACATCCCGGGCTGCTGTTTTACACCGCGCCCTGACAGAACTCACCGCAGCCCAGTGATCAGGACAAATTGAATACCATCCTGGCCGTGTCAATATTTATTCCATTTTACAAACGCGGCCGGATGGGGGGCAGGGCCCCGCCGTGGTGCCAGCCAAGCAGAGCCCCGGGAGGCCCTTCTCCCTCTCAGGCTGGAACTGCCTCCTCCTCGCTCTCCTCCCCTCTTCCTCCTCCTCTTCCTGACTTCTCATAATCAGTGAAAATTGTGAAATCCAGCCTTGCTACCAAAAACTGCACAAATCATAAAAACACAGTTGAACTAATAATTATAAAATGAACCCATGGCTCCTTCTTTGATCAGAAGATCAGCCTCTCCCCAGAGTCCCCACTGGGTGGCCCTTTCCAACCCGAACTGACCATTCCCTCTGTCCTGACTTTCACAGTAACCGGTTCCTGCCCGTCTCCATGGCTTACCGCCCGACCATGCGACATGAAGCGGGAGTGGAGCTCTGCTTGATTTTGAGCTCCCTATAAATGCAGTCAGGACACACATGCTCGTTTGCATATTGCTTCTTTTCTAAACGTGGTGCTTGTGAGACAATGTTTGTTCTTGCGCGCATTCCTTTTCACCGCTGTGTAATACTCCAGTGTGTATGAGCTCACCGCCATTTACGACTCCATGCCATCCCTTCCCCTTTCCCTCTCCTTCCGTTTCCTGCTCTTCCTTCTGGTGGGTCTGTTCCTTCTCACGCACCCTCTCCTCCCCTCTTCTCTCCGTTTCACCTCTTTGCTGGTTCCCCGCTGGTCCCCACACACACCCCGATCCCAGCTCTCCGTCCTGCCAGGGTCTTGAATACCTCCTCTGGGTCTTTCTCCCCTCCTCAGCTCCTGGAATACGTGGCTCCAGCCAGAGGGAGGCCCCTACTCTGGACTTGAGTCTGTTAAGCTTGTATGCTGGGGAGTTCCCTGGGGCAGAAATCGGGGTGTAGCACAGTAGCACCCTTTGCCCCTGAGGAGAGAAAGCCTCCTCTCGCACCCTCCCCCAGATGTTCACACACTGCCCTCTGGGCTGGGGCTAGGATTGGGGAGGCCCTGAGAGGCCCTCCAGCTGCCTGTGGGATGCACAGCTGAGTGGGGAGGGGAACTGGAACTTGGGCCAGTCAGGGCCAAGCCCCAACCTCAGCTCCGCTCACTTAGGGTCTTGGGGTGCCCACCCTGTGCCAGGCCTGGGGCAGAGGAGCACTGTAGGCTGGTGGGGGGTTTTGAGAAGATAGGGGCACCCACCTAGGAGCTGTCAGGGTCCACTGGAAACAGGGGCATGTTTCATTCCAGCCTCCCTTAGCCTCTTCTGTGTCTCGCAGCCACGATGCCAATGCACATATTCGGGGTAGTTAATTTTTATTGCAACCTGAGCAGATGACATTAAGGAATCTGTCCTGCAGTACGAAAGAGCTCCCCAGACTGGAAGGCAGGGGGACTAAGTTGGAGCTTGGCTTTGGTCCCACCATGCTGGGTGACCTTGGGCAAGTTCCTGCTCTCTCTGGGCTTCTGTCCTTAAGAGGACCAGGATCTTGCTGGCGACATAAGAAGGGGGGTACAGCTTGTTCAAAATGCATATGCCCGTGCCCAGAGCATCCAGGTCAGTAAGGAAGGTAACATCTACGGGCCACAGGTAGAGGGATGTGTGGCTTCGATGAGCTCAGAGGAAGGCTGTACTCTCGGAGCACTGTGTAAGCCCCTCACAGGCGGGGGCTTGTTCAATCTGGTCACGGTGTATATTCTTCTTTTTTATTAAAAACATTATTTCTTTATTTAATATCATTTATTATTATTATTTTAATTTGCTATAGGGCATGAACACTCACCAGCGAGAGGAGAGAGAGAGAAAGTGTGAAAGCAAGCTGCCAGGTGGTCTGGGACTCAAACTGTATTCGGTCATGTGGGAATCCAGGGCCTCAACCACCATGCCACCTGCTGGCCCCCCAAAGTATACACTCTATTCTAATTGTGAGGCCACATTTGAAGAAACTGGGGCACACAGAGCTGACACCAGGTGCCCAAGGCTATGGCCAGCTAGTGGGGAAGCCAGGAGTTGAACCAGGATGGTCTGACTCCAGTGCCTTTCCTGCGTCTGGGATGGCTCCCTCGCAGATTCTCAGGCTGATGGGGCGGGGGAAGTTGTGTAACAAGCATTGCACACCTGCGTGCCTGCCCCTGAACCGAGCATGACGCATTTTCATAACGCTCCAACAGGCTGTGTGTGAAGGGCTCCCCCCACGTGCAACCAGAGCCAGCTTCGTCGCTACTATTCTAGGCAAAACTCACGCCCTCCTCTGGGCCTTAGTCTGTCCAGCTACTGAGGGGAAAGGAAGCACCAAGAAGAGTGACAGGGTCCACCCCAGCACACTGCCTGCCTCGCCTGACTGCTCTGCCCGCTTCACATCCCTCAGCTCTCTGCCCCAGTCTCCCCATCAGCACGATGGAGGATTTGGGCGTCTAGAATCCCAGTGCCTTCTCCTGACATCACAAGTGACCATGGGTGGCTCTCTCCCCGCTCTGGGCCTGTCTCCCCATCTATAACAAGTTTCCATGATCCTGCCCCACACTACACAGAATGCTGCTTTAAAACACACCCCTTGGTCCTGGAAAGCCTCAGGCCCGGCTTCCCTGAGGCAGAGCTTTGAGGAGGGACCACATGGACAGAGGTCATCCTGGATGGTCTCAGCACAGGTCTCAGCAGGTCCCAGGAGGACTCAAGAGCTGGATGCTCCAAGTTGAGATACGGGGCCAGGCCCTGGGACCAGGTGCCCACCCAAAAGTGCACGTGGGCTGCCCGCCCCAGTGCAGCTCGGGCTGGCTGAGAGCACGTCCCAGGAGCGGCTCTGCTGAGGGCAGTGGGCAGCCACGCCGCCATAGCCGAGCTGGGCAGGGCGTTCCACTACAGCAAAGCTGCTGAGACGCTGGCGACGTCAGCTCTGGGGACAGTGGTGGGCAAGACTCGGCCTGAGCCTGGGCTTAGCCATCAGGCCTTGGCCCTGCTCGGAGCTGGGCGCTGGAGCTCAGAGGCCAGCCCCGGTCGGCCACCCACCGTGATCACAGCAGGATCAGCGCCCCAGATCTCAGTAAAGCCTGGCCGCCACCGCCTGCCTCCCGGCTCATCTCCCGCGGCTCCCCGAGGTCCCAGCGATTATGCCACTGAAAATTCCGCTTTCATCTTGTCAACCTCGCAGTAAATTACAGGCCCGGGGAGGCGTGGGCCTCCTCCTTAAACAAGATTCAATTCCACTTAGCTGCCCCCCTCCCGCCCCACGCACAGGTTCCCTCCCTCCCACCACCGGGCTGCGGATTTACGGCCTCTCCTCGCAGGCAGCTGGTAACCATGGCAAGCTCCTTAGGGAGGCTCCAGGCTGGAGCCTAGGCAGCCCAGACGCTGTGCCACCGCCTCCTCTGAGGACAGGGGAGAGGAGAGGCCAGAGAGGGCTCAACGGGCTTCCGGAGGCCGAGGCAGAGCCACAGCAGTCGTGCGGCCTCAATGGCACTTCGATGTCACCACAGCTGATCCTCACAGTCGCTATCTTCAGCTCCACTTTAGAGCTGGGTAAACTGGGGCCGAGGAGTGTGAGGTCGACGCCAAGGGCACACGCCATGGGAGCAGAGGCCTCGGGACAGAGCGCCCACAGGCATGGCATCCTCCCTCGGTCCCCAGCTGCGGCTTCTGGAGAGTTTTAGGCCTCGGCTCTCCCACCTGATGTCTGAATTCTCCCATGTCTGCGGTTCCTCCTGTGACAAGGGCATCATTCCTCTCTGGAGGGACCATCATCCCGCCAAGTCGTAGCTCACGCCCTGCCATCCCTCAGGCATTGGGTGACCTGGCCGTTAACTTCCTTCCGCAGATAGATCCTGGGTGACTCCCCAGCATGGGAGGCATCTGGGCCTCCTCCCACTCAGGCCCCTGCCTCCTTCTTATCCGGTTCCCCCTCCCGTACAACCACCACCCCTCCCCTCATTCCTATCCCATCACAACGCAGCGGGAAGCGGCTGCCTTCCCCACTTTCCTGATGGAGAGAGGGCAGGGGGTTCCTCAGTGTACAGAGTGAGTGATAGTGGGGCCCCAATCTTCCGCCCATTAAAATAACAAATACTAGGTTGTCGGAAAGGTCATGACGCATCTTTGCATAGAAACACACGTCGTGACTTTTCCGACAACCCAGTAGTGAGAATGGCTAACGTCCACTGAGCGCCTGAAACCACCACCCACCGGAGTACCTCGCACTTACGACCTGCTTGGTTCTCACACCTCTAGGAGGTGGGCCCCATCTCTGTGGCCGTCTTGCTGTGGGGGTGCAGCACAGAGAAGCCTGGGGCCTGGCCCGAGATCACGCTGGCAAGCTGACATCAGAGCCGTGCTCCTAGCTGGGCTCTCCTGCCCCGTGACACCTCTCTGCACTGGATGTGGCCCGTTCCTGGATGGCCAAGAAGACAGATGATGTCAGAACAGCCACTATGCCAAAGAGGGAAGAGTGGCTGGGGTGTCGGG
>NW_006160120.1:479488-503057 GCF_000334495.1 Tupaia belangeri chinensis
GGATGATGACACACCAGCCACTATGCCAAAGAGGGAAGAGTGGCTGCTCTGTCAAGGAAACTTGCATTCTGGGGCCTGGGACCCGTGGCAAGTGCTCCCCCCACCACCCTGCCCTGAGCCTGCCCACTGCCCATTTCCCTTCCATATCTGCAGGAACTTCCAGCCTGGTGACGTCTCCCTGCTGGACTGTAACCACGGACCTCTGAAGGCAGGGACTGAAGTTCCAGCCATGTATACCTGAGCCTGACCCAGGCACCAGCACGCAGTAGGTGCTCGGTAAAGGCTTATTCTTATCTAAGGGAGCCAAGGAGGCCTGCAGCAGGTGACATGGGAACTGACCTTTGAAGGCTAAGTAGGGGTTCACCAGAGCGAAGGGGAAGGGAATTCCAGGTGGAGGAAAGAGCTTGAGCGAAATCTTGGAGAAGGGATGTTTGGAGAGCTTGGGGTCGAGGGTAGGAAGGGCAGAAGTGGCCAGGCTGGGTCTCTGCCTGGAGATGAGACCACTCATCCCAGCCTGGTTGTGCCCGGACAACTGTGGGAAGAACTCAGGGAGAGAATATTTCTTGTGGGTTCTCCAACCCTGGGCTGGGACTGCTGGCACTGCAGGCTACCAGGGAGTTTAGCCCAAGTGCCCCCACACTGTGAGCAGGGCCCCATCTGGGGTGACAGATAGGCATAACCGATGCCAGGCCTGAGGGGGCTTACTTTATCCCCCCTCCTGACAAGCGATGGAGCTGGCTGATAAGGAATCTTCCTCTGTAATCTCCTGTCTCAGGCAAGAACAAGAAAACAAGCTGAGCCTGGCACCTTGCTCAAACCTTAATCCACTCCTTCTGAGTTTAAAGCTACGGATTTGAAGCATGGACTCTCCACCTTTGCCTCCAGGGGACGCTGCTGCATGCAGTGATGGAAGCAGAGCTTACATACCGGGCTGTCCTCTAGGGGCTGCGGAGGTGGGCGGTGAGGCCCTAACTCTCTGATCATCTTTAAAGAGAAGGCAGGAGTGAGGTGGGGACAGTTGGCTTAGGAGTTGGCTAGGCTGAAACCCCAGCTTTAATGCTGTCTGCTGCGTGATCTTGGGCAAGTCACTTCCCCTCTCTGAGCCCGTGTTCACTTCTATAAAATGGAGCAAATAATCCTTCCAGGTTTGCTGTGCAGCTCAAGTAGAGGATGCCTATAAAAGTCATCCTCTGGAGAAAGCTGGATGCTGGAACCAGCTGGGGCTTGATAATTAGGATCTCCAAGCAAGTGTGGGTCAGTCCTAAGAGCCCAAGAGAACAGCAGCTGGTGCTGGGGAGCTTCTGCCGCCTGCTAAGACCGCCCCGGGCTGAGCTCACAGTGCACATCATTCACCAGAGCCACACCCCACACTCCGAGGCAGGCACCATCCTTACCCCATTTCACAGACGAGGAGACTCCTTTACTCCTTTACTCTCCTCCTTATCAACAGAGGAACTGTCTCTCTCCTTGTCTGAGGCCAGGCGCCTGATCTGGGTTCTAGATTCTACCTTCACTTTCTTGGAATTCGAGAACGCCCATGCCCCGGATTTTCCCTTCTCCTGCGTTTCCTTTAACACCCTCTGATAGGTTGCTAGATGTCAGCGCTTAAACATGTTCAAGGAGATTCCATCTGTATTTATTTATTTATTTTTAGGGAGATCTTGGCTATAGGGCACATGTGCTAGCCAGAGAGACAGAGATACAGAAAGCGAGAAATCACACTCTCCTCAGGGGGATGACCATGCCTCAATCCCTTTTCCTCCATTGTCCTCTCAGGATTTGGGGCATGCACACACGCGTGCCTGGCGTGTTTCAAGCCGCTGGGTCCAGGACTCGAACTGTGATCAGCCATGTGGGGAGTCTAGCGACATAACCATTACACCATCTGTTGGTTCCAGATTCCATCTTTCAAAAACAAAAAACCAGTCACACACCTCTCTATACCCCACCCCCAACCCCTTTCCTTAGTAGCATAACTTCTCAGAAGGCTGGTCGTACTTGCTATCTTTTCAACTCACCTCCCACTCTCTTCCCAACCCACTGCCATCTGGCTTTCACCCCCAATATGCACCGAGATGGCTCACGAGGGTCACCAATGACTGCCATGTTGCTAAATCCAGTGGATGTTCTCCAGTCTTCATTTTACTTATCTCTCAGCAGCATTTGGAACATAAAACTAAACAACTGGGTTCCTTTCTCCCTCTCTAATAATGCCACCTATATCTCCTCCTCTAGGTCACCTTCAAACTCTTCACTTTCCCTGGGTAATCACATCCATGCCAATGACTTCAACTACCATCAGCACTGTGTCGTCGATACTCTGATGTCGTCAGTACTGTGATGTCATAAATACTATGATGACTGTGATACTCCCAAACTGAGTACCCCTAGTCCTAACCCCACCTCTGAAGTCTAAGATCAATATACAACTGCCTTCTCTCTGCTTAGATACGTCTAATAAAACTTAAACTCAACACATCCAAAGTCGAAGGTTTGTTCCTCTTCCTTAAAACTGGCTCTCCTCTGGGACTTCCCATCTCAGGAAAGGACGCTCTTATCTGTCAAGTGGTCCAAACCAGCAGGCTTGAAGTTGTGCTTGACAGCACTCATCACTGTACCCCAAAGGGCAAGCTATTAAGTCTGGTCCACTTTGTCTCCTAAACAACTCTCTAAATTGACAGATTTGCATCACTTCCATCTCTACCCTCATTCAAACCAAGGATTCCGGATGACTCTTAGGTTTTTGACTTACTACTGGATGATGGTGACACTTCCCATGATGGAGAAAATTATGGGAGGAAAGTTTGGTAAGGAAGCAAGAGTTCCTTTTCGGGGTGTGTTATATTCAAGACACTCCTGAGACATGAGTGTGGAGATGTGGAGCAGGCAACCTGATGGAACATTCTGGAATGCCAAGGAGAGGTTCATGCTAAAGATACAAAGTTGAGATCCATGAAACTGCAGACGATATTTAATGCTGAGGAAACGAATGAGATCACCTGAAGGGAGACAGAGAGCAGGCCCAGAAGTGAGCCTGGGGGTACTCCCTCATCAGAGATGAAATAGAGTAGGAGAGGAAACACAAAGGCTGAGAAGAAGCTGCCAGAAAGGTTGGAGGGCCTCCAACAGACTGTGGTGTCATGGAAACCAAGAGCGGAACTAGAGGTCAGCATGTTGAAAGCTGCTGATAGGCCAAGTAAACTGAGGACAGAGGAGTGACCCCTCCAGGCAATGCAGGGTTGTTAGTATCCTTGACAGAGTGCTGATGTCTGTGTTCCCTGCTGGACTTACGTCCTATGAAGGGAGGGATGCCATTTATTTGTTGCCATTGCCCCTCTAGTGCTTAGTCCTTTGTGCATTGTTTTCTGGTGTATCTGGTTATTTTTGACTGCATGTTGGTCATTGTACTTGAAATTGTATTTTAAGGAAGAATTTAAAGGCCAGGATAAAGGTATTTTCTTCTAAAAGCATTTGCATTTGGCTGTGGGTGCTACCATTCTGGGATTTCTTTAAATAGCATTCAAGGCTTGAGGTTCCCTGGCTTATCAAAGTTGTGTGGCTGAGGCTTCCAACCCCGTCATTCAAGGCTGGGTTATCTCTGGTTTACTCTTAACCCAAGGATGAAGCCCTCTGGAGTCCCAGTTTATTCTGGCAAGGGTCTTCAACTTGATTTTCTACCTCGTGCAGGCCATGAATTTTGATTTCAATTCCCCTTATGTTGTGAGATCATCAAAAAAACAAATTCAAATTTTCTGGGATCAGCACATGCCCTCAGGACAAAAACCGCTTCTATGTTCTCTAAACTTCTCTGGGTTTCTGTTTTCCCTTCAGTTTTGACCTAATAATTCCTGGTAATTCCTTACAAAGAGCTTACATGTCAGCTCTTTGATGCTTTAATAAGATGCTTTTTATATTTTATCCAGCGTTCTTAGCTCTTTTTAGCTGAAGGGTTGGTCCATAAAAACGAGCCTCCTATTTAGAAACACAGAAATGGCTAATCTCTCGGACTTCAGTACAATGCACAGAACAGCACAATAGCTCAATAAATATTTGTCGATTGAATGAAAGAAGTGAACCTGGGTCTCTGAAGTCCCTGCTCTTTCTAATGCATTGGACGTCACAGTCCCAGGCCGAGGTAATGACAGAGTGCTGTGGTCAGAGCTCGGTGAGCTGTGGAGAGGCAGGGCTGTGAGCTCAGAGGATGGAAAGATCCAGGTGGGATGGTGTGGGACAGTGGCAGGGGGAGGTGGACAGGACCCCAGTGAGCATGAAGATGGAACTGCATTCTGGCTGAGGAGACACTGGGTTGGGCGAGGAGGACTCACAGGAAGTGGACGTTGTAGTAACGACTTGAGCTGAAGACTGCAATGCGCGACGAATCCAAGAGCTGAAAGTGGGCAGAGAAGCAGGGACCAGCAGGGAGAGGGGCCAAGGGAGGCCCAAGCCCAGTGTGAATGCAGCAGCGAAGCCCGGGCAGGGGCAGTTCCCTACAGCCGCTGCCGGGAGGGAGGTGGAAACAGCTTTTGTTGGAATGCACACATGGTAATTGCTACAGAAGAGTATTTCCCTTAGTTTAAAAAGCTTTTTCCTCTGCATTTTCCTTGGTCCAAGTTTCAAAGGAATTTTAATTGCAAAGAAAATTTTGTCATCTCCCTGGGGGGAGAGGGCTCCGCAGCCTCGAACAGTCATGCCTGATGCTGATTCTTCTCCAAACTGGGGATTTTCACGCTTTGGCTGCGTGGAAGCTGTGTGGGGATTGGCCAGTGTGGAGGGAGGAGCGGGGGTGAGACAGGTTTCCCTGCTCCTTCCTAGGGCAGGGAGGGCTGGTCTGCAGCCCTGTTCTCTGGCCTGAGTGCTCAACAATGCTCTCAGGTGCCAGTCCTAACTCCCTTCTCCTTGTACCCAGTGAATCCAGTGAATTTATTCAATGACTTAAGTTAATGGAATGACTGGTCTCTCAGCTTCTATCCTCACTTCCCTCTAGACTATTCTCCACATGGCAGCCCATTTGGAAAACAGTTTGGTAGTTTCTTAAAAAGTTAAACATAAATTTACCGTATGATCCAGCAATTCTACTCCTAGGTATCTACCCGAGAGAAATGAAAACATATGTCCATACGAAGACTTGGACATGAATGTTTATAGCAGTATGATTCAACACAGCCAAAAATAGTGGCAACAGTCCCAAAGCCCTCGGCTGATGAAACTATAAACGAGTGTGGTATATCCACGCAAAGGAATACTATTAAGCAATAAAAAGGAATGAACTGCTGGTGTACGCTGTAACACGGCTGCATCTCCAAAACATCACGCCCAATGACAGAAGCCAGATGCAGAAACAAAACACATACTGTGGGACTTTGTTTACACAAAATGTCCAGGAACGTCTTTGGAGGCAGAAAGGTGATTAGGGATTGCTCGGGGCCGACAGTGGGAATGGAGATTGAGTGCGGAAGAGCATGAGAGATCTTTCTGGCGTAAAAGGAACGTTCCCAAACTGGATGGTAATCATGCAACTCTGTCATTTACTAAAAGCCATTCAACTCTAGGCCTGCGGTGGGTGAATTTCCTAGTATGTGAATTATACTTCGGTAAAGCTATTGGGGGAAAGTGGTTCCCAGTTCTCTCAGAATAAAAGCTTGAGATTCTGCAGGGCACCATGTGGCCTCTCTGACCACATCCCCTCCCACACCTTCCCTCCCTTGGAGATAACCCTGGCTTCCATTATGAGTTGGAAGCCTCCAGCACACACCTTGGGTAGGCCAGGGAACCGAAGCCTTGAACGTCATATAGAGTAACCCCATGATGGTAGCATCCACAGACAAACAAACGCTTTCTAGAAAAAGCTCTGCTGCAGCCCCTGGCCTTCTGGGATGTTCGTAAATGCTGCAGTCTCCCACTCAATAGTCTTGGTGCTGGCTGCTCCCTCTGTCCGGGGTTTTCCTCCCAGTGTCTCTCAGCCCCCTTTCCTTGGGATTTGAATATCTTTGTCCAAATGTCCATTTTTTCAGGGGAGGTCCTATGGCCTGAGGGTTAAGGAAGCTAGATCCCACATGGCCAACCATGTGGTTTGAACCCCAGCCCTGGTGGCTTGAGAAACGTAATAGGCACATGTGCCCCAAACTCTGACAGCACAGAGAAATGGAGGAGACAGGATTGTGGCACGACCACACCCCACCAGGAGGTACTTTCTCCCTCTTTTTCTCTTTCTCGCTCTGTTTCTCTGTCTCTGTCTGGCAAGTGCATGAGCACTTTGGAGAAAAGGAAAAAAAAAATCTTTTCAGCACAAAGTAACCAACCATCCCATATGAAATCGTAGCCCCTCTCCAAGGCTCAGCCGAACCCCACTGTGCTGCTCCTTATTTTTCCTGGGGTTTATCGCCTTCTAACATGTTACACAACTTACGTACTCGTTACGGTCAGTGTTTGTCCACTGCGTCCTCACAGCAGTCGTGCCTCACCAGGATAGGAGGTCTTGTTTTGACGCACTGACCTATCCTTAGGGTCTAGAATAGTCCCTGGCACAGAAAGGTGCTCAGCAAACATTTGTTGAATGGATGCATTAATAAGGGATTGTCTGAACACCCGCTCTGTGTCAGGAGCCGAGCACACGGAAGCGCATCGGGTGAACAAGTCTCTCACCCCGAGACAGCCTGCATGTCAGTGGCAGTGAATGTAGGCAAGAACAAATGTTGGACCAGTGGGAAGGAAACGCCTAACCCCCATCACCAAAAGGGCAGCTCTGGGAAGAGAATGAAGTGGAGGGTCTTCCTGGATAGGTAGGAACTGGCCAAGCAGTGAGGTGGGAAAGAAGGCTTCAGGCTCAGGGAACAGCATGTGTGAAGGCTCCGAGGTCAGAGAGAACGTATACTGTCCTGTTCGGGAAAATGTCAGATGTTCGTTCCAGTTGAAACATGCATTGCAAAAAGGACGGGGGCAAAGGGGTGGCTGGTGAGGTGGCTGGTGACAGACTGCTAAGGACCTCAGGCATACAAATCCAAACCAGGCAGCTCAGTGGGGCACCAGCCAGTCTGAAAAGATGTTGGCCCTACATGGCCGGGCCCCTGGGCTGGGGCACTGCTCTAAGCCACCTGAGAGACCATGGACTTTCAGAGTGGGTGATCTCTGAAGGGTTTAAACAGGGGAGTGACAGTGATTAGATTTACCTTTTAAAGGGTCACTCCAGCTGTCAAGACAGAAGAGATTGGAGGGGCCAGAGCCGACTTGGGGAGGCTGGGAAGGAGGCTGGGTAGGAGGCTGTTTAGCCAGTCCAGCTGGGAGAATTGACAGTGCAGGGTGAGGGATTGGAAGTAGGAGGTCAGAAAAGGGAGGGACTGTGGATAATAATAGTAACCACAGCCAGTGTTTAATGAGCAGGTACTGTGGTGGGAAGCCTGCTCCCAGCCCCTGACAGGTGTGATCTCTAATCCACATCAACACCATCACCACGAGGGGCCCGCCAGGGCAGTGCGCAGCTAAGCCACTGTACTCTGCAGCCTGAGACCACACGGGAGGCCCAGGTTGGATTAAGGCCCAGCACAGAGGTGCCCATCTGTAACTCCAGCAACTTGGGAGCCTCAGGCACAAGGGCCTTGTCAAAACATAAAGTGAGCCACCAGTGGATGGTGTAGTGGTTAAGGTGCTGGATTCCCACTTGGCTGATCACAGTTCACGTCCCAGACCCGGCGGTATGAAAATCACACTAGGTGCTTGTGCACATGTGCCCCGAACCCAGGAGGAGACTGGAAGGGAAGGGATTGCAGTGTGGCCATCAGCCCTGGGGGCAACTGTTCACTTTCCTTCTCACTACCTCTCTCTGGCAAGTGCATATGCCCTACGACAAAAACCAAAACAATAAAAAATAAAATAAAACAAGCCAGCAAACCAAAGCACTGCGAGGGGGGAACTGTCGGCTCCATCTTAACATAAGGGAACTGAAACACGGGAGGCTCCACCACCACTGGCGGCATACCCAGGACTCAGACAGTCTGAGGGGACGATGGCTGTCAGGGGTGGCTCCCAGGGGCTGGCTTGGGCCCGATGGGAGGTGGGGGGACACTGGAGGGAGGAAGCAGGAGGAGCAGCCAGTTTTCAGTTTTCTAAGGAAGATGCTGGGCCCACAAAAGAGTGAGGTTCTCCACCCCAGCAGGGGTGTCAAAGGGACAGTGGGTGCAGGGGTCTGGCACCATCCGCCCAAGACAGATCCGGCCAGTGGTTGAGACGGCTTGAGACAAGCATGGGGGTGGGAAAAGGTCCAGGTCGGCCCTAAGCCAGAAGGGGAGACAGCACAGCACGGGGTGCCACAGTGATCCCTGTGGGGTATAAAACTGATGTGGAAACATACATGCCGGTATATGAACGAGACACTTTTCTAGAAGGCCTTAGAAGATGGTGTTTACAGAGTTTTTCTCTGGAGAGCACTTGCTGGGGCAGGGGTGGGGAGGGTGCCCTCTCTGGGTCCCAGTCCTTACCCTGTACAGAACGTGTACCCGTCCCGGTGCCCTCTCTGACTCCCTGTCCTTACCCTGTACAGAACGTGTACCCGTCCGTGTAGGGCACATGCCACTTTTATTTTTAAAAACCCAACTGCTTGGTAAATTTAAAGTCGGTTTTATTTTTCTCTCAATACTCCTTTGTATTTTTGTTTAAAACTAATAACTGTTTTTTAAAAAAATCAAGGGGCAGATGCAGGAGGAGGTGGCAGAGGTGACCAAGAAGCAGCGGTCAGAGAGGTAGGAGGGAAGCCAGGTGACAGGGCAGTGAAGTCAGAGGGGCGACTTTGGAGGAGGGACCCGCTGTCCACTGTCCACAGAGACTCAGTGCCACGAGGGGCGAAGGAGCCGGATGGGGGCGGAGACATGGCCAGGTTTAGCACCAGGGAGGCTGTGGGTGACCTCGTGACAGCAGTGAGGAGGAGGCGGCAGCCACCAGATTGGAGTGGGCCGAGCAGTGAGTGGGAGACAGAAATGGGATAAGTTGGGCTTCGAAGGGAGGCAGGGAGGGGGCGTAGCTGGAGAGGAATGTAGAGCTAAGGGAGGGTTTTCTTAGAGGGGACGGAAGTTGGGGTGTCTGGTGCTGGGGGGAGGGGTAGAGGGAGGAACGGGAGGGTAGGAGGTGGGAGGCAAGAGGCCTTGGCTATGGATGGAGGAGGGAGGCCCCTCTGTGAGCACGGCTGGTGAGGAGGCAGGCAGGTGAACCTGAAGCTGGGCGCCTCTCTGGGCTCCTCGTGCCGCCCATGGGGCCAGCCTCCAGCCCTTCCTGTCTGCCTATGGCCTCCTGTGGGCAGAGCCTGGCTTTGCCTCTCGTGTTGACCTCTAACCCTGGTCTGGGCTGAGCGTAGGCAGCTTTCTGAGCCACTTGCTTGTTCTCTGGCTCGTGTGCAGCCTTCAGCGAAGTCTCCCACCTCCGCCCTGGGCTTCAGTTTCTCCTCAAAGGGGCATCCAGCTCCCACATCCCATGCCCAGTGTCCCTTGCAGGCCCTGCTATCTGGATCGAGAGCAGCTCACAAGGATAAGGTGGCCCTCCCAGCTGGCAAGTCACCTTTCAGACACCTGGAGGGACCCGCCACTTAGAAACGTGTGGATTCTGGGCTCTGGGTCCAGAATGGCCCAGATCGGTTTCCCAGATTCTTGCCCTACACTTTACTGCATAAGTGGAGGGCGGGACTCCTGCCCTACCTGGGGTAGGGAATCGTGCTGGACTCAGGAAAACCGAGTTCTGGTCCAGACTGTGTTCCGACCCAATTACTCAGATGTAAGCAAATCCTGCATCTCCCTGAGCCTCGGCGTTCTCATCTGGACACTGGAGCCATCCGTGGCTGCCGCGACGTTCCACAGTGAGAATTAAGTGAGATAAAGCCCACGGTGCTCTTAGAACTGCGCAAAAGCCCGGTATGTGACAGCTAGGGACACTCATAATACCCCCCAGCTGGTCTTTTTAACTTGCCAGAGGACACATGTGCTCGCCAGAGAGAAACAGAAAGCGGGAGAAAGGGAGAGAGAAGGCACCGTCCAATGGGGCGGGTCATGCCACAATTCCTTCTTCTCCACCTCTTTCTCCTGTTGGGATTTCAGGTGCGTGTGCACATGCACCCAGCGTGTTTTTCAAGTCACAGGGTGTGAGACTCGAACTGCGTGATTAGCCATGTGGGTTCCAGCTCCCTTAACCACGGGCCACAGGCTGGACCCCACCCTCGTCTATCGAAGCTGAAAATGGGCAAAACCCAGGAGTCTGTGCTTTGGAACAATCAGCATACGTAGCAGGAGAGACGCACACATAGTCACCACGGCGCCCCGGTAATAAGGGACAGAGGGAAAACATCCACGTGTCTAATGATGTGGGAGTGGACAAATAACACGGAGGATAGTCATTCAGCAGAATACAGCCACTTAAATGAAATGAACCACGGCTATATATATCAACAGTGATAGCTTTCGAAAACATTGCTGGAGACAAAAACGCAAATTGCAGAGTGATACATCCAGTATGAATCCATTTACATTAAAAAAAAAATCCCAAACAATGCGACTTATTTTCCGCGGGTCCATGTAATGTGTGCTAGAAGTATAAAAATGGTGAGCAGGGATACATACCGAGCCGTGCAGGAGTCAGCACCGAGGAGGAGAGGGGCTGCATTGGAGGGGCTGGGAGAGAGAACCCTCGTTTCATCCAGTGTCCCAGTTTCTGAGAGAATGGACTCCTGCTTTTCTTATAAAATTACAATTAATTACAAAATATTAACTTAAAGAAACCGTGCCCTTACTGCATCCCTAAATGGTCTGGAGAATGGACTTATGCATGCGTAGAGAGGGTGCGATTCATTTTCTAGTTGACAGAGCATCTTTTGGCCACATGACCTTACTCCAGCCTCTCAACGAGCTTTTGAGTGATGGGTTGGAATTTCTGTGCTATTGAGGAGGAAACGGGGGTGCAGAGAGAGGAGGTGATTTGTTGCAAGTCACACATGGCATGGGGACAACCTGGGATTTATACTCGATTCCGTAGCCTGGGTCTCTCTTCTTCCTGCTTCAGGCCTTTGAAACTGTCTAGGGTTCACTTGTCATTAAAATAATGACAGTGGGGACCTTGTCCTCTGAGATCCTTCTTATCTGACCTGCTGTCTCTCTGTAAAAAGACCACAGCCCAGGGGCCAGCAGGTGGTGATTAAGGTGGTAGACTCCCACACGGCCGACTAGGGTTCGAGTCCCAGGCCTGGCGGCATGCTTTCACTTTCTCTCTCTGTCTCTCTTTGGTCAAATTGAATAATAAGAATACATAAATAAAATTAAATGACAAATTCTAAAACTAAATAAATAAGAGCCCTAGCCCCACCCGTGCTGCAGTCACATGTCCAGGACTGCCCTTTCTCTTGGGGTCCTAGGCCACTGTTTCCTGAGAAGCAGTGCGGTGCTAAGGCTAGACCTTGGCTATCAGACTTGGAGACCCGGATTTGAATCCTAGCTGTCACTTGCCATCAGGTGACCTTGACAAACCCACTTCCTTGCTCTGCCAAATAACTCCCACTGCAGGTAGCTGGGTAAAGGGTGCCCAGTGAGTGCTCAGCGAGTTTCGTTTCCTGCTCTTTTACCTTTTCCAACAGCTATCCTGACTCTCAGCAGGAGCCTGGATACCCGTGGGCAGCACAGGTCACCCCTGACCCCTGTGCCAGCCACAGTGCCCAGCACAAAGCGGATGCCCAGAGAAGTGCATGACGTGGTTACAGTTTTGTGAGGTCCAATTACTGATGACCACAGAGTCACCACAGTCTGACTGGAGTGGCAGACCTGCTCACAAACAAACGTCCTCCCAGTCCCCTGATTACTGGGGTCACATCACTGGGGCCATCTCGACCCCTACCATAGGGCAGTGGGGAGCCACTGAAGGTTTAATCAAGGGAGTAACATGCTTAGATAGGTCAAGTGTGGCTTTGGAAGAAACAACCCAGGAGGTATGCAGACCTGTGAGGAGGCTGTAGAGAACTGTTCAAGTGACACATGGGGCCCTATGACACATGTGACACGGTGCCTTCTAATCCTGTAAGATCCCTGGTGGGGGGTGGGGGAGGTGGAAGAAGCCGGAGAAGAGTGGGTGACTGCACTGCATTCTGAAAGAGGCTCAGATTTTACAAGCAATTGAGAAAAAAAAAAAGTAATGTATATGAGAATTTTTTTTTAGAATTACTTTATTTAACTTTATTATTATTTTTAATTTGATCAGGGAAGAGACAGAGAGAGAGAGAGTACGAGAAAGTGAGAAAGCAAGCTGCCAGGTCCGGGACTTGAACCATGGTTGGTCATGTGGGAGTCCAGTGCCTTTAACCACCACACCATCTGCCGGCCCTGAGAATGTGTTTTGTAAATTTTTTAAAACTGGCATGCCCCTACCCTGGTACTCTCTTATCCCTGCCACAGCCCATCTCAGCACACACCATCCCTGCACCTTTGTATTCAGAGAGCATTGACACAGGTCTCAAGTAAATTCCCAGCTCCCCTGAATCACTTGGCAGAAACAAGTTTTTATGTCAGCTCACAAACCGACCCGTGTAAGCCCTCCGACAAACACAGCGCGCATTATTGCAAAGGCAGGCGGCCCGCAAAGGGGAACGGTCAACCCTCCTTTGCCTTGTTTGTCACAGACACATCTGCCGACCTACATCTGGCACTGAGGAGGATATCGCACACTCCCCAAACTTCGGATTCAAGGGAGACGCAGGAAGGGCAGGTGGAGTTTCGATAGGGTGAGGGAGGGAGGCTACGGTCTGTTGTAAAAATAGCAGCTACTGTGTTTGAACGCTTCCTCTGTGCTGGACACCGCTTTCGCTCTCCGATCCATCTCTGACGTGGGCGCTGCTATTACATATGCCTTTTGCAGACGAGGGAACGCACACCTAGGGAATTGAAGAGCCTTACCGAAATGCACACAGCTGGTAAGTGGCAGAGCTGGCTTTAAACCCTGTCTAGCTCTAAGGCCCACTATGACAGCTTCCTCCTATCACGAGACTTGATGCATACCAATGCCTTCTTTTTTGTCCCCAAAGACACTGATACTGATGAGTTTAATGATGTTGCTTCATTTATTCATTCAAAAAATAATTACTGAGTGCCTACTCTTGGCTTGGCATAGAGGAAAGAGAGAAGCAGTGGAATGGCACAGAGGTCAAGAGACGGATGGGTGCAATGTGCCCGAGACACCCAGGACTTTGCAGGCTGGATTCCAGAGTAGATTAGCCAGGTGGAAGCGGGTCTATAAACAGTGGGCGGAGAGGGGGGTGGGGCCGGAGTGCATCCAGAGAGGAGGAAGGAGTCTCGCTTCCTTATTTATTACCTCTGGGCTCTCAAACGCATGACTACCAGGCAGAAGTGACAAAATAAAAAGGGAAAGGAAAAAATGCCAGCTACAGCCAGAATAAAATCAGGGCAAATAGAATAAAACCTGACAGCCAAGTATAAATAAATATTCGTAAAAGAGTTAAAGGACAGATTAAAATAAAAACACCAAATGCAATTCTTACCCCTTGACAAATGCAGTGCGAATTGGGTTCTTTTAATCAAATGTTTGGCAGGTGTATGAATTATTTATAATTCAATATCGGGTGGTTAAATGGAAAATGGAAGATGTTCCCTCCGTCTTCTCGGAGCTTATCCGCCTCCTCCAGTGAGTTCTCCCAGGGGAGGGGCCCGTGGGTGTGAGGGTGATTGCCCCTCCCCCACGCCAGGTGCTGGCTGGACCTTGGAGCCTGTAACCCCGGCCTGGTTCTGGGCTCTGCCATTTGTCAACCCGCTCCCTCATCACAATCCTTTTTACTCCTCAAAGCCATGTTCAGGAAGGAGGTCCCTCAACGCTGAGGACAGGGGTGGGGAAGCGGGCCAGGTGGAAGGGACCTGAGAGTCCAGGGAGCCAGGGTCTTGTCTCCAGGCTTCTGCAGACCCCATGCAGGCTCTCATACAAGTCTTTACCCCCTCTGGGGTCCTCCTTCCTCACATGAGCCTTTCCTTTACTTTCCACGCCACGTTTCAGTTTGCAGGATGCAATGTGGCACGTGGACTTGACGACATCCAGTGATGGCAGGAAACAGTACTGTCCCCGTTTTACAGAAAAGGAAACGGAGGCTCAGAGAGATGCCTGCATGAAACTCTGATCACGCAGTGAGTACGAGGTCCAGTTGGGGTTGGAACCCACCTTCAGGCTCTGAGTGCACAGGGAGTGCGATTCTCCGAGCAGATGGAGGTCTGGAGACTAGGTAGGGAGGACAGGGCATGAGCTCCAGAATCCGACAGACTCAGGTTCAGTTCCAGCTTTGAACTCACCATCCGTGTGATCGGGGGGCCTCACTCTCTGACCCTCCACTTTCTCATCTGCACATCGCACTGATGGTAATACCTCCCCCTTGGGGCTATTGCAAAGATTAAGAGGGGACTGTGGCCAGCAGATAGCATAGCAATTACGCTGCTGGACTCCTACATGGCTGACCACAGTTCAAGTCCCGGACCTGGTGGCTTGAAAATCATACTGGGCACATATGCATGAGTGCCCAAGGAGAATAGAGGAGAAGAGATTGAAGCATAGCCATCCCTTCATGGGGCGGGAGGGGGTGATCTCTCACTTTTCGTCTTACTGTTTACAGAAAAGGAAACGGAGGCTCAGAGAGATGCCTGCATGAAACTCTCTGATCACGCAGTGAGTACGAGGTCCAGTTGGGGTTGGAACCCACCTTCAGTCTCTGAGTGCACAGGGAGTGCGATTCTCCGAGCAGATGGAGGTCTGGAGACTAGGTAGGGAGGACAGGGCATGAGCTCCAGAATCCGACAGACTCAGGTTCAGTTCCAGCTTTGAACTCACCATCCGTGTGATCGGGGGGCCTCACTCTCTGACCCTCCACTTTCTCATCTGCACATCGCACTGATGGTAATACCTCCCCCTTGGGGCTATTGCAAAGATTAAGAGGGGACTGTGGCCAGCAGATAGCATAGCAATTACGCTGCTGGACTCCTACATGGCTGACCACAGTTCAAGTCCCGGACCTGGTGGCTTGAAAATCATACTGGGCACATATGCATGAGTGCCCAAGGAGAATAGAGGAGAAGAGATTGAAGCATAGCCATCCCTTCATGGGGCGGGAGGGGGTGATCTCTCACTTTTCGTCTTACTGTTTCTGTCTCTCTCTGGTGAGCACACATGCCCTAAGGCAAAAGCCTCTTAAAAAAAAAAAAAAAAGGAAGAGAGGTTACAGTTGCCCATACAGTGCCAGTACTCCATGGAAGCTGGACATTGCTGTCATTACCGCAGCTACTAGAACTACCCTTAATCTACAGATGGAGAAACTGAGGCCCAGAGAGGCAAAGGGATCCCCCTGCAGTCACTCAATGAGTCAGCAGAGTGGAATCCAGGTCTCCAGGGGTCTGTCAGAACACGTTGCCAGCTCACTCCCACTCCTGATTCTTACCCGGATCCTGACCTTCCCCCATTACCGAAGAGCCCAAAAGGGCAGCTTCGCACTGAGTCACTGGGGCATTCTGCTCTTCTGGGCCTCTATTTCTCTTTCTCTCCTCTGTGCACGCACGTGCACACACGCACAGGCACACGCACCCGTGAGCCAAAGCAGGAGCGGAGGATCCCACCGCAGCCCATGTTGACTGACTTCCCTGAGCAGCAGATGAATGAGTCCTCGCAGCTAACAAACGGCTGTCGGAAAGGTGGGAGAATGAAGGTAATTAGTCCCCTTAATGCCGATTTCAAACTAATCTTTCACACTTAAGGAAATTGTTCCAATGATTTTCTTATTTTCAGGGGAGCTCGTTAAGTAAGAATTAGAAAAATAGATATGGTAGGAGATAAGAAAATGGATTTTGTAATGACAAGCTGCCTAAACATACCGAGAGAGGGCTGGCTGGGCCAGGCTGGAGTGACAGACTCAGGTCCCCGGAGGTGGGAGGCAGTCAAGTTTCCAGGACTCAGGGGCAGGAGGAAGACCCCTGGGGGTGAGGGCCAGGGCTCACAGCCTCAAGCTGGGGCCTCTGCAGCCGAGGTGCTCCATGAACACTGGTTGCAGTTGAGGTATTTTAGAACCAGGTCATCTCTCCCAGCCCTGGCCAGGGGTGGCTCATGAAACAACATCCTCAACATCTGGAGAGAGTGAGGCTTCTGTGGGGATGCAGGGCTGGCTCACTACAGGAAATTCAGACCCCAGCACCTTCTGGGTCTCCTGGGGAAGCCAAGCCGCCTCCATGGAATGCCTGCTGGAGCAGGGCTGTGCTGGGCACGTTATTTCCATGTGACCCAGCAGCCCACGGGGTCCATGTGCATGTTGGCAGGCCATAGAGGTGAAGAGGGAAGCCCCATGGCAGGGCTGGTGCTCGGCCAGCCTTTCAGTTGTTTTCGGGTGCTGTCTGTTCTGACTGGTCCCTGCCTGTGCTGGGCCTGTGTTACCTATTTTGAATATCACCTGTGGTCATGTGATTTAGCCAAGGCCACAGAGCTGTAGGTTTCAGTCTGGAACTGGAACCCATGGCATGTGACACCAAAGCGTATACCATTTCCGTCCCTCTAGGTCACCTCTGCGTAATGAGTCCCAGTGGGAAGGAGGCTTGAAAGGATGCCATGGAGCCAGGAAAAACTGCATTCCCTGCAGAGATGGAGTGGCTTCACCAGGTGGGAAAACTGGAGGGCAGGCCTGTTGGAGAAGGCGTCTGCCCTGGGATGGGCAAGGCCGTTTTCCCTCGCCCCTTACTACCCTCACTCCTGCCTCTCATCTTTGCTTAGGCCGTGCCCCCACCAGACCACTGTACCCAGCCCTGACCACACCTGGTCTTCATCCCCAACAGCTTCAGATTTCTTCACCTTTGACCCTCACAGGGGCCCCATGGCTGCAGTACATTCTGGGAAGGTGACTTTCGCATATCTGTTTACCCACCCTGCCTGTAGACCAGGCAGCGTCACCAGCAGGACTGTTGGTGATGAGAGAGCAGAAGACCTGGGGAGAAAACTAAGACATTATTGAGCACTTACTGTATGCTTCCTGCCAAGCAGGAAATGTGACTTTGTGAAAACGTCCATATGATGCGTCCCCTAAGGTCAGGGAACAGATTGCACGGTCAAGTCTTTCCCCACCCCTGCCATGACGTAAACCTTAACGTGCAGAATCGGTGTGCCTTTGGAGAGGGCTCCTAGCATGGTGGTTCTCACCCAGGGAGTGGTTTTGCCACCCTTGGGACATTTGCAATATCTAGACAAATTTTTCTTATCACAGTTTGGGGGGCTGCGACTAGCTCTAGTGTGTGGGATCCCAAAACGTGGCTAAACATTTCAAAGTGCACAGGACAGCCCTCTGCAAAAAGAACGATCTAATCTAAGGTGTCCTAGTGTGAAGGGTGAGAAACCCCACCCTGCAGTGCTGGATCCAACGTCCCCCCCTAGAGCTGGAGATAGGACCCTGGTCTCCTGACTCTTTCTACCCAGGGGTTAAACATGGAAAGAGCCAAGCCAACAGGGACTAAACATGGAAAAAGCCAAGCCAGCAGGGGGTATGGAGGTTAAGGCAGCTGGACCCCACTTGGCTGACTGTGTGGTTTGAATCCCAGTTCCAGCAGCTTGAAAAACATGCCAGGTGCATGTGCATTCATGCCCAAAATTCTGAGAGGAAAATGGAGAAGGGATTGTAGCAATGACCATCCTTCTTAGGAGGTGACCTCTCTCTCTCTCTCTCTCTCTCTGTCTAGTGAGTACACACGCCCTAAAGCAAACTAAAAAAACAAAAACAAAACAAACAAACAAAAAACAATGGAAAGAGCCTTGGGCCTCTGAGCCAAAAACTCAGGGTTTGACACTTTTTTTAGTTCAACAAACATAAATTGTGCCCCAGCTGTGTGACCAGGCATTGTGCAGTGCCACGTGTTCAGAGGTGGAGAAAATACACACATCTCTGCCCATCTGGGACTCAGAGCCAAGTGGATTTGAGCTGGGTGACCTTAGACATGCCCTTTCGAACGTTCTCGAAGCCACAGTGTTCTCATCTCTAAAACGGGCATGCTGGGGCCAGCAGGTGGCGTGGCGATTGAGGGGCTGGACTCTCATATGGCCAACTGTGATCCGAGTCCTGGACCTGGCAGCTTGCTTTCTCACTTTCTCTATCTCTGTCTCTCTTGTCTCTTTCTGGTGAGTATATGAACCTTGTAGCAAATTTTAAAATAATAATAATAATAATGATAAATTTAAAAATAAACAATTTTTTTAAAAAATGGACATACTGCTATGAATCTCCCAGCTTTGTCGTGAGGCCTTCAGTAATTTAAATTCAAGCACAATTATAGATCCCTGACAGACATGTGGATCTAATGCTTCTCCTTCCTGGAGAGGGCTGGGCAGGTGATAGGGACAAGTTCTGGGTTTTTGTTTTTGATTTTCTACTAGGAAAAGAGAAGGGGGGAAAGCGAACATTACTGAGCACTCACTGTATGCTTCTCGCAGGACCCTCCTGTCAACTCAAAGTGCAGCTGAGGAAACTGAGGCTCAGAGAGGGGGAAGCAGGCAGGCTTGAGCAGGACTTGAACCCGGCTCCCCTGCCCTTCTTGGCTCACCTCTTTTTGCCATTTCCAGGGCCTTATAAGACAAGGCTGGACAGGGAGTTGAGGGCCTGGCCAGGCCTGGCCCTCAAGTCTTGTTCCCCAGCATCCCCTAGGGTCTTGGTCTCACCCCATTAGCGCTGCTTTGAAAAGTGCGGACCGACCCGGGCGCGTTATTGCCCACATAAATCAGGCAGCTCCGAGTACGGAACACCTTTAAACAAACAGCTGATGGGAGTGAAGTTCCAGGATCATTATTAATAGCTTTTCATTTCGGTGGCCGCTGTGCTGTGACATGCCTTCCCAGCAGAAGCCCCGCGCAGCCAGCCCCCAATCGGCTGATCCCCCGAGTCCGCCAGTCAGAATGAATGACTGTACCTTTGTGTTAATTGTGGAGCCCAAGCCACATGCAGAATGCTAATAGAGCCAAGTGGGAGGGGGCGGGTGCCAGTCTCGCCTGGTTGCTGGGCAGGGAAGGACCCCACCTCTAGTCCTCCTCCCCAGCAGCCAGCAGCGGGGTCTTGCTAACACACTTATCGGAGCTCCGCCCTCCTCTGCTCAAGAAAGCCCCATGGCTCCCATGGCCCAGAGCCAAGCCCAGCTCGTCTGCCTGCCATTCAGGGCCCTCCGCGGCTCCTCCTGTGCGCTGCTGCAGCCACCTTGCCTGCATTCCCACCCCGTAAACCTGTACACGCGCCTCACACTCCTACTCATTTATCCATTCATCAATTGAATTCATCATTCATTCATTCAACAAACATTTACTAAGACCTCTAAGGGATGCAGGAGGTGAGGCTGTGAAGGAGACAGACATGGTCCCTCATCTCATGCAGTTTAATATCAAGCAGAAAAGACAGGTGTTTGTGGACTCTGGAGTGTGTACTGCCGGGTCTACAGCCCAGTCTAGCTTCCCGCTATCTGTGTGACCAGGCGCAAGCCACCTGCGCCTCAATTTCCTCCTCTCTAGAATGGGAATAATAAAAGTAGCGGCCTCCTGGGGCTGAGGAATGGAATAGCTAAATGTCCACGTAAAACAATGTACAAGCAGTCTTCTAAAAGTTCATGGAAATGTGTGTTATGTCCAAACTATCGGGGATTTCACATTTTTTGCACCGAAATAAACTTGTATGTCGATGCCATTTTTCACGAACTTTTTGAAGTCCTCTTGCACTTACTGTCATTTGCTACTGAGCACAAAGTACTCAATAACGATTGGGTATTATTGTCATTATTAACTCACGACTTCATTAAAATGGATGGTAATAAGGCAAAGTGCAGAGCAGGGAGAGGATCAAGCAGGGGGTTGGACTCATCCGGGCCCTTGGGGAGGGCTCCCTGGGGACATGGTGTTTACTTCGACTAGAGGGCTGGGAGCAGAGGGCAGTCTGGAGGAGGGAACTGCGCAAGAAAAGGCCTTGAACTTGGGTGGATTTTGCCAACTGGAGAAAAGTAAAGGGTGGTGGGGAGGCAGGCCGACCAGGGCTGACCATGACCCAGGAAGGCAGGCTGAGATAGGCCGGTGCCTCAGGCGGGGCGCGAACCACGCAGGACTCGGGCCTTGTTTAGTTTTAAATCTCATCCTAAGAGCCATTCTGAAGCAGAAGATTGGCACAGACCTAATTCTGTTTTTAAATTCAGCCAGGCCACTGTGCCCACGTATGAGACAGACTGGCCTCGGCCCCTCACCCCTGGGGTCCTCATGCGAAGGAAAGGGGAGGTGGGAGAGGAGGCTCCTCCTTGTCCAGGTGAAAGAGGTGGTGCCTGGGCCAGGAGCCGGCAGTGAGGTGGCCTCATTCACTGATTTAGGGAGCAAACACAGAGAAGCAAGTTTGAAGGGTCGGGGCAAGTGAGCTGAGCTCGGCAGCCCTGGCGGTTCCAGGCCTCTGAGCCTTTACAAATACTGCTCTGGGGAAGCGCCTTTTCCCAATCTTGTTTGATGGGGATTTCTTTTTTCAGTCTTTTTCATTGGGGCTTGTGTGTCCACCAGCGAGAGTTTGAGACACAGAAAGAGGGAATGTGGGGAATCACCCCCTAGCGGGGATGGCTATGCGGAAATCCCTTCTCCTCCATTCTCCTCAGGATTTTGGGCATGCACACACATGCCCCAGTGTATTTTTCAAGCCACCGGGTCAAGGATTTGAACCACACAGTCAGTCATATGGGATCCAGCACCCCAACCACCACACCGCTGGCTGGCTCTGATGGGGGATTTTTTTTTTAAGAGAGTTTTTGTTTTGTTTTGTTTTGTTTTTTTGCCACAAGGTATGTGTGCTTGCTGGACAGAGAGAGACGGAGAGTGAGAGTAAGTGAGAAATCACCCCCCAGGGGAATGGCCATCCTGCAATCCCTTCTCCTCCATTCTCCTCTCGGGATTTTTGGCACACACGCACACATGGCTGGGGTGAGTTTCAAGTCACTGGGTCTGGGACTTGAACTGCAGTCGACCATGTGGGAGTCCAGTGACATAACCACTCACCATCTGCTGGCCCCTAAAGAGCAATTTTTTTTTTTATTAACTACTTAAAGCTAGGCTCCAATATCCCCTCCAGTAGAGGAAGTCCACCCCGCTACCCAGGCCTGGCCTCCCCCTTCTCTGTATCCACACTCCTCACAGCACCCTGTTCTGGAGGACTGCTCACCTCCTTCCAAGTCTTCTTTGCCGTTTCTTTTTTCTTTTTTTTTTTTTTTTGGAGATTTTTTTTTTTTTTTTTTTTTTGCCATAGGGTGCATGCACTCATCAGAAAGACAGAGAGAGCCAGTCAGAAAGGGAGAAATCACCCCCCAGGGAGGATGGCCACACCGCAATCCCTTCTCCTCTATTCTCCTCTTGGGATCTCGGGCACGCACGCACATGCGCCAGGCATTAGTTTAAGTTCCTGGATCTGGGATTCAAACCATGGTCGACTACATGGGAGTCCAGCGACATAGCCATTATGCCAACTGCTGGTCCGTTCTTTGCCGCTTCTACCTTATTCCTTCCTCCTCCAAATGTTGGAGGGCCCAGAGCTTATCCTTGGGCCACTCCTCTTTTCTATCTGTGCCTACTCCTTGGGGGACAGCTGGAAGCCCTGCTGACACCCAGACATGTGTCTGACTCAGATCTCTCCCTGAAACCCCACCTCCTATGGGCACTTGGCTGCTCAAGGTGGGTATCTAAAAAGCACTTCAAATGTATCACATCCGAAACCGGACTCCCGAGCTCGCCCTCCAAAACACACAGGTAATGACAAAATGAAGTAAATGGAAACATTGCTCCTCTTCCAGCGCTTCCCATTTCAGTAACTGGCAGCTGCATTATTCCAGCTGCTTCTGCCAAAAGCCTGGGAGTCATTCTTGACTTCACTCTCTGTCTCACGCCCCACATCCGATCCATCAGCAAACCCTGCCAGCTCTACCTTAAAATAGACCCGAACCTGACCAATTGCACCACCTTCCCTGTTAACAGCTGGGGAAGCCCCGTAGTCTCTCACCGGGATTATTCCAACAGCCTCCTAACTGGTCTCTCTGCTTCTGCCCTCGGCCCTCAGACTCTTCTCAGTTACGGTGGTAAAACATAAATCAGATCATAACACTCCTCTCGAAATGTCTCTGGCTTCTCATCTCGCCCACAGCAAAGTGGCTTGTAAGAGCCAACATGATTTGGCTTCTTGTCACTTCGCAGATCTTGCCCTAGCCCCCTGTCCCTCTGTTCTGGCCACACTGGCCTGTCTATTCTCTGCACAGACCAGGTGTAATCCCACCTCAGGGCCTTTGCGCTTACTGGTCCTCTTGCCTGGAACCCCGTGACCCCTGGTATCTGCCTGGCTCCCTCCCTCCCTCTCTTTGGGGGTCTGCCCACAGGGCTGGAGGAGACTTTCCTCGACAACAGAGATAAAACAGCTCCCCAGTGTCCAGCACCCCCAGCCTCCCGCCATGCCCACATAGAACCTGTCACTCTCTGTTACGTTATACACACGGCGCCTCCTCCCACTGCCATAGGCTCTGTGAGGATCTGTGCACGGCCTTTGTCTGCCTGCATTGGAGTGGCGCTTGGCATAGAACAGGTGCTCCGTGAATATTTCTCCGGTGACTCCGGAATCCTTGTTCGTAATTATCCTTCTACTAGTTCTTCTGCTCGTCTGCCTCCCTCACGACAGTGGGCAGCAGCTGGGTGCATCCTCCGCTGTTTTTCTGGTGTCCACCACAGAGCCTGCAGAGTGGGCGCTCCCGAATGTCTGAGCAAACACATGAATAAGTGATAGAACTTCCAGATGGACTGCCTGGGGCCGCGTGCCGGAGGGGCGCAGATAGACAGAGTTGCTTCGGGAACTCCTCTTGCTTCTCCCCAGGGATCTGGGGTCACCTTAGTTGGGGGGGGCTTGAAATTTGAGCCAAGGAGTCACCCAGAGGCCAGAGGGTCAGGGGCTGGGATGTAGGAGCTGGCCCCGAGCAATCTGGAGGCGGCAGTTTCCCATCGGCTTTGTGTGTGGAACTAATCTTTGAATCAAAATCCTGTTTGAGGTTAAGGGACCCTAAAGTCGAGGGTCTAGGGTTAGGGCATGAGTTACAGACTGGGGTCAGGGGAACCGGCTGAAGTTTAGGATTTAACGATTCAGGGCTCCTGGTGAGGGCTGACAGTCTGAGAGTTGGGCCTGATGCTCATGCTCAACTGTTTCGAGACTGGGTGGGAGAATGGGATTAGGCTGAGGGTAGCTTTGGGTCTAACTTCAGGGTGTTCACTTGATTTTAAAAGCTTCCATGCCAGCACAGAAGCTCACATGTTATGGCAAAGTTCTGGGACAGTGGCTCTCCACCGTCACCATTTTGTCTTCATTTTGCCACCCGGGAGACCCTTGGCTGTGTCTGGACATGGTTCTGGTTGTTGCAGCCAGGCGAGGGGCGCGGCTGCTGTCCAGTGAGTGGAGGCCAGAGATGCCGCCCAACAGCCGCAGTGCACAGAAAGGCCTCCACCGCGAGGTGTGGCCCAGCCCCAGGTGACACTGGGGGGAGGGCGAGGAACCTGCGCTGGAGGA
>NW_006160120.1:503150-503673 GCF_000334495.1 Tupaia belangeri chinensis
CTGAGGGCTGCTGTGATGGGGGCCTGAGTCACAGGGGGAGGTGCAGGTGCGCCCGTGTTCCCTCCTCTGGTCTCAGCGCTCGCAGCTATGTCTGGCTCTAGCAGACTCAATGGGACAGGAAGAGGGTGGAGACAGGGAGAAGAAGAGGGCCAGCTCGACACGCCAGGGGATTTGCAAAGTTACAGACAAGCAGGGTGGGAGCTGGAGGGGGGGAGAGGGAGAGAGAGAGAGAAAGCCTTGGCAGGCTGAGTGGGACCATGCGAGGCGCATGGCAGGAGGTGGGGAGTGGACAGTCAGAGAGCTGAACAGAGATGGCATCTGGAGAGGCTGGTCTGAGCATCCTCTGCAACTCACGTGAGCACAGGATTCAAGGCACAAATCAGGCCCAGCACAGCAGTGCGTCTGGAGAGGCTGAAGAGGCCTGGGCTTGGACTGCTGGTCACCCAGAACATGCCAGCTGCCCCGCCTTCTTCTGTGAGCTTGGCTGGCTGGGAGGCTGGGGGTGTGGGGTGACTGCGCCATA
>NW_006160120.1:503874-504988 GCF_000334495.1 Tupaia belangeri chinensis
AGAGTTTTTTGCTATAGGGCGCATGCACTCGCCAGAAAGACAGAGAGAGACAGAGAGACAGAAAGCAAGAAATAACCCCCCAGGGGGGATGGCCACGCCGTGATCCCTTCTCTTCCATTCTCCTCTCGGGATCTTGGGCACGCACGCACACGCATCCGGCCTGAGTTTTAAGCCACCGGGCCCGGGATGTGAACTGCGGTCGACTACGTGGGAGTCCAGCGACATAGCCGTAACGCCAACTGCTGGTCCCAATAATTCTTTTTAAAAAAAGAGAGAGAAGAGAAAAAGACGATTCAGACAACCATGTTGTAGAGCTAGCACACTCAGTACTCCCTAGGTCACTCCAAGTGCTTCGCACTCACTTTAATTCATTTAAATCTTCCCATCAAGCCTACGTGGTGAGTGCTACTGTAGTTCTAGGTCACAAATGAAAAATGGAGGCACAGAGAGGTCAAGTCATCACCAAAGACCCCACAGCTCTGAGTGGCAGCGTTGGCTCTGGAGTTTGCACTCCTGTGCTGGCTCAGGGCTTCCACTGTGATAGAGGGGCTCCTGGTGGGGCCCCTCGACTTCCTGTGCTGCTTGCCTTCCTCTCCCCTCCGCACACACAATCCCACCACATCCTCTCAACAGTCTCCCTAGACAGGTGCTGTCGTCACTGCCCTGTTCCGCTGGTGAGGCAACCAGGCTCAGAGAGGTTAGGGACCCTCCACACAGCCAGGGCTGCCCGACGTGGACGCCACCTCTGCCTCTGCCCACCGGCTTTGGGGGGCCCCCCCCCCCTGCGCTCCATCTTCACAAGCATCCTCGGACTTCGGGGTTTTCCAACTTTGACACCTGTGACATTCTGGCTGGGTCGTTCTTAGCTGCGACAGGTGACACTGTGCATTGGAGGAGGGTTAGCCGCCTCCGTGGTCTCGACCCACTAGATGCCGGTAGGATCTCCCACCCAGCTGTGACAACCAAAATTGGGTTCCAGCATTGCCAAGGACAATTGCCTCAAGAGGAGGCAAGGATGACCCTCCTGTGATGTAGACGACCAGGGAAACTGAGGCCAAGGGGGACATCTTACCCAGGGTCACATGGAGCCAGTGGCAGGGCTCGCATATAACCC
>NW_006160120.1:505019-519314 GCF_000334495.1 Tupaia belangeri chinensis
AGGCCTCACCTGCTGGATCGTGCTCCCCAGGGCGAGCATTAAGTGCCAATCTCAGGACAGGAGCCAGCCCAGCCTGTGGTCCCAGCACATGCACAGGCCCCGTGGGGCCACCGCCCTTGTCAAGCCTCCACTCCCCAGCTGAGCTAAGCAGAGCTCCCAGCTGTGGTGCCATGGAGATAGCTCAGGCTTTGACCTCAGACAGACGGATCTCAAATCCCAGCCTTTCCGTGTCATTACTGCAGGGCTCCAGGCACGAAACCAAATGCCTCTCACCCTATCTCCGCATCTGAAAAGTGGGCAGTTTGGACTAGGGCCTCTCCAAGTCCCAACCAGCTCCGGGGTTTAGATTTCTGACAAAGCAAAGTATAAAGGGTGTTGGTCCTGGCTGCACCCCCAGCTCAAGGTGGCACTTGGACAAGTCACTGCCTCTCTCCCAATTTTCTCCATCTACTATTCATTTTCAGGCAACCAGCACCTCAGTCTCACAGAGCATCTCACTGTCTGCTGTTTCCTAAACTGTAAATGCTTCCCTCTCTGTGTGTAAATTGCCCCTATAAAATACTATTGTCGCTATTTTCCACCTGGAGAACTCCTATTCATCCTTCAAGACTAAGCCCAAGTCATTTTCTCCAAGGGGTCTTTCTCATTCCTGCAAGCAATTAATCACTCCCTTTTGTGCTCCCTTAGTATCAACCACCCTCCAAAAATAGCACTGGTCATGGTGTGTGTGTGTGTGTGTGTGTGTGTGTGCATGTGCGTTTGTGTGTCCTTAAATACAAAGACTCATCTCTTTAGTCCTGATATCCCTGTGGCCCACACGATGCCTGACACAACATAGGTGCTCAATAAATGTTGAGGAGGCAAAAATGAATACATGTGGGATAGAGGAGTCCAAGACCCTTAGTGTCACAGTGCTCTAGAATCCAGGGACGCCAGTCCTTGCTGTCTGTCACCCTGTCTGCCGTGCAGAGCACTGCTCAGCTTTCACCACCGCAGGTGCCTGCCACCTGCCCCAGCCACTCACGGATTCTGCGGACTCAGAAGGTACCTTGGACAGCGACCAGACACTTTTTAAAAATATGCTTTTATCCTTCTAGAAGCCGCCACTACAGGGAGCTGTCTGTGCAGACCAGCATCCCCGCGTGTGCATGGCGACATGTACTCCCAGAAGAGCCTTGCTTCTTGCATGTTTCAATCCATCCCAGGCCCTTCTGCGACCGGGCAGTGGCCTCTATTCTTCACATTTATGCTTCTGAATAGGCAGCCTCCAGCCCAAGCTAGGGGTGGGCTGGAAATTTTCTTCCTCTTATAGCTCAAGGAATCCTTCATTCTCTTCTGAATTACACGTCCCCAAATTGCCCTCATGCACCTCTTCCAGGAAGTCGTCTGACTAAAGAAATGGGCTCTGTTCCTGATTCTGGCAGGTGAGTCTGTGATCCTTGAGACCCACCCATTCAACAGGTATTTTCCGAGCTGGTATGCAGACACTTGCGGGATGCCGGACTTCCCTGGGCCCCAGTCTGTTCACCTGTAAAACGGGGGACGGGGATGGGTAGGGATCATATAAAAGCAAGTCTTGGGAAGTTATACGGTTTTGGTTTTATATCAATGTCAATGCAACATAGCAACTCCAGCTTTCACCAAGAGAAGGGGTTCATGCTCTAGTTTAGGGGCTCCCTTCCTGGGTACACTGGTTCAGTCCCTTCCCTCCTCTGAGCCTCTGAGGAAGTGGTTTCTGGACTCTAAGTTCTGATTTAACTTTGGGGTCCTGAGTTTCTAGGGCTCTATAATGATGCTGGAAGTCCTGCCAACTCCTCTTTCTTCCTCCAACCCAAGGCAGGGGCGGGAGCCTCAGGGAAGGGATGGAGGGGGTCCAGAGCTCCGAGGTGGGCAGGAGGGTGTAGAGAGAGAAGGATCTGTCCTAACCCGGGTATGAGAGACGAGTTAACAGCTCAATTGTTATTTCAATTACACGGATTATTTGAAAACAATGTTATGAGTTTCATCACTGACAACCCCAGGAAATGGCTGCTATGGCAACCAGGGAAAAGAATGGCCCTGACTAGCCAATCAGAAGTTCCAACCATGGCCCCAGTTTGTACAAACTCTCTGTCCTCCCTTAGGCCCCTCCCACTGTCTGCTTAGGGAGGGGTCCTCGGGAGGAAGACGAATAGAAAGGGGCAGGTAGTAGGGCCTCTCTGTAGAAAGGAAGAGGAAAAACGAGGAAACTGAGGCCTGAGGACAAGAGGGAACCAAAGTTCCCTTGTGGAATTGGCTGTTCATCCCAGGGTCCTCAAGGGCAAGGGCGTGTCGGTGTCCTCCTGTACCTGGGCAAGGCGATAACAGAGCAGGTTCCAGGCTGGCTGTGGTTGAGGAGGGGGTTCCCGGAACACACCCCTCACTCCCTGCTCATCATCTGGTGGGTGGGAATTTTCCAAGAGCCCATCCACTTGGAGATACACAGCCAGCTTCATCTTTCACTGCCAGGAGGAGCCGGCAGGCCAGGAGCCCCCACTGCACCAGAGAAGGCAGGGAGGCCTACAATGGCGTCGAGGGAGGGTCTTTCCCTGCTGCTCTCAGCAGAGGCTGCCTCTGCGTGCATTGTCCCTGGGCCCAGCCTTCTCCAAAGGAGGCACCCCATGGTCTCCAGGGAAAAAAAGCCATTTTCTTTCCAGAACATCCCATGTTCTCCTTATTCAGAAAGAGGCCAAGTTAACGGGAAGCTGGCTGGCCTCTGGAGCTCTGCACACACCCAATTCCAAATGCCCATTTCCTTCCCTGCTTCAGTTCCCCTGCCATCTCTACATCCCTGAGTCCCTCGTCCACTGTATTTAACAAATACTTCCTACGGGGCCAGGCACCGTTCTGAGCACTTTACGAATGGCTCATTTAGTCCTCAACACAACCTGTGAAGCAGGCACTGCGATTATCACCCCCCACTTTACAATTGGGGATGCTGAGGTGGGTAAGTAACTCGCGCAAGGCCAGGTGGTTCCGGAGGGCAGCACAGGGACTCACACCAGCCAGTCCGGCGCCAGAATCCAAGCTCTCGTCATCGGCTCTCGGACTTCTCAGACAGACCATGGCCTGGCTTGAGTTTTGCTTGGTGGCCAAAGGCTCCTCGAATTCCACATTAATGTCTCCTCTTCCTATATCAGGACCACCCCCCGCCAAGTGCTCGCCCAGAAGCTCATGCGCCCTTTGTAAATTCTCAGTTGGGGAGGGTAGACAGACAGGTGGAGGGGGCCGCTGGGGTGTGGCCAAGTGGACATTTGTAGACAAATGCTGACCTCACAGTCCGAAGTCCCGATGTGATGCGAGTCAGGGAGGGACGTCTCCGTTAACCTGGTACCTACCATGGGCAGGACCTGCGTTCATCACCTCACCCGTCCCAAGCAGCAACCACCAAGGGAGGTCTTACTCTCTCCATTTTACAGATGAGGAACCTGAGGCCCAGAAAGTCAAAGAGACTTGCCCAAGGCTGCCCTGCCTATTTGTATGAGGTGAGGATTGGTGCCTAGATCTGTCTGCCATTAGTCCAAGACGTGGCTCCTGTCCTCAAGGGGCCCAAGAGACAAGGCAGGTAACAACAGCTTGTGAAGGACTGAAAGGAGGTGCTCGGCTTGAGTGACAAAAGCGTCCAGCCCACGTGGGCAAAGGTCTGCGGGTGGGTATGGACTTTGAAGCAATGGGCTCAGCGGAGCAGGTGTGTGTCAGGGCTTGGCAGGTGACCAATCAGATGATGAGATGGAGCCTTGAATGCCAAGCAGATGGTTTGGAGCTGATGGGCGAGGCCACAGGGAGCCATTGCTGGCTTAGGAACCTCTTTTTCTCCCTCCCGAGGTGGCCTCCCTCTCGCGCAGTGGAGCAATTTCCCAAAGCATTTTCTCTAATTTGTGATTGTTTTTCTAACCCAGAAGCAGCAAGAGTCTCCAGCTTCTCCCAGCCCATGAGGGGAGCCGAGCCGAGCTGAGCCGAGCTGAGCTGAGCTGAGCCGAGCTGAGCTGAGCTGAGCTGAGCTGAGCTGAACTGTCAAAGCAGCAGGTCTGTGCCCCCAGATCGGCCCCCCTGGGGATCTATGTCCCCAGATTATGAGGGGGATCTTACGGGCTCCAGTGCAGGGGCTTCTTTCCCAGCCTGAAGTCTGCTAGGCTGATGCAGAGCCCCAAGCTGGCTTTAGAGTGGGGCCACTACTGTCTGGCTGATCATGCCTGCAGGACAGCTGGGGCTGGTAACCTGGGGTAAGGGATGGCACGTGGGGTTGAGGAAGAGGCCAGGGGCTTGGTGAAGGCTCCAGGAGGGAATGGGGGCTCAGAAAGAAGATGAGGGTTCAGTAAGGGGTTAGGAATTCTGTAAGAGAACAGGGGCTCCAGAGGGAAGGCATGCCAGACAGTGATCAAGTGCTCAGTAAAGGCCCTGCAGCTCCAGAAGAGGGGCTCGAAGCTCTGGGAGGGCCTGGGGGCTCAGCCGAGGGCTCTGGGAAGTCCTTTGTCATGAAGGACAAGGCCTCCACTGTACACGGGTTCAGAGAAAAGATGAGGGCTAGTTCGAGTGGAACTGTGACCAGTGGCTCACTTCAGGGCCTGGGATTTGGGAGGAGATCTTGAGGGGACAAAGACCAGTGAGGAAAGGGGGAAGAGGCCCAGGGAGGGGGGTTGAGCTATATAAGGGGGTAGGGGGCTTACAGGGAAATACTGCCTTACAAAAAGATGGTGCTGAGTAAAGAGGACTGAAGGGCCCTTTCTCTAAGGGTTAAGAATTATATGCAGCCTTCCCCTCTCCCACCTATTGCCAAAGTAGGGGGCCTCCTTTGTCCTGGCCCATCCCAGCCACAGGCTCATGTTCTTGGCTCTTCCCTGCACTTTTGTCCTCTGTTCGTCCACTCAACCTGAGGCCTGGCCGTGTCCTTCCCCACTAACCCTCTACAAACGCCCAGTCTGCACCCATTTCCTGTTAGCCCTCTAGATTTCAATAGTGCCCTCTAGCCCAAATGCATCATCAGGTTGTTACCTCAGACAGCCGCACAGGAAGGCAGTCCTGCCTCACAGCTAGCCTCAAACCCGCTGGCTGCAATGCAGCCACTGTCCTCCATCTGTCCTGGGAATGGTCCAGAGGCGACCTGCAGACCTCTGCCCACCAGCACATCCTTCCTGGTCTGCAGACATAACATCTCCTCTCCATTTTGATCTTCTAGGTTAAGTGCGTCTCATCCCTTCCACTGGCTTTCCTAGTCACTATCTTCATTTTCAGGTGTCACTAAATGTTTGTGTCAAGATGTCACAGGTGCTTGACACATAGTAGGCTCACAGGAAATGTACCTTGGATGCATGGATAAGTTGATGGATTTAGGGACCAGCAGATGGTGTAGCAGTTACATCACTGGACTCCCACATTAGCCGACTGTGGTTCAAGTCCTGGACCCGGTGGCTTTAAAACTCACACTAGGGGCTTGTATGTGCATGCTCAAGATCTCAGGAGGAGAATGGAGAAGGGATTGCAGCATGGCTATCTCCCCCACCCCCTGGTGGTGATTTCTCACTTTCCCTCTGTCTCTCTCTCCAGTGAGCACACACTCCGTAAGGCAAAAATCTCTTTTTAAAAAAGTTGGTGGATTCATGGATGAATGAGGGTGACCGGATGGGCAGTGATAAAAAGAAAGGTGGGGTCTGTGTGAGGGAGGGTGGGAGGGTGGGAGGAGGTGGGCTAGGGGTGGACTGTGGACTGTTTAATGGGGGGCTGTCTAAATGGAGGAAGGTGGGCAGAGTGATGGTGATTGGGTGGATGACTCGGACGGGTGCCGAATGGATGAATGATCCCAGCTGGCATCTCGGCCTTCCCCCATGCTCCCAGTTATAGACTCCCCTAATCTGGTTCATGGGCCCCGGTTCTCCCAGTCACCAGGCTTCAGACCGTGTCACATTTTGCTCCTTCTTCTTCCTCCTATGTCCTTGGTACCTTTCCCTCAGCCCCTTTCTTCAGAACCCCTCTCAGCACCATCACCGCCACACACCCCTTCTCCCGTGTGACTTCAGCTGCTGCCGCCTCCTGCCTCCTCGTTCCTTCCAGTCTATCCTGAAACACCCCAGCAGCATGGCCCCTGTAGCTCCCATTGCCTGTATCCCTCAGCCTGGAGTTCCCTCTGGTCCTCTCTCACACACTTTATCCTTCCCCTTCATGTAGCCCGTACTCTGGTCGACAGGGAACCGGCCGCTACCCAACATTCACTGAGCTTCTTTGCACCTCCAGGAAGCCCAACCTGTCACCTCCACCTGCAGCAGAGTCACCCCTGTTCAACACGCAGCTCAGATACTGTCCCTACAGGGCCTTCCCGAACCCCTCAGCCTGGTAAAGCTAGATAAACGGCTCCATCAGGCCTACCGATGAACACCTATGTGCTCAGCCAGCTGACAGGGCCCAGTAGTGGGAGGGGTGGGGTAGAGGAAGAGGGAGACGCAATCCCTGTCTGCTGTATAGGTCTGTATGTGATGTGACGTGCACACAAGGGTATACAGAAGGTATGCAGGTAGACAGAGTTCAAGAATTCAAGGCCAGATCGTGTAGAATTACAGCCAGCACTGGCGGAGTTCTCACACGGGCCAGCCACTTCTGAGTGCTTTATTTCTCTTCACTCCTCTCAACAGCCCTGTTGGTAGGTACAGATGAGGAAACTGAGGCAGCAGGTTGGCAGCGTATCTAAGGACACTCAGCTAGTAAGTGGCAGAGCTGGGATGAGAACCCTGGCAGTCTTGCTCCTGGGGCTGTGGCTCAACAGTATACAGCAGGATAGAAACAGCATCGTGGGAGGGGAGTGGGCAGAGGAGAGGCTCCTCCCAGTCCCCTCTCCTACTGCACTGACTCCCCCTCTGCTCCCTGTTCCTCTTCCCTTCCAGCCCAGGATAGATGTGCATTTGAAAAAATGGAAATGAATCTAGATGAAACTAATGGCAAAGGGTTTGGCCTGCCCCGAGACACTGTAGGACCTTGGGCACATTTCTGCCTCTCTGCAGAAGGAAAGCAGTTGGGCCCGTCAATCCCTAAAGGCTCTTTAGACTCAAACATGCATCATCCTAAACACAGCTACTTGGATCACAGAAGCTGTAAGCCTCAGGAGCCTCCTGGCCTTAGGGCCTCACTGCAGCTCCCAGGAACTCTCTGTGGTCCCTGAATACACAGTTTCAGCCCCTGGTCCCTGTGGGCTTCACTGTGAGGCTGCAATCCTGTCTGGTCACCTGAATCCATCCAGCTCGTCACCCGCCCATCATCTTGTCTGCCCACTGACCTGGATCCACCTGCCTCTGCTACCTATCTATCAGCCCGCCTGGGCCCATCCACCTTGCGTCCCCTGTCTCCCTGCTGTCTGTCACTCTGCCCATCACACACACACACACACACACACAGTCCACACAGGCCCCCTAGTCTGCAAGCACCACAGCGACGATCGAGAAGATGGAACGGGGCCTTTTCCTTTTTTCACTCTCTGAGCAGCCCACTGTCATGACAGCAGGACCTGCTTTACAGGAGCCAAAACAGTTCTCTGGCATCCACAGCCCTCCTCCTCCCCGAAGACCCCCAGCCTGCTCCTCGCTGGACCCAAGAGCTTCTCCGTGAGGAATCTGATCAGGGCCACATGCCTCCTGCCAAAAATGTCCAAGTGGTCCCCGAGGAAATCACTGGACAAGAGCGTGAAGATGTGAGCACAAGGCTGTTGGTGGCAGAATTGTTTGTAATAGCAAAGGGTTGGAAACAACCCAAATGTCCAACAGTGGGGGCTGGTTAAATGAATTATGGACCAGCCGCACAATGGAGAGCCATGCGGCTCTTAAAAAATGATGATGTAGATGTATATTTATCGAAATGGCAAGACATTCACAATATATTATAGAGGGAAAAAAGCAGGTTACAGAGGCATATGTCTAAAGCAAGATGCCATTTTTATTTTTTAAAAATCTATAAATGTCAAGAAGGATATGCACTGAAATGGTAGCCAAGTGGTGGGGGGATTATGGCTAATTAAAAATGCTTTCCTATATAAAAGGCACATACATTGATATAAATTTACATACGCATACACACACAGTCACTCTGTACTGAACGCTCCCGGCGAGCCTGGAGTTACACGCTGTCCTTTGTCTTACCACCTCGTTTACTCTTCTCTACCATCGAACGAGGTGAGTTTTATTAAAGCTGTTTTCTAGATGAGGAAACAAAGGCTCGCTCAGCTAGTAAGTGGCTGAGCCAGGATTTAAATTCCGCTCGGTCTGACTTCATAGCCTATGCTCTTAATCACTGGGTTGTCATGGGTTTTTTTGTTTGTTTGTTTATCTGTAACTTGCCTATTTAAAACAAAAACAAAAACAAAAAAGCTTGAATAACTTGTATTTACTTGGGTAATACAGAAACAACAGAAGTTAACAAGGTGACAAAAGAACGAGGCAAACTGGGCTGGCTCCATAGCGTAGCGGTGAAAGGAGCCGGATTGCATGTGGCTGACCATGGTTTGAACCCCATCCCCATGACTCGAAAACAGACGGGGCACACATGCCAGTGTGCCCAAAATCCTGACAGAGAGGAGAAATGGAGGAGAAGAGATTATGGCATGATCATATCTTGTTGAGGGGTGCTTGCTCCCACCCACCCATCCCTGTCTCTCTGTCTCTCTCTTGCATGAGTTCTCAGGCAATATTTTTAAAATGAGTTGATGAACTATACAGAGTAACATGCCCTTGGCCTCCAGGCTCCCTTGCAGGCTTTCTCCACTGGCCCGACCTCCCCTCCTCTCCACACTTGTATTTAGGATGTCCCAGTTGGTGGTGGAGGGCCGGGCAGCCCTGGGTAGGGTTAGGTCTCAGTGTTGCAGGCTTTAATGCTGCATGGCCTGAAGCTCCCTCCTGAGGCCCGGATATAATTCAGTGAAGGCAGCCAGCGGTGGCTTTGTGACATATGACACGCTAGACACTGGGGAGACCAAGAGGAAAAGTTCAGAGCCTGCTTTCCAGATCTCCTCCTCCAGGGCTCTGCACGATCACCATGTCGGACTGCATAATTCTTTGTGGTGGCATGAGGGGGACCGGGGCAGGGGGACTGTCCTGTGCATCACAGGGTGTTCGGCAGCATCCTAGGCCTCTACCCACTAGTCGCCACTAGCAGCCTCCTCCTCAGTTGTGACAACCAAAAATGTCTCTGGACATTGCCCAGTGTCTTTTACAGGGCAAAACTGCCCCAGGTTGGGACACATCAATCTAATGCATTGTGGGTTTCATATAGAAGGCCAGCAATTGGGAAAAAATAGAGTTAAGCTAATTGCTCTGAAGGTTCAATATAGATGGGAGTTGTGAGTACTTGGATGGGCAATGACTTCCTGGGATACACCCGTCCGTGAAATTCAAGGGCTTTTCCATTCTGCAGATTCATCCTGGGTGGTCGTGTCAATGCATGACTTCAGAGATCCTTTTCCAGCCCAGCACTCTCGGGGTAGGCCCAGGCGCATCTGTCCAGTGGGTCTCCCCGCTCTCGTGTCCCACTGGCATCACACACACCCTCCACACACGTAGCTGGTTCATCTCTTCCTGAATCCCACCCACCTCGTTCTACCATCTGCACAGCTCACACTCCTGCACCTGTCTGCGCGGTCACCCAGCCCTGCCCATTCTACTCCAACCACCCTTACACATCCTCCTCTCTCCCCAGGCCTGGCCACCATCAGCTCCGGACCTGGTCTTCTCCATTAACCTATTCTCCACAGCAGCGCGTGGCTAGTAAAGTCCAATCTCACCACGCCACCACCGCTGGTAACCCTTTAGTGGTTCCCCCTTGCGCTAGGGACCCGGGCTAAGCTGCTCCTCATGGTTTGCAAGACCCACAGGATCTGGCTTCTACCCACCTTTCTGGCGTCATTTTCTGTGACTCCCACTCTCCGGACCCCAACCTCTATGCGTTCCACGCAGCCAAGTGAACGCGCAGTTCCTCCAGTATTCTCCCTCTCCTCGGGGACTTGGCACATCTCACCCTTGGCCTGGAGCCAACTTGCCCTGTTCCCATTCCTCGTTCCCCCACCCCTCTCATCCATTAGATAACAGCTACTCAACCTGCAGGTCTCCGCTCAAACATCGATTCCTCTTGGACACCCCTGCTGCCCCGGCCCTCCACCATTGCCCCTTACCATGGTTAAGTGAAATGTTGAATTGTCTGTTCCCTTCCCTGGACCACCAGACTCCCGTGGCTGGGATTTGGTCAGCTTGTGCCACATGGTATCTCCACCATTCAGCATGATACTTAGCACATAGTAAATGGGTAACATAACAGGTATATGTGAAGAGAGATTTTAAACTGGGGAACGAATGGACGGTCAAACAGGCAGCAGGGGTGGGGGACAGATGCAAGGAAGAAGAGGTACTATCTGGGTTGGGTTTTTAATGCTCTGGAATATCTTCAGGGGAAGGGCGTGCAGGAGGAAGGGCAGGTGTAGCTGGATGCAGGAGTGTCGGATTCGAGGCACAGTGGGAGATAAAGGAGGATGCAGACGGATTACAAGGACCTTGAATGTCATGGTGCAGAGTCTGGACTTAATTCAGTAGGCGATGGGGAGCCATGGAAGGGTTTTAATCAAGCAAGTGACATGATCCCACCTGCGTTAGAGAAAGATCGCTGTGGCTGCTGCAGGGAGTGCAGTGGGAGGGGATCAGAGGCTGAGGCCCGCGAGGAGGCTGCCACAATGGTTTAGGCAGAAGCCGGTGAGGTCTGGGCCAGAGCAGGGCTTGCAGGATGGGTAGGAAGAGGAACAAGGCAGACACTAGGGGGAAACGAGTCTGTGGGAATCTCGAACATCTTCCTGCGCCCCTGGCTGCATGCAGGATCAGGAAACTTCCACCTGGCTGAAGGCAAAGGATGGATCCTGAAGTCAGAGACAATTGGTCCTGACTCAACTGCCTCTGCAGAGGTGCAGGCGGCCAAGGTCAGATGCAAAGCCAAACAGAAAGGAACCACTACCTTTGGCCCATGGCGACCAGGGGACACAGAGGGATACAAACAGTAGCAGTACTGCTTCGTTCACGGACTGGTCCACGTGCCAGGCACCCTCCCTCCCATGCGTGCACGTGTCATCTTCGAAGCAATGCAATGCAGTAGCTATTACTTTTTTCTCCATTTCACAGAGGAAGAAAGTGAGGCTCAGACAAGCAAAGTAACTTGTTGAACATCCTACAGCCAGCAAGTCATAAACCCAGGCTGTTTGAGTCTGTATTAGGCCAAGGAAGGGGCTGGTGGCAAGCGAGGGGCTGACGGCTTGTAGAGTGGAGGAAGAGGCAAGAGGTTTCCCACCTCATCCCAACGTGCTGGCAGGAAGGGGCTGGCTGATGGGTACGGAGGGAAATGTGGGAGAGGAAGGCTCAGATGGGCACCGCGTGTGCTCAGACCCAGACCCACATATTTGCAAAGGCGTGTCCTCACTGGAAGAGAACTGGAACTGAGCACCCAACCTCCAGCTGGGCCGCGTTTGTGATCACTTATGAAAGGCACTCTCTTCTGGGAGCAAGTAATCTCACAGGCCCACAGCTGGTGAGTTCGGAAGCCTTTTTGCTAATTAGATAAAGGTGCTCTTCCTCCAGGTGAACTTAGTCTGCCTTTCGGGGACCTGACTGCGGAGTGGAGGGTAAAATGGAGGCTGGCCTCTACTTTCTCCCTACATTGAGTGCCTTGGACAGTGAATAACTTGTCTTACTACACATGACAACCAGCCTCTCTGTCCTGCACTCTCGTTTCTCAGTAGCCACTCTGCACTGTTCGCAGTAAGAAAAATATTTCCCCTGCTAAATACATAGAGCTCCAACCATTCCGCAGGCTTAACTTTCTGGTTAATCTCTGCCTCCTCCCTGAGAGAAAAGACAAAGCCCTATTATGCCACTGCCCGGATGAAAAAGCTAAGGTCAAAGCCTGTCCTGGTGATGGGGGGAAATCTAGGCTTTTTCTAGAAAGGTCAGAATCAAAGCACAAGGTTTTAGAAAGCAAAGGCCTCCAGTCAAGAGCTCCGTCTTAGGGATACTTTCAGGAGGTGACAGGTGTGTTCAGCCTTGCTAGGGGTATGAGGCTTCTCTCCCTGATCCTGGCCGAGGACTGCTTTCCTTGTGCCTGGTGGGGGCGAATTCCCAGCCTTGTTCCTGACCCCTAGCACCCTCCTGGCTCAACTTTCAGGAGGGATGGGGCAGCCTTCAATGCCAAGCCCTCAGCCTATCCACCTCCTTAGACCCTACTTAGAGTCTTCTCTTCCCCAGGAGCCCCCAGACTCCATCCTCAGCTCCCGCCCCCTACCAGGCAGCAGCGCTGCCTGAGTTACATAAACAGGAGTCATTCTCTCTTTCTCGCTCTCTTTCTCTCTCTCTCTCTTTCTCAGAATACCCGAGGCTGCATTCCCAAATGAAACTTCCTGATGGAGGAAAAGCGGGGAAAGAACACAGAGAGAAGAGGACATTTAATTGGCTACTCCCATCACCCATGTGGTAAATAAACTGACTGCTCTGAACTTGCCTAACTCGGAAAGAGACACGTCCTCCTGGGGGTCCAGCCCCCTCTCGGAGCACTCTTGCAAAGCTCTCAGAGAAACCAGAGACTGGGGGTGGGAGGACAGGTGTGACTAGAAGTCCAGCCTTAGGCAGAATTCTTCCAGGCCACCACTGGAACTTTCCTGAGAGCACAGCCACCACACACACCTTTCACAGGTCTGTGACTCACTCAGGGTCACACCACACTGTTGGAGACCACGCTGCATCTTCAGTGTTTGTTCCTTAGGGTTCTCTACCAAAGGCATTTAACAGCTTTCCTGAGCGCTGGCCTGGGCGCGTGGGGCTCTAACAAACATCTCTGGCTGCATGTCAGCAGTGGCTTCTTGTCCTGCCTACGTGGTGAAGGCAAGAAATTGCTCTGCCACCCTTACCCGCTGCCCAGCCCCCAGACCTGCCCAGCATGGACAAGAACTGGTGAAGCCTGGAAGCCAGGACATGTGGCTCCCATTCTGGCTACGGACATGGCTGACCAGGTCCCCTCAGCCCTCTCTGCCAATACTTCAAAATGGAAAGAGGGCAGCCCAGATGGTCTCCCATGTGCTCACAGTCAGGAATGGGGGTGTGTGTGTGTCTTACCTCCAGGGGTCAGTTAATGGGGCCACCCAGAAGGGGCAGGTGCCCCTCAACTGAAAGAGACCTGATTGGGTTTGCAGAGCACCTGTCCTGTCCCAGAGGGGCATAGAGAAACTCCCCCCAGCAGTGATCAAATGTCATCAAGGGACTTCTCTTTCAGAGGGAAGAGGAGCATTTCAGATGTTGGAAAAAGAGAAATTGGGGTGGAGAGGATTGGGGAAGGGTCTGGGGTGAGGAGGAGCATAGGGCACAGGTGACTGCTTTAGAGAGAAACTGAGGCAGGCAGTGTGGAAGATGGGGGGAGGAGGGCATGGTCATTGATGAGCAAAGACTTAAGGACATCATTATGGAGGCCAAATTCTGAAAAGGGCTGCAGAATAGGGGGACGGAGTAGACACCAACGGACAAGTACAGGGGGTACCACTGAGGACAGAGTGGCATGATGGTCAGGGAGGGGTGCTGGGGTTCTAGGGTGCTGGGTGCTGAGATAGTGCAGAGGCCTGACCTATGCAGGGAGAGAAGGTCCAGACCCTTGCTGGAGGGCCCGACAGAGGGCTGGCAGCTACCTATGCCAGGGACACCATGGCCTGCCTCAGGGCCCCGGAGAGTGCTGGACTCAGACCCACAGAAAACGGAGATGGCACGCGCAACCCCTGGCAACGCCCGAAGGGTGGGAGAGAAGACCAGAAGGTTCCCAGGGGCGCGCGAGTTGGAAGCCTCTGGCCAGCTTCAAGCGGCAGCTTGTCTGCCCGCCACCAGGGGGTGCCCCTGCAGCTCGGGGAGACCTCGAGGGACCCCAGGTTAGCGCCTTCAGTTACAGGCCCGCCTGGTGGCCAGCGGCGCCCCTCCTAGGGCAGGGGTCGGGCAGCTCCAGAAAGAGACAGTGGGGTGGTAGGTCCGGAGGCGCGAGCGGGACGGGTCCGGACTGTGCCCGCCGAGGGCCGCCGGCGTCCTGCGCGCTCACACGGTCCACGCCTCCCTCTTAGCGCCCAAGCCCCCAGGAGTAGTCCTCAGTGGCGCTCCCTGTGAACGTGAGGCTGTCGGGGCCCCAATTTTCTTCTGCGGCGGGGCCAGTATCCCCGGAGTCGGGTCCTAAGGAAGAGGACGCGCTGCCCCAGCACCCCGCCAGTCCGCCCGCCGGCCGGAAGACAGCAGGCTGAGCGCGGGG
>NW_006160120.1:520920-524847 GCF_000334495.1 Tupaia belangeri chinensis
AGCCTCTCGGTCTCTCCGCGGGCCCAGGCCCAGGAAACCCCCAGGTGGGGCGGCGCCCCTCCCTCCTCCAACCCCAGATCTGCGCGGAGGGAGCGCCCCCACGAGGGGACCATCTCCGTCCCGCCTGGCAGCTCCCGGGAGGCCCCAGGATGAGCCTTGACCCTGTTCCCTCACCTGCCTGGACAGTGTCTAGGGATTTCCCTTTCCCCACTGCTATGAGAACCCGGCTTCAGAGGAGAGGGGCCACAGGCGAAGGTGGGGACGGGCTTCTTCATCCGCCTCCGCTGGCCGGCTGCACAGACAGGCCCCTGCACGCACCGGCCAGTTTCGGAAGCTGCACATGGAGGCGCGCAGACACCGACAAGGCCCGCCTGGAGGCAGATGAGAGGTTAGGGTCATGAGAGCGGTGTGGGCTGGAGGACATCCACACGTGAGCAGGCAGGACAAGGACGTCCTGTCTTGAACTTAGCACTGCCTTGGCTCCTGGAGTCTCCCCACGAAATCCACCCCACCAACCCCTGGTAGGACGCATTTTCCATTCTCTTAGAAATCCAGCCAGCCTACTGCCTCCTGTCTTTCCTTCCCCGCGCAGTTTCCCTCCATCTCTCGGCATGACGCTGTGTTCAAGGAGACCCCCCACCCCACCCCCTTAGTTCTCAGTGTGAGGTTGTCCAGGGTGGGATTAAACCAGTGACTCTGAGCCGGGGGTCCTCTCAGGACCCCCCCTCCCAGATAGGTGGGTGAAGGACAACAGGCTGGAGAGCTCTACAGCTCTGTCCTCCCGGCGCTGTCACTCACCCACACACAATGGTCTGTGAGCAGCTGCTGGAGTTCGTGGCAAAAACAGGGCAGGGCCTTCCAGCCTCCCTGGGCTCAGGGATCCAGGCTTCACCACACTCCCACTCTGCTCCCCACCGCGCCTTCTTCCCTAACTCCCATCTCCAGGCCCTGGGCTCTGTCCTCTCATTCTCCCTGGTGATCGGAATCAGCCTCTCCAGCAGGCTACCCCTCCTACTAAACTCCATCACTCTTTTATTTATTTTGAGATTTATTCTCCACTGTGCCAGCCTGTTCCCTCCCCTAAGTCTTTCTCTCAGTTTATTCCCCTTCACTGATCTCTCCCAGCCTTGCTTTGTGCGGCCTGCCTTCTCTCCGTCTCTCGCCTCCCCTCTCCTCTCTATTCTTATCCTCCACTCTTTCATGCTTTCAGAGACCAGAGGCCAGCCCTTCCAGATGCATCTCCTCACTCTGCTGTCTCTCTCCTCTCCGACCACTCTCACCATTTCCTCCTGCTCTCCCCTCCCACCCCCCATGCCCCCATCCCTGCTTTTCCTCTCTCTGGGCCTTGGCATGTGCTGCTCACCTTGGGAGTCAGACCTCTGGTTGCCCACAGGTTGTTCTGGCTTGAGACATGGGCGCTCTCACATCTGAGCGATGAAAACAGTAGGTGCTCAGTACGTGCTGGCAGGCGAACAGCACTCACACTTCTCTCTCGTGTTACGTTAGGGTCTCTCTCTCTCTTCTCTCCATGACTCTATTAGAACTCCCAGCCATTTCCCTTCCAGCCTCTCCTCTTTTCCAGGCTCACTTCCATCCTTACCTCCATTGGCAAACCTCTGAGCCTCCACTCTGTCTAGGCACTGTGCTAGGCTCCGAGAACACCGAGAGGGATTATTGAGCCCTTCCTGTATGCCATGGTTTTGCATGTAAGTTCTCATAAGCGGCCACTTGTACGAGTGACGTCTTATGAACAGGAAATGGAGATGAGGTTGAAATATTAAGTTGGCAAGTGGTGAGAGCAGGTGCGTGCATTGCCCCTGGTCTAACCGTCTACTCCAGTCTGGGAGAAGGTAAGCTGGAACTTCTGCAGCAGGTGGCGGAAGTGCAGCAAGAGGCGGTGTGGTGTGCTAGAGACATGGGCTCCGAGAGCAGCTCTGTCCCACACAGGCTGACACATGGGCAAGCCACTCCTCCAGCACTGACATGCAGATATAATGAGATGATAATGACAATAGCATTTAGCCAGGCTGTGCCATGTGTCAGGTCTCATGCTAAATGTTTTATGTGAATGATTTCACTAGATGCTCATGACAACCAATTTATAAATGTATAGATGGGGAAACAGAGGATAGAGAAATGATGAAACTGGCCCAAGGTCACGCACTTCATCTGTGGTAGAGCCAGGATTTGAACCACGACAGGCTAGGCCAGAGGCTGCACACTGAATGGTGTGCGATGCTGCGGTGGGTAAGATGTCTAGTGTGCCGTGGGTGCTTGGGGATCTGAGCCTGTGTCCATTTACGTTATGGCAGAGCGAGTGTGCGACGAGGAGACACTGCTCTTCCAGGCCTTGGTGGGGGGAGGAGCCATTCCAGGAGGAGGAGCTTGTGAGAGTCCGCCTCCACCTGGTCAGAGGGTGGCTGGCCTGGTCTTGGCATGCGATGTCCTTTGGAGAAGTCCTCTGAATCCATGGGTACGTCGGTCCCTCTAGCCTGGGGTTACTCCACCTCTACCCTAGTGACATCTAGTGCTGGAGTTCTTTGTTTAGGGACTGCCCTGTGTATTGTAGGATATTGAGCAGTGTCCCTATCCCCTACCCACTGGGTGCCAGTAGCAACCCCCCCAACCCTGCAGTCGTGACAACTAAAAATGTGTCCGGACTTTGCCAATGTCCCTGGAAGGGCAGAATCGCCCCCAGTTGAGAACCACTGGTCTCGTAACCACAGGGCTGCTCCAGGGTGTCCTGTGGGTCCGAGCAGGTGCAGTGAAGGCAGGTGTGTATGTGTGTGTGTTCGGGGGCGCCTGTCAGCTCCAGGCTCTGCCATCCACCCGGCTTTGTCCCTGTCCTTTCCTAACCCTGCTCCTACCACAGCCGCGTCCTCCAGGGCCTCTCTGCTGTCTGCCCTCTCCTACCCATAGCCTATTTTTATCCTCCCATCCGTCCGTTTATGTCTGTCTGTCTGTCTCTTGCCTTCTCACACACTGTCCATCCGTCCCCCTTCTCTGATCCCTCCTCCTGATCTGTCTCCCCCCTCCGTCAGTGTCTCGAGCCCCTGGCCCTTTCTCTCTGCGGGCCAGGCTTATTTGTCTCTTTCTGCCTGTCCCTAGATTCCACACTCTCTAGTTCTGCTCCCCCTGCTGATCTCCTCCCTGTGTCTTTCTGTTTCCTCCTACACCGGCCCTACTTTCTCTGTCTCCCTCTTTTTGTCTCTTGGTCTCTGTCTTTCCCCCTCCTCCCAGTCTCCCCAGCCCCTACTCTGAGTCTCTCTGTCCTTGTCCCCCTCCCTGCCTTTTCCCTGTCTTCTCCCCACATGTCTTCTTACCTCCTCTGCCTCTCCCTCTCTTCCTTCCTTCTTCCTCCTTCCCTCTCTTGCTCCCTTCTCTTTTCCTTCTCTTTCTTCCTCCTTCTCTCCTTCCCCCTTCCCTCCTTGCTCCCAACTCTCTTCTTCTACTCTCCTTCCTCCTTTCTTCCCTCCCTCCCTGCCTCCCCCTGCTCCGCTTTGTCCGTGGGAGCTGGAAGTTAAAAGCTTTTCCGAACTTGCTCTCCAGTCGCTGTTCTCGGCGCCTTTCATCTCGCCAGCACATTTGTAAAACTGCGCAGACTGAAGGGCCGTGACATGAACAACCAAAGAAATGTCAGCGCGGGGAAGGGGCCGCCAGCCCGCCGGGGGGCGGTTGGCGGGGGGGCAGTCGGGGCGCACCTCACCCCTCCCAGAGGGGACCGGGGACCCGACCGAGATGGAGAGCGTCCCACCAGGGGCACCCAGGGCTCTACGCCTCTGCGGAGCTCGGCTTCCTCCGCCAAGGCCGACGGGAGCGCAGGGGCGGGGCTGGGCGCAGGCCGGCCGACTCCCCGGGGGAGGGGGCGGCGGCCCCGGGCTGAGGAGCCCCGCCCGGCAGAGACTCAGGCGGCTGCGGACGCTGGCA
>NW_006160120.1:524878-563503 GCF_000334495.1 Tupaia belangeri chinensis
GGCTGCCACACGTGCTAAGCGTGGGCTGCGCCCTTAAACACCTCGTCGTGGCAATCCTCCCGGACCCCGAGCCAGACTGGGTTCAAATCCCATCATGGCCACTTACCAGCTATGTCACCCTGGGCAAGCGACTTCATCTCTCCACGCCTCACTTCCTCGTAGGTAAAACGGACGATGGTAACAGTGCCTACATCAAAGCGCTGGGGTGAAGATGAAGTGAGCGAACCCATGGAAGACTCTTAGAATAAGTGTTTGCCATAATTAGTAATAAGAAGAGCCACAAGGCTTGGCAAAGTGGGGCTACCAGTCCGCCCAATTCTACAGATGGGGAATTCAAGGTTTGGAGAGGGAAGGAAAGCGACTCTCTGGAGGGTTCAGAGCAAAGCAGGGGGTAAGCAGGGATTGAAGCCCACCTCCCTCCTCCTTCTCAGTGCTCCTTGAGGGAGTGGGTACCGGGGTGGGCCACAGTCTGAGAATTTAAGGACGGGCTCTGTTTGCTCACTGTTACCTCCTGTGGGTGCAGCACATAGTAGTTGCTCAGTAAATACTTGTTGAATGAGTGAGTGAATGAATACCAGTGCTGGAAAGGTGCCAAGACTAGAACCTTCGTTTGTAGGGGGTAAAGGGGTGAGGCAGAAAAAGAAGGAGCCTTGGCTTAGGGAAGTTTCCTCTGTGGGAAGCTTGTCCAAATCTGAAACTCTGATGCGGGGGTCTAAGCGGAGGGAAGCACCATGGACAGCGGCCATGGCCTCAGGCCAGGATCCCTCTGCACCAGGAGTGCCCAGCCCCCTGGTTCGCCAGCTCTCCATCCTGGTCCGTCCATCTCAGCCCACACCCAGCTCCTTAACTCCGCTCCTGTAACCTGTGTGGGACTATGTCTACTTCTCATTCACCTGGATCTCCTCTCGCTCCGGACTCTGACCCAAAGCCAGGGTAGACCCCTGTGAAAGGTGAGCCTCCACTCTGCACCCCCGCCCCTTTCCTGCAGCCCTGAGGCCTGACACTGCAGGTGGCTGTGTGGATTCAAAGTCCCCTGAGCTTCCATAAAAGAGTCTAGAGACACAGTGGAGGAGAACAGGGCCTGAGCACCTGGACCATCCCTCCCGAGCCCCTGTCCCTGGAGTGGAAGCGTGAGACAGCCCTGACACACACATGCATACACATACACACATGCATACACACACACACACAACACGCACACTTCAAACACTCCAGTCTCTCTGAATTATTCACCTGCCTCTCCCCAGGGCTGCTGCAGAGCGCCCAGCCCAGGTGCTGAGGAGGAAAAAAGCAGGGAGGCCCATTAAATTTAAACACTGCTGAGGACTGTCAGATGTGAGGTTCTATTCCTGGCCTGGAGATGAGCAGTCAGTAGGAGGGAGAAGGGGATCAGCGAGGGGGTGAGGGGAGAGACCGCCATAGGGCGAGTGACTGGCTGAGCACCAGCAGGGCCGGCCAGGAAGACAGGAAGCCTGCAGGCCCTCATCCGTGGGGTGGCAGACTTCGCCTGCTCTGGTGAGACAGGAGGACCCATCTAAAACAGCGTCTCGGCAGGTGCCTGGAAGCCCTCTTTAGTGACAGCATTAGGAGTGGCTTTGCCTTCCCAGGTTTGTCTCTTGCCACCCCTCCTTCTATAGCCCAGGAATGCCAAACTGTGTTGGTGCATCACACTGAGCTTTCTGATGTTGCTCTTAACACTCGGTGCTGTTCCCTCCTTTGCCTTCCGGAGAAACTTCTATTTATCTTTCAAAATTCAACTCAAGCGTCGTCCACCAGATGGCGTGAAGCTCTCCCTGCTCCGTCATCTGTGGGACCTGGAACAGGGTCCCCGATGCTTCCGCTTCCTGCCCCCCGTGGGTAGAGGAGTCCTGGGCTTTGAGGCCCAGCGGGGTCACCTCAGATCACAGCCATTACGAGCAGGCATTCGGAAGCAGCAGAGAGCGCACTGGTTACCCTGCGAAGTCCAAGATCTCCTCCTGGTCCTGGCGCCAGCCCCGGATCTCTGTGTGTGTTTGGGCAAAGCGCTGGCTCTCTCTTAGCCTTGGTTTTCTGTCGTGTAAAATAAAAAAAAAGAGTGTCAGGGGATGATTTCAAGATGACCAAGGGACTTTCCAGTTATTGGAGTTTGAGGTTCTCTGCTCCACAATTTTTTCAGACCATTTCTTGGTCTTCCCCTGTATGGATCTTCCCTGGCCAATTATTATTATTATTATTATTATTATTTTATGTTTTTGTCATAGGGCACAGGTACACAGTGGAGAAAGAGAGAGGGTAAGTGAGAAATCACCTCCTGAAGGGGATGGCCACACACAATCCCTTCTCCTGCATTCTCCTCTCTGAATTTTGAGCACAGATGCACACACGCCCAGCGTGATTTTCAAGCTGCCGTGTCTGGGACTTGAACTGTAGTCCAGCATGTAGGAGTCCAGCACTTTACCTACCATGCCACCTGCTGGTCATATTATTATCATCATTAATGCTAGAAAGGATGTGCACATGTGTAAGAGAGGTGGACAGAGACAGAGATGGAGGGAGAAAGAGAAAGCACTCCCCACTGGGGTCTGGTCATGCCAGTCCTTTCCTCCCCTCCAGTTCTCCATCCCCTCAGGATCCTGGGCACACACGTGGCACGCCCAGAATGTTTTCAAGCTTCTGGGGCTGGGACTCGAACCCTGGTCAGACGTGGAATCTGGCTTCCACTATACAGCACTTAACCGTCACTACACTGGGGGGCTGGCCTCAGATCCACTATTGATACTCAGAACAGTGACAATGTGGAAGCTGGTTCCTACTGAAAGCCACTTGTTTTTGTTTTCCCACGAACCTTGCGAGCTGATTTTGCGAGCCCTTGAAATGGGCCATGCTGAGAGTAGTTCCACCACGAAGACTGTCTATACCCATCAGGCCATGCCCTCGTCCTCCCCTGAGCCAGCTTACCTCTGCCAGGGTGTCTCCTTCCCACCCGCAGGCCTCTGCCCTGTGGCTTCTCTGCCCCACCTCTGGGTGTCTGTTATCTCGTTCTCATGTTTCAGGCCCACCTCGCAATCACCCTCTCAGAGCTGAGTGCTCCCTGCTTCCAGCCTAGTGCTCCTCACTGCCTGCGATGCTTCTAAGTGGCAATACAACTTGGGGGAGAATGTGCAGCTTGGAGTGGCCGGATCCGGGTGGCATGCGGGCCTGTCCACGCTCACGGGGCTGCCTCCTCCTCACCTGTAGGACCCCTGCTTCTCCTTCTTGTCTGTAGGGCTCCTGCTTAGCTGCTATCTGCTTATAGAGGACTTTCCTAAGCGCCCCAAATAGGATGGTACCCGATTCCTGCTCCACCTCACCCCTACCCTCAGCCTCTGCTTCCTGCTCTAGCTTTGGAGCCCTTATGGCTTCCTGGCATTTACGTTTGTGAACTCATCCAATGCCCATTTATCCCTCTTGGATCTGAGTCCTGGGAGGGTGGAGATCTTTTCTTTCTCTCTTGTTTGCTGCTACGCACCCATCTCCTAGAACAGTGTCAAGCACATAGTAGGTCCTCAACCATGTCCTGGAATAAACGGTCATGTAGCCCAGACAAGTCATGCTGCCTCCATGAGTTTGTTTCCCCAACACCCCAGCTGGAAGGATGGTTGTGAGGAGTGCATTCCCGCCCTGAGCTGCTTCTAGAGGAGCAGGACTGGGACCCTAGCCCCAGCTCTGTCACAAGCTCTCTGTGTCGCCTCAGGCAAGATATCCCCATCCCTGCCCCAGTTCTGCTCACCTCTCGGGCCCCAGGTGAAACGACAAGGTAGAGTAGGATCTTTGGGTCTTTGGGCCATTTTTTGTTCCATTCCCATCTTACCCATTCATCCCACAGGTATTCACTGAGCACCTACTATGTGCCTGGCACCAGGGCTAAAGCGCCGCCCGGGAGAACATCCTCAGGGACTTACATTCCAGTTAGGGAAGACAGTAACTGTAGGGATACATTCGGAAAATAGAATGTCAGATGGAGATCATGCTCAGGAGACATTTAAAGCAAGAAAGGGCCACAGGGAGGGCAAGCCCCATGGCCTCGTGGTTCAGGAACCGGATCTCACACGATTGACCCTGCACTTCGAGTCTCAGACCCGGCAGCTGGAGACACACACCAGGAGCAAATATGTGTGTGGCCCAAATCCTCACAGGATGGAGGAATGGAGAAGAAGGGGTTGCGGTGTGACCACGCTCTGCTTCTCCCTCCATCTCTCTCTCTCTGGAGAGTACATGCACTCCGGCGAATTTTTAAAAAGAAAAGAAAGGGCCACAGGACAGTGGGAGAGGGGATGCTGGTTTTAAGGGGGGTGGTTAGGAAAATATCTCCCTGTGGAAGTACTAGGTAAGGAAGACGTGACGGGGTTGCCTCTAGAGCAAGGGCCTTCCAGGCAGCAGGCATACAAGCCCCAAAGCCCAAAGCCAGGCTGGCTTGATGTGGCCCCGCCAGTGAGCTGGGGCATGGTTGACAAGTCTGTGGCTCTCTCGGTCCTTCAGTAGAAAGGTGGCCCCAAAGTTTGTGACATGGCATCTAGAGGGAGGTTGGGGACTCCCTGGTGCCTCCCTCCCTGCCTGCCTGCCCAGCCTCTCCCGAGTGGGAAGCCCAGCCTCGCTGCGGGGTCTGGCAGCTTTTGGATCGGTAATTTATCTCCTGGTGCCACGAGTTTCCTGGAGCTGGGCACTTCCTCCCCACTCAGCCCCGCTCCCCTGAGCGGTAGAGACAGGTGTGAGGAATTAGCTGTGGGGACTAATGCCGTGACAGGAACCGGCACAAAAGAAGGGGACAGAGTGTAATGTTTATTACGTTTGAAGCAAAGCAAACACGCGGCCTATTTATGTATCTATAGAGAATTAATTGGCGAGCGGCAGCAAGAAGCAGATTATAAATTAGAATCATTTTCGCCAACTGAAACCCATTCATCTTGCTTCAGAATGGGCCTGTCACCTCCTCCTGACTAATTCCTTTTAAATTCGTTGCTTTTTCTCAACGGCCCCCCGCAGCTCTCACCTTGAGACCTGAACCCTCGAGGTTGCCAATGCTTCAGGGAAAGGCTGGTTCAAGCTGTGCTTTTGGGGGCCCACTCTCTTCCCACCTCCTCTGTTGGAACTCCCCCCTACACACACACACACAACTGTCCCAGACTTCAGGCCCTGATGCCCTCGGCTTACGTTGTTGTCCCTCCTGCTATGGCCAGAGCCCCCTTGTCCCCTCTGGCTTGGGCCTGTCCCTGAGAACCTGGCAGGAACCCCCATCCCAGCAGAGGCTCAGGCCAGGCAGGTGGAAGGATGGCATGACGCTGCCATCCTGGGGACCCAGGGCACTGGCCGCTGCTGCCTACTTTTGATTCTGGGCTCAGAGCAGACAGCTCCACGGAATCAAAGGGAAGCCATGCTGCTTGGGTCCCTGGCGGGCCTGGCTGTGGCTCCCTTGACCTGGAGCCGGTGGAGATGAAAGACTAGGGCAGGTGCCAGAGCTGCCAGGCCTGGGGTGATGGCATGCCTGCCCTGGGTACTGCCCCAGTTCACTCCTCCCTTCCTTCTGCCTAAGCTGCTGCCAGTCCTTTGAGTCTGCGGCTGCTGCAGGGAGGCCTGGCCTTGTCTAAGGCCTTTTAGGGGAAGAGAAAGGCGCCAGACTGTGAGTCCCCACTGGAACAAGGTGGCTAAACATCAGCAGCCACGAATGAAAGGCCGGAGTCCTGGAGTGGGCCCACCCGAGGTCTGGATTTGGGTAGCACCGCCCAGCTCAAGGGGGCCCCCCTCTGAGCCTGTTTCCTTGGTGGTTAAGTGGAGATGTGATAATAGTACCTAGGACCGGAATGGCTGCTCACTGGGCTTGTTCAGATAGTGCAGCTCTTTCATCCTGGTTGTAAACAGCCAGTGGACCAAACGCTCTTGCCTGCTGGTACCCTCATCCCACCCAGGAACAGATCCCCTCTCCAGGATCCAAAAACCAATGGTCGTCTCCCAGGGGACTTCAGGATCTGCTTCAGCATCATTCGTGAATGTTCTGACGGACCCACTCATGCTGTAAGGCATGTTCTCTCTGCCTGAGTGCCAGAGACATCATGAAGATTAAAAAGGGTAAGAATGCAAGGCCTGGGGGCCGCCAGGTGGTGGTTAAAGGTGCTGGACTCCCACGTGGACAACCCCGGTTCAAGTCCTGGACCTGGTGGCTTGCTTTCTCGCTTTCCCTCTCTCTCTCTTATCAAACTGAATAATAATAAATAAAGTTAAATAAAATAATTCTTAAAAAAAAAAAAAGAAGGCAAGGTCTGGCATCCTGTAAGTGCTCAATAGATGTACTTGTTGACACTATTATTAATTGGGACCAGGGCTCTAAATGTGTAATCCCAACATTCACGATCCCCACCCTTTCTTTTCTCCTCCAATCCTTGGGGGGAAAAATTCACCAATAACTTCCAGCCTTGGGCCAGCTGGTGGCATGGAGGTTAAGGCAGCTGGATCCCCCATGGCCAGCTGTGTGGTTTGAGTTCTGGACCCGACAGCTTGAAAATCACACCTGGCACATGTGCAGGTGTGCCCAAAGTCCTGAGAGGAGAGTGGAGAAGGGGTGCGGCATAGCCATCCCCTGTGGCGTGTGGTTTCTCATTTTCTCTTTCTCTGTCTCTGGTGACTGTATGTACCATAGCAAACAAATAATAATAAAATAAAAAATAACTTCCAGCCTTCCCAGGAATCTCCACCCCATCACACCCCAAAGATTCTGTTCTGAACCTCCACCCACTTCAGCCCCCTAAGCCTGTACAGACCTTCTTGATCTGGAAAATGTTGAGTTTTAAGGCAGGCCGGGAACCTTCGAGGGCAGGACCACAGCCAACTGACAACTGTGCCCCTCTCCCCAGATGGACTGCAGCCTGGGGTCTATAGAGGGCCGTCACTGAGACAGAGGGGCTGGAGGGGCCCAGTACTGCAGGCAGCGTGTTTAAGCAGTTGTCAAGGCCTACAGGAAAGTTTGCGATGAGAGAGGAAAAAGGATTAGCTCCAAAATACAGAAAGAAAACTGCAAAATCGAAATTAATGAGTGTTTAATTAAATGTCTACAAACCCCGCCATTGTGCCAACTAGTCAACCACAATTCAGCTCACCTCTCCCCAGCTCATGCATAAAAGATGACTGAGGGAGGGCTGGTGCATTGTGCTGTCTGCGGTGTGGGATGGGTGGGGACTCACAGCAGGAGTGTACTGGGGTCTCCCTTGGTCTGTAAACTCTCTTAGGCCCCATCTCTGCTCCTCATTCGTTGTGTGTGCTTGGGCAAGTCACTTCCACTTTCTGGTGTCTAGGAGAACCACTTCCTAGCTCCCAGGATGGTTGTGAAGGTTATGCAAGCGTGTTTCAGGGAAGCACAGTGAGCCCTGAAATGTGGATCTGTTGTGGGAACCCGAGAAGGGGAGGGACTTGCCAAAGATTGACAGTTGAGGACTCGAACCTTGACCCTCACGACCCCTCTCTAGCTCCTTCCCTGCACAGGTTTATGGACAAGCATGGCATTCCAAATGTGTAACAGGAAGTAATGGAAGTTGGATGGGGACTCTGGAGACCCTCCTGGGCTCCTTGTAACCCTTTAGTTGCTGGATCCCAGCAAGAGCCAGGAATTCTGGGAAGAGCTGGGCCGAGCCCTTGAGAGACTCAAGAGACAGAGAAGCAGCTATTAGCCCACCAGAATGGAAGAGAAGATGTCAACACGTGAATTCCGGGCACAGCCCTGCTGGTGCCTGCTGGCGCTGCATACCTCGCGGGTCATTCCCCAAGATGGTCAGGGCACTTTTGTGAGTGACACGGAATTTAGAGATCATTGTATTGTTCACTGGCCCCGTGATCTGGAGATTCTGCTCCCATACATGAATCTTGGTGAAATTCTGAGCTTATCGTTATGGGACAAAGACGAAGGATGCTCATCGCAAACAGTGTGGTGGGGGAGTGGGAGGCAATCCGGGTGCCCTCCTGGAGGAGTGGGCAAGGAAGACGCTGGGGACACACACTGTAGAGATCCTGGCAGCCAGCCGAGCAGACAACTGTGCAGTGACAGACACGAGTGCATATTTAAAACCTACAACGGAAGGAGTGAGAAACCAGTGGGGCCCTATCACGTAATGCCATTTACGTGAATTGAAAGTCATTCAGAAGGTAGTTTCATGAATCTCTGTGTTGAAATTTCTAGAGATGTATGCACAAAGAAGTCAATATTACTGTATGACAATTAAAACAAAAGAAAATAAGATGAGAGACCACTTTCAGAGGCCTCATAGTCTAGAAGAAAAAAAAAACACACACACACATTTACACAATAACACGCTGGATTGCACGAGCACACTCAGACCAAAGGCTCCCTGATGGCCTTGCCTCTCCAGGAGCGCCCAGGCTAAGGCCGAAGACGGAGCGAGGACCTCTGCTCAATACCGTCAGGGCTGCGCACACACAGGCACTGTGGAGCCACCGAGGAGGACGTCATTTACCCTGCGTAGGGGGCTCCAGAAAGCGGCCCCTGAAAAAAGATGTGTCATTTGAGTGTTCAAGGCTGACGGAGAAGAGTTCAAGGCATATGATCTTCCCATCAGAAAATAAGCACTGCGTGACCCGCGGGCTAAAACTGGGAGAGTGGGGGTTTGGTGCCAGAGGAGGAGGAGGAAGTGGCCAGGAGGCCTTTTAGGGGCTTCTGGCCTTATGGGCTCCTGGCGGCTGGGCCCCCTGCAGCCCGAGAGGCCTGGCCCGGTTCCCTGTGTCGGGAAAGGCATCCCACCACGGCCTGCCTGCTTAGAGCCTGCGGGGTCTCATGTCCTGGGCTCCTCCCTGTCCCTCATTGTCCCACACTTTCAGTCCATCGCTCCTCCTGCTGCTTCCCCTCCAAGGCACTTCTCTTCTACCCCAGGAGCCTGGATTCTGGCTTCCACGCTGAGCTGGCCTTTTGCGGCCTGTCACCTTTGATGTCTCCCTGCCACCACCCCTGTCATCCTGTAGGCAGAGGAAGCTTCCTGAAGTCAGGTCCTGTCATGCCCCCGTGAGTGGCTCCTGTGGGCTTGGTGTGGCATCCAGCTCCTCCTCCTCACTGCTTGGTCACTCAGAATTCCTGCCATCCTCTCTCAAATGTCACTAACGCCCTGCATTCCTCCCTCGTTATTGCTGCTTTTTTTTGAGAGAGGGTTTTTTTGTTGTTGTTTTTGTTTTGTTTTGTTTTGCTATAGGGCATGTAAGCTCACCAGAAAGACAGAGAGAGAAGAGAGACAGAAAGCGAGAAATCCCCCCCCAGGGGGGATGGCCATGCCGCAATCCCTTCTCCATTTTCCTCTCGGGATCTTGGGCATGCACGCACACGTGCCCGGTGTGAGTTTAAGCCGCCAGGTCCGGTACTCAAACCACATCTGACTACATGGGAGTCCAGAGACATAGCCATTATGCCAACTGCTGGTCCCTGCATTTTTTTTTTGACAGATTTTTTGCTATAGGGTATGTGCACTTGCTTGAGAGACAGAGACAGAAAGTGATAAATCACTCCCCAGGAGGAATGGCTACACGGCAATCCCTTCTCCTCCATTCTCCTCTTGAGATTTTGGACACACTTGCACACATCGCTGGTGTGAGTTCTAAGCTGCCAGGTCCAGGACTCAAACTATGGTAGACTGTGTGGGATTCTAGCAACATAACCATTGTGCCATCTGCTGGTCTCTGCATTTTTATTTTTTTACAGGATTTTTTTTTTTTTTTGAGAGAGATTTTTCTGTAGGGTGTGTGTGCTTGCTGGAGAGACAAAGAGAGACAGAGAGACAGAAAGAGAGAAATCATCCCCCAGGGGAGATGGACATGCTGTAATCCCTTCTCCTCCATGCTTTTGGGATTTGGGGCATGCATGTGCATGTGCCCTGTGTGGGTTTTAAACTACTGAGTCTGGGACTTGAACTGCTGTTGACTATGTGGGGATTATGACTATGTAACCATATGCCATCTGCTGATCCAGTTTTTTGGGAGGGGTACAGGTTTTTGCCTTAGGACACATGTACTCACCAGAAAGAGAGAGACAGAGACAGAGATAGTGATAGGGAAAGTGAGAAATTACCCCCAGGGAGGGTGGCCACACTGCAATTCTCCTCCTGGGATCTTGGACACACACACACACACACACACACACACACACACACAGCATGAGTTTCAAGCTACTGGCTCTGGGACTGGAACCATGGTCAGCCATGTGGGAGTCCAGTCACGTAACCACTACGCCATCTGCTGGCTTGCTGTATTTCGCTCGCCCTACTCCATCTGCTTGGAATTCCTTTCCATCTCTTCTCCTACTTTTCCTAGCCAACTCCTAGGCACCCCTCAAGACTCAGATGCCTCTTGGAAGCCTCACTGATCACTTGAGATTGCATGAAGGGCTTCCTCGGTGTTCCTGCGGCTCCAGAACCTCCCTATTCTGGCATGGCTCACACTGAATTAAAACCATCTTTTGACTTATCTGTTACAGGCTTTCTGGTTAACACAGGTGGCTTTAGATCCAGGCTGCCTGAATTCACATCCTGGTTCCGCCTTCTTGTCACCTGGCATAAGTTACTTGATATTTCTGTGCGTCTCTTTTCTCATCTGTAAAATGGGAATGAGTACCTACTTTCCTCGCCCTCCCCCAAAAAATGAATATCAAAAAAGCCCCACACCGAGAAAGCACCTCCCTCCTAAGGTTGCTGGGAGGAGTCCATGGAGTAACATGCACACGATCTCAGCACGGTGTCTGGCACTTAGTTAGTGCTCAGTAAACTGCCTGGAGTTACCCATCTTCCCCACCGACCTGAGCTCCTAAAGATCAGAGCAGAGTCAGTGATTTGGGGGTACCAGCCACTGCCCCAGGGTTTGCTTGTTGAGTGGGCATCTGCTGGAGGCCAGTCACTGGGGCACTAAGGTGCCACATAAGTGCCCGCCAGTAGCCGTTTTCGAGTCCTAGGTCTCAGACTGGACTCTTGGATTGGAGTTGACCTGGGGCCTAGAAGTGTCCATGAGGCTGGTGGAGGGGCTGCCGCTAGCCCTGGCTTCCCCTCGCTTCCTCCTGGCTGGCCCTGCAGACTCTAAGGCAGACAGTCTGTGGTGGGGTACCCTGTCCGGCCCCCACTCAGGCCACCACCTCTGAGTAGTCAGCAGGCAGGGCAGGGGGTCCTCCATAGGAGGTTCCTGGCAGACTGCCCTTGGCCCAGCTGGGTGACCTCCCTGGGTGCCATGCCCCAGCCTGGCTCCCAGCAGGGCAGCAGCTCTCCCCACTGCTGCCCCCACATTTCCCCTGCACGGGTGGTCCTTGGCCTCACTAACAAAGAAGTTTTCCTTGGCAACGTTGCTAATTAGCAGCAAAAGATGATTACTGTCATTAACAGACTCAAAACATTTGTATTATGAGCTTGTGGCTGGCTTTGGGGTGCCCTGGACAGAGATCGGAGTGGGAGCGTCAGAGAGAGCAGACTTGCGAGGGAACTGGTGGAGAGGCAGCAAGAGGGAGGGAAGCGAGGAGGGAGTTGGAGAGAAAAAACGAAATTTAAAGTGGATGAATTATTTACTGCAGGAAACAATCCTGGACTCGCTTACTCTCACTCGGAACATCCCAAACTGTAATCTGCGGCATTTTTCTCATCTCCCCAGTGTGTTGAGTGGTTTTCTTTATGACTGGCTACCAGGGGCCAGGGCAATCTTATAAGAGATTGGCTTAGTATTGATCATGTGTATCTTCCCAGACTCCAGGCTTGCACCCACCCTCGACACACACAGCCCAGCCTGGCAGCACCCCAAGGCTGGCCTGAACTGGGGTCCGCTCCAGGTGGGAGCTGCTGAGAAGGCATGATCCTGGAGAGCATTTGGAGCCCCCAGGATGGGCCCCTTGTCTGGGAGTGAGAGGAAGGCCCCAGCCTTGGAGTCACCACTGCCATTTTTGACGTCACCCCAGGGTGGCCACTAAATGAGCCCTTGCTGCTTTGCCATAGGGTTTTAGGTGCATTATGCCACTGTGTCCTCCAGGACACCTAAGATAGATAGGATTAATCCCATTTTCCAGATAACAATGATAGGCACCCTTGACCGACTCTCCCTCTACTAAGTCCCAGCTCCTGAGCCTCCAGATAGCCTGGAAGATGCATATTACACAGACTCAGACAGGTGACGTGGCTTGCCTGGAGTCACACAGTGAGTGGCAGAATTGGCCCCAAACCCTGGTCTTCTCACTGCCCTCACGGAATGCACATTGACCCCCACTGGGAGCAGTGGGAGAGGAGTCATAGATAAAAGACACAAGGCACGTGAGGCAACGCGGCAGGTGTTGGGTACCTCTTACGGTACCTCTTACGTGCCCCCCTGGGGACTCCTGATCAGGCGCCCTTCACCTGGAACGACATGGTGCACTGGGCTGCTTACTCAGGACCCAGCGGAGGCTGTCTTCAGAGCGGAGGTGAGGGAGCTGGGGCTGGGAGGATTCTCCGGCTGCAGGTGCTTCTGCCCTAGGGGGAGGAAGGGATCCCCCCAGAATCAAGGTGGAAGAGAGGCCTTGCAGATGAGCGTGAGGAGGCAGAGAAAGCTTTTCCGGCAACTGCAAAATACAGGCTCGGGATCCATCTCCGGCCTCTTTGCTTCCCCCTGCAGGGAGGAAGAGGAGGAAGCCTGAGTCCCAGGTCCAGTCCTGACTGGGCTGGGCAGCTTTCTGCGACTCTCTGTTCTGCTCCGGGCTTCTGACTTCCTTTCCATCTGTAAGGAGAGATCTTTGTCCTGAGCCACTTGAAGGGCTCCGTGACTGAGTTCCAGTCTGTGAGGCCTGCGGTGGCACAGAAGTGCGGGCAGGGGAGACGGTTGCTGCTAACCACCCCGACTCCCACCACCCCAGATATTAGCTCAGTAGTGTGGAGTGGCCGCTCACATCACTTCTGCCAACCTGCCCACTTTATAGGTAGGAAAACTGAGACTGCAGGTAGAGGTAGAAGTCACAAGGCCAGGCAGGAGTGGAGCTGAGATCTGAGTTTAAATATCCTGACTTCCCAGCCAAGCTCCCTCTAGCTGGCCTTCCCGGGCTGCGGGGGCACTTTGACTCTGAGTCCACTTTGCTTGAGGCTGAGAGACCACAGCCACAGGGCTGGGGGAGGGGGCAAGGAAGTGGGTCCCATGGGAGCTGAGGCTCTGGCATGTGGCCCCCTTGCTCTGTGACTGTAACTGTAAATAATGCATCCGGGAGGACTCCCAGCAGTTTAACGGGTTTAACAAGCAGTAATGTGTGACCCACAATACAAATGGGTGTTTTAATAATGAATAAGCATTTATTTAACAAGTAATAACAGTTTTACCACACTCGGGATCCTGAGAAGTCTGGGGCTCTGGCATCAACTCCTTACACTGCCATCTTCTGCTCAAACTTTCTGTTCATTTGGGGGTGGGGTTGGCTTTCTCTTATTGATCGGTAGAGGCTCTTTGCATATTAAGGCTATTACCCCTTTACCTGCTATAGGTAAATATTTACTTCTACATCTATACTTCAATTTTTTTCTTAGGTTGTACAGAAGTTTAAATATTTTATATAGTAAAATCTGTGCATGTGTGTGTTTTAACTTTCAGACTTCTGAGTTTTGAGAATTGCTTATAAGCCTGAGGGGTTCTCTGGCTCTGGCTCTCTGGAGGAATCACAGGAGAGGAGACCAGGGCACAGACTGGAGGGTGGGGACTGCTCAGCAGAATCCTGGCACCGAAGCCCTGGCTGTGGCCCACCTGGTGAGTGCCTGTATCTCAGGGCCTCGGTGTCCCCATCTGTGCAGTGACGTGTTGACGGAGACACCCTCTGCCTTCCCAGCATGAATGTTCCATGCTTCTAGGAAGAGGAGCTTGTGGGGAAGAGTTTGTGGGGCACTCTGGGAGGGGTCTCAAGTTGTAGCTTTTTTTTAGAGAGAGATTTTTGCCATAGGATGTGTGTTCTCCAGAGAGACAGAAAGTGAGAAATCACCTCCCGGGGGGATGGCCATGCCACAGTCCCTTCTCCTCCATCCTCCTCTCAGGGCTTTGGGCATGGACGCACATAGGAGTTTTAAACTGTTGGGTCCAGGACTCAAACCATGGTCTGCTATGTGGGAGTCCAGTGACATAACCATTATGCCATTTGCTGGTCCCAAGCTGTAGCATCTTTGATGGAACTATCTCCCCCACCACATGCCCTAGCACCTCTGAGAGCTGGACCTGTGTGTCCCAAGTGCCTTGCAGAAGGCTAATGAACCCCTGGGAGAGATTTGCCCAAGCACACTGCTGGTCGCACCTGGAGGTGGGTCCTCACCATTTCATGGATGAGACAAGGCCAGCAGATGGTGTGGAGATTAAGATAGCTGGATCCCTCATGAACGATTCCGTGGTTTAAGTCCCAGACCTGGTGGCTTGAAATCATGCCGGGTGCATGTGTATGTGTGTGTGTGTGTGTGTGTGTGTGTTTAATGTGTGCCCAAATTCCCAAGAAGAGAATGGAGGAGAAGGGATTGCGATGTGACCATCCCTCCTGGGGGGTTATTTCTCTCTCTCTGTCTCTCGTATACATGCCCTATGGCAAAAGTCACACACACACACACACACACACACACACACACACACACACAAGAATGGATAAGACAGTATGCTGCTTCAGTTGACATATTTACTCTCGTTTGCTGAGTGACCTGAACAAGGCAGTACACCTTCCTGAGCATGTTTCCTTCTCTGTGAAACGGAGACAAGCCCTCTTAGACCTGCTTTGAAGCTTGAATGAAAAACAGATCTAGGAGCAAGCGTCCCTCCCACGTAGTAGGCCTTCTGCAGTCGTCAGACCTTTGGCTGAACCTCCGTGGCTGATTAGATGGCATTACAGCTTGAGGTTAAAAACCCGAGTTTTAGACGAGTGTCTTAGTTTGGATTCTGCAGGAGGCTCTGAGAAGAGGATTCAAGGACAAGTGGTACATTTGGGAGGTGACCTCAGGAAGCAGGGCAGTGGGGAGGCAAGATGGGGCAGGAAGGCAGCCCACCCAAAGTGCATCATCCAGCCTGTTACCACTGTGGGCAACTGGCATTGAACTCCACTGGGGGAGCCTAGGGAGGAGAGGAGAACAGACACCTCTGCGTTATCCAGTCCCCTCATCTCTGCAAAGGGTGAGGGAGCTGGGGTATTTATACTCCATCTGCAAAGAGTCACTCATCAAGAGCCAGACACTGATTCTCTGACTCTTCCAGTCTATTATTTGAGCAGCAAAGTAACTCTGGAGGCCTCCAAGTCTCAGGCCAAGAGGTATGGGTGATGGCAACTAGGCCTCAGCCAGGCAGGCTCTGAACTGCTGAGAGTGAGGGAACAGAGGGGGTTCCAGCACCTCTTTGGAGAGGCAAGGGAAGTAGATGTCACACGTGGGATGGCTCCATAGGGTTTGAGAAAAGGGCTGGGTGGCAGAAGGGGGTTAACAGGGCCTGGCTCTTCATGGCTCTCCACTCTGATCGGATTCTGAAATTGATAGCTGGTACCAAAGGGCACAAGTGTCACCTCTCAGTAAGATGAAATCTATGTCTCCAGTGGATGGAGACGACAGGAAGATTTATCAAGGCCCTGGCAAAATTAACATGTGGAAGGGACACGGCAAGAGCAGCCTCCGCCGGAGGGGGTCTCTTTGCATTTATTCCGGCAGGTCCCTGCCAGCGGCTGGACTCAAAAGGGCTGCCAGGTTAGCCATCCAGCTGGCCCGTGGAAGGGGGATGCCTGGACAGACAGATGCGGACGCACAGGGCAAAAGGAGACTAGAAGGAGAACGGCTACCCTGGCTGGAGTAGGGAGGCAGCCAGGGGAAGCAGGGCTGAGTCCTGGCCCTGCCACTCACTTGAGGTGACCCTCATCCTCGGTTCCTCCATCTGATAGGCGAGGGCATGGCACGCGATGCTTCCAGCTCGCATGGTCTCTGAGACCAGGGAGCAGAGCAAAGCTCTCCCCACGTGCTGCCCCAGCAGCCTCTGGAAGCCGGTCTGGAAATGCCCAGGATGCTGGCCAGCCTTGACTGAGCCCGACTGTGAGCCATGTGCTGTGGTCGGTGCGATCTCTGAAATACTCTGGCCGCTGTAGTATCCCCATTTTGCCTCTGAGCTCAGAGAAGTGAATGATTGGCCTGGGACCATGTGGTGAGTTTGGTGCTACGCTGGAGGCTTAGGCCCAATGTCCCAAGATCTCTGCGGTCACTCTGTGAGTCCTGGTTCCAAGGCCTCCCTCGTGGGAACTTCTAAGTCTCCACTGCTCTCTGGCACCGGAAAGCATGTGTTACGAGCTCGGGTTCTGGATCCAGAAAGCCTGGGTTTGAGTCCAGCTCAGTCAGGCCTCACCACGCGATCTTCCATGAACCCCTTCATAGAAGCCTCACTTTGTGCGATGGACTTCCGGACTGCGCCGACTGGCAGGTCTGTCCCGAGGGTGAGATGCAGTCACATGTGAAAAGGGCCTGGTTCTGGGGTTACTGGGGACAGACTCTAGTGGAATCTGGCTCCTTTTCCTCTCCATCCACCCAGTCAGTGCCTGGAGAGGGGTGCGGTCACATCTGTCCACCTCCACCCAGTCTGGGCCTGGAGAGGGGTGCGGTCACATCTGTCCATAGGGTTCCTCTGGGAATGGATTTGTACTAAGGAGATGACACTCTCCCTCCAGGCTGCAGTGTGGGACAAGAGTCCCAGCAGGCCTGGAGAGTGCTTGGTGGAGGCCTCATCACAGGGAAGGGGAGAGGCAGAGTGGCAAGGCAGAGGGGAGGGCAGAGGCGGCTGAGGGAGGAGTGGCAAGTGCTGGGAGTAAGGCTCTCCGCCCCACTCAGATGCTTGCTCCAAACACACCACCTGGAAATGCCCTCTGCGAGGAGGTGGAGATGCTCTGGGCATGGGTGGGAGGGAGGGAAGTGTGGCCTCGGTGGGAGTGACAGAGTCCTGAAGCTAAAAGCAGCTGTGGACCAGGCCTCAGCTTCCTCATCTATGAAATGGACACAGAGAGACGACTCCTGCCCTTGGGCTGTTTGGATGTAAATGGATTTTAAAGTTGGGACTTGAGGCATATCCCAAACCTGGACGTTCCACTGGGGGCACTGTCTTGACCTGAGGAGGGGAGGCACCCTGGCCCAGTTGCTCATCTGTACCGTGGACTGTAGGAACACCCACTGCGCCAGGCTGCTGATGGGACTGGAGGAGCCCGGACAACAGCACCTGGTGTCTGGGCCATGCTGTCAGAGATGAGCTTGTCGGAATCATGGGCTCAGACGAGGGACTGCGGGGTCCACAGGGGAGTGGAGACTTGCTCAAGGTTACGTGGCAGTGGGAACTGTAACCCAGAGGTCTGGCCTTGCAGACCACAGCCACCTGCACTGAGCCCAGGCCCAGCCCAGGTTCCCAGGCATCCCCTCCTCCCATCAGGGCTGCCTCAGCACTCCGCCCCCAGTCCCCTCCCTTGCCCAGGAGAAGAGGAGGCCCAAATCCAATTAGCCTGGGAGCCGGCTGCAGAGCGTTGCCCCTTTAATATCGCTGGAGAAGCTGCAGAGATAAATGGGAAATTAGAATTCTGCTGGGGTCCCTGAGACCCGCCTGCTAGCCCGCCCTGAGCTGGGGCTGCGGCAATTCTCCTGGGGACCAATGGAGTTGTCTGAGCCCTAATGGAGGGGCCGCCCCTAGAGGCCCTGGTCCAGGGCCTCTCCTTGGGGCTGCCAGGCTCTCCTACCCCAGCCTTCCCACCCACCACCCATCACCCACCTTTCCTCTGCCTCATCCCTGCCCTTCCGCAGGCAGGACTAACCTGTCCCCTCCTGAGACCTCTGCCCCTCCTCTTCCAGGAGCTGAGGGCAGAACTTGGGGAGCCCTGAGGGAGAATCATGCCAGGGCCTGGCCCTCATTCCTGGCCCCTTTCCCTTCCCACCCTTCGGCCTCAACCCTGAGTAAATCCAGGGCCCTTCCCTCCTCCCTGATGTAAGCCCCGAGAGAAGCCAGGGCCTGGGCCCGGGACTGGCGCTGGGGCTAAAGCTCTGCTGGGTCTGAGGGGACCTCTCTAGTCACTCTGGAGGAGGAGGAGGTTGAGGGTTTGCAGCAGGGCTTCTTCCGATGGTTCTGGAGTAGGTGTGCCAATGGGGCACCTGAGCACCCCCCTCTCTGGGGAGGTGGGCTGTCATATGAAGCTCCCAGGCCACCACACGGCCTTGCTGTGGCTTCCACAGATCCCTCCCCTGCTCAGGCCTCAGTTTCCCCTTCTGCACAATGAGGAAGGGGTCGATCTTTTAAGGCTTAAGATCAGGGCCTGGGACACGGAGGCTAGACTAGGAAGCAGGCGGGCCCCTCTCCTGCACACTCAGCCCCGCCCCTGCCTCGCTCCCTCCCTCCCTCGGGGGACACATTTGCTGCTGGGAAAGTTAATCCATTACAGTTTAAAGGCTCCGTTCCTCGCTGGCAGTAAATTACCTGCTTTGCATTTTGCAGCAACAACTTAACGGTATTAATTTATTGTGCTCTGTCTTTAACAAACATCATTATCATATTGCCAGCCAGGATTATGCAAATGGGAGGGACAAGGGAGAAAGAGGCCGATTCTTGTCCCCAAAGTCACCTTGATTTATTAACTTTGGAGCCCTGCGATTGGCCAGGCCTGGGAGGTACAGGTGAGTGGGGAGGCTGGAGAAACCAGGAAGCCTGAGATGAGAGTCTTGAAGGCAGGCGGGGCCTCTAATTGGAGGTCTAGGAGGGAAGGACCGGCTGGGGGGCAGATTCCCTTGTCTGTGACTTTGGACGAGTTTCTTCCCTCTCTGGGCTGCAAATTCCCCACCTGTAGAATGGGGTTGGGTTAGGAGGTCTCTGGAGCCAATAGCACGGGAAGTCCAGATTGCGCAGTGCAGTCTGTGCTGTGTGGGTGGGTGGTGGGGAGAAGGGGGCTGGTAGAGGAGGAGCCACGGATCGGGTGGGGTCCTCCCTGTGTGGGGCTCCCCGGTTGCTGTGGTCCTCATGCCCAAGCTATTGCACTACACCGTCAAAGGTGGGTATAGGGAGGGGAGCTGGGGCTGCGGCCTGGAGAAAGGTCAGGTGCCAGTCAAGGAGAGGGTCTTAGACTTTCAGGCCACAGATGGGACACTCCCTAGGCGGGGAGGCCAGGGTTTGTAAAGAGCAGCATTTAGCTCCCAGTTTTCCATCAGGCCTGGGGGCCCGGCTGAGCTGAGCCCTGGGAGCTACCACTGTCTCCACACTGGGTCCAGCCCCTGCACAGGCTCCCGCAGTGCAGTGCCCTGGGAGCTGGAGGCAGGTGGGCCCCCTCCTGCCCGGGGCTGGCCTAACACAGCCTCCTGATTACACAGCTGGCTGCCCCCGGCCGCCCGCGGCCCATTCCCCACCACCTGCGGCCTGGCTCTGCCAGGAACTCACTGGGGCTGCTTCCAGGCACCCGTGGGCTCCAGCCCAGGGCTCTGCCCCGGCCATCAGGGCCCTTCCCGGGTCCTGCAGAGGCGCCAAGGTGGGGGCTGGCCAGGGGCCAGCAGGGAGAGAGGGCCCAACCAGTGGGGGAGGGCCTGGTGGGGAATCAGCAGGAGGCGGCGTCCTGTCCTGCGTCCCTCTCTGCTGAATCCCGTGATGCCCTGTGCACCTCCCCGTCCCTCGTCCCTGTCTCATTGCAGCCCCTGCCCCATCTCATGCCCATCTCTGCATGCCCCAGTTTCCCTCTCTACTGGCTTCTCGCTGTCTCTTGTTCTCTTCTCACCTGTCAGAGACAGGTCAGGGCTGAGGGAAAACCAAGAGTAGAGAGAAGAGGTAGTGAAGGGGCTCCATGGGGCGGGGGAGGCAATTTAATTTCCAGAGTTGGCCCAGGCAATTCAGGTTGTGTCGATAAGAAAGCCATTTCCTGTGATGGGCGGCCAATTCACACCCTCCCGCCTTTGTATTCTGAGGATCCCTCTGTCCTCCCTGTGCCTGAAACCAGCGCTGGAGGGGGCCCTGTTCTTCATCACCAAAAGGGCCCCATCCACTCCAAATGGATCGTACTGAGGACTGTCAGTGTGGCTGGGGCAGAGGCCTCCGGCCAGGGCCAGGGGCAACGGGAGCCGCAGTTCTGTCACTGGTAACAAATAATCTCTTCAGCGGCATGGCAGCGGCATGGCATGCGTAGTGTGATCGAATCTGAGCCATACATCTGCCCTGAAGATAAGCAGAGATGGCTCCCATTTTGCAGATGGGGAAAGTGAGGCTGAAGGGGCTGGGAGATTCCCTAAGTCTGAGCAGTAAGCGTGCAGAGACATACGCATTGGAGTGCGTGGATGGCAGCCTGAGCTGCCGGGCCTGGGAGCAGTTGGGGAAGCTTCTGGGGCTGGGAGAAGAGACGGCCCAGAGATAGGCTTGGAGACAGGGGAGACTGGCAGGGAGTCGGGGTAGACGGGTGTGCTCACAGGTTTCCAGGGAGCCTTCCCTTCCAGGCAAGGATAGGGGATCCAGTTCCCTCTCTCATCCTGGACCCCCTTCCTGTCCAGCTGTGCCAACTGGTCTGGCCAGGTATCTGGGGAAGGGAGGCAGGGATCTGCCATCTTCAGCCAGCCAGGGCCAACCTCAGATCTTACAGGCAGTAGCCGGCGGGATCCCAGCCAGGGATGAAGCCTCGAGGTGGGTCGGGACCGCTGGGGTGGCCCCATGAGCACTTTATTTCTGGCTGGGCAGGTGGCTGTGGGACAGGGAGCTGGTAGAGAGGGGGACAAGGCAGTTGGGAAGAAGAGAATGGGGACCCGGGGAGACCAGCTACAGTTGAGAAGGCAGCCCAAGTGTCAGCAGGAGCCCAGGACCCCTCCACGAGATGGCCCTTTCAAGTCCTGGCGCCAGAGTGGCCCCCCCCCAAGGACCCAATTGGAAACTCAGCCTTCCTGAAAACTTCCTCACTGTCAATCTCCTCCGCAGCCCCCGGAAGCTCCCTGGGGCTAGGCTGGGGCTGAGAGCTGACCCTGCCTGCAGTTCCCCTCTGCAGTCAGGAGGGTGACAGGGAGGCCAGGGCTGGGCAGACCCTTCTGGTTCATCTCCCAGCAGCCCATGGGAGTGGAAGTGGGGGCAGCTGGGTGGACTATCCTCTCACTTGCCCACTGCCTGGCCCTGGGGATGAAATGGGAGGAGAGGGGGCCTTTCTGTTCGTTTTGCTCCCTGGGAGGCTCGAGGAAGGAGGACGGCAGGGACCCAAAGCAAGGAAGGATCCTAATCCGGCTTGTCTCCCTCTACACCACCCAGAAGCCCACTGCTGATCCCAGAAGCATTGGCAGGGGCGGGGTGGCAGGGCTGCCACAGAGCCGGCAGGAACCTCTATCCTCTGCCTGCCTGTTCCCCTGGCCCGGCATGATGGGGCGGAGGAGGCAGAGCCAGGGCTGCCCACCCGGCTGCAGGAGGCTCGCTGGGACAGCTGGCGACTGCGCAGGCTGTGGTGCGGCGAGTGGGGACTTGCTTTACAGGCAAGCTAATCTCATTTGGCTGCAGCAGCCTGCACGACCAGGCCTGCATGCTAAGTGACCAGAGGTGGTGGCAGGGCCCAGGACAGACCCGGCAGAGGGGCTGGGCTATGTGCACCAGAACCCCGAGGCAAGCCCGACTTAGCTGAGGGGCCACACGGGGCAGGGGCTGGAGGCAGCTGGGGGAGGGTGTGCCCTGCAGGTCGCAGGTGTTACTCCCTGGGGGTACCTGCCTGGAGCCAGGGCAGCAGGGTCGTCCAGCTCCTCTGGACTCTCTGACCTCTCCCCATCCAGCTCCTCCTGGGGGGACTCAGAATGGGCTGGTGGAGATCTAGGGTCCGTACCACTGGGCTGGAGGCCTCTGCAGAACTGTGATCGGAGGAAGGGAGGGAGGGAGGGGCCTGCTGTGGTCACAGCCAGGGCAAGAGGGAGAGAAGTGCTGGAGGAGGAGGAATAGATTTGAAGAGGAGGAGCCTGGGGAGGAGGCCTCAAGCCTTGAATTCTGCGATTGCCCCACTTCCTGAGCCTCCAGAGCTCGCTTACAGGGAGGGCCAGTGAGGTCCAGGAGGGGCCCGGGCGCAAAAAGACAACAGAGGCTGACTCTTGTGACAAGTTTGGAAACATCTTTAGCTCAGAGGGGAGGGGTGGAAGTGCCAGGGAAGCTGGCCCTGCTGCTGGGGGATGGGTAGATGAGCGGGGCCAGAAGCCGACACCAGAGGGCCCAGACTGTTGCTCACCTCCCAACCTGGCCACCGTCCCGCGGGCAGCAGGGACTGTCAGCTCCCGCGGAGGATCCCAGACTCACACAGGTAGCTCCTGCGTAGGGCACAGATCCAAGATTGGGGCGGTGGGGTGCTGCACTAAGGGGAAGGCCTGAACTTGGAGGTGCTGCATCTTGTGAGAGATGGCGTGACTCCAGATGGATGCAGCCAGCTTGTACCGCCCCTTCATGGTACCTGCTGGGGCCCGTGGGCAGCTGCGTTTGAAACCCCTTTAGAAACTACTTAGCTGGGGTCTTACAGATGATCACAAACCTTGCACTCACAGGAGGTGCGGGATTCATCTTTGAACTACCATGACTCAGTTTCCCCATCTGCACCAGATAGGCCGCGGATGCAATGAGATGGTGTCCAGTGTCTGGCTCAGTGTCCAGTGAGAAGGAACCCTGTTTTTATTCTGGACACCCCGAAGGTGCCACTCATCCCAAATACTCAGAGCATTCCGTGGCTTCATCGTTAGTCTGGCCTCACGGGCCGTGTGGCTATGGGTAAATAACTTCACTTCTCTGAACCTCAGATTCACCACCTGGAAAGTGGGAGCAGTAATACTTACCTCACAGGAGTGGTGAGGAGCCGAATAAGAATCTTTCTGTGCATTTTTACATAGAAAAACAGAAAAGGAATGTCATGATTTTTCCGATGACCCAATAAACAAACACGAATAAGACAATAAGCGTACATACAGAGAAGTAGCAGCATGCTAACGGCTCAATAAATACCCGCCCCCTCCCTGAGAAGCCATCTGTCCACCGCTTTAGCTCTCGGGGCAAACTCGGAAGGCCAGAGAGTAACTAAGGGCTCTCCCGGGACCCAGGGCCAGATCCAGGGTCCCCCGACACCAGGGGAACAGAGGAAATCTCTGGCCTTAGTGTGGCTATCTGTACAAGAGGTGTGTCCAGCTCGTGTGCGGATCTCAGAGGCCACAGGTGGGGTCCATGGCAAGCCCGGGGAGCTCCAGGACCCTTCTCTCATTCACTGAGATCACCTCCCTTTCACCCACTGAGGGTCTGTTTGAACAAAGGTTCCTGCTGCTCAGCCTCAAACATGTGAAAGCCCCCAACTCACTTATGTTCAAGGGTTCTGGCAGCTTAGGCCAGCTGGGGTGTGGACTCCTCCCCATGTTCCTGCCCAGGCAGACCCTCCAAGTCCCCTCTTGGGTCAGGTTTGGCTCAGCTGCCTGGCAGGAGATGAGCAGACAAGAGAAGTGACCTCACCCCATCCACGGCCAGCAGAGGCTTAGGCCTGGGTGCTGGTTCCACTGGCAGTTAACGTCCGCCTGGTCGTCTAATTTAATCACAGCTGTGTGCACGGTGACTCTATAAATAATTTTTAGTGCGACATAACCATTATTTCACTAATTGCTTCATGCGCACCCCTGGCCTGTGAGATAAATTAAGGTTTGCTGAGTCAGCACCTTTGGCCACTGCTGCTTTGGGGCTTGGGACGTGCTGCTTCAACTGGGCTGTTCCCATGACAGCCTTATCCTAGCCCCCTGAGGGGAGGGTGCCTCACACGAAGGGGAAGGGGCCGAGGCTTGAAAGAGTGAGGAGGGGTGAGGAGAAAGGAGCTGATCAGGGTTGCCACGTCCAGTTGGTACAGGCTGTAGCCTGCACAGGGGCACCTGGCCAAGGCGGCCGGGGGGACGCCGAAGTCCTAGATAAAGTTGTGCCTTCTCCATCCGTGCGCTCTCACGTGGATTTGTTGGCTCAGAAGAAGGTGGTGTCTTTTTTTTTTTAAAATAATTATTTTGTTATTTAACTTTCTTTCTTCCTCTCTTTCGTTCTTTCCTTTTTTTTTTTCTTTCTTTTAATTTGACCAGAGAGGGTTAGAGTGAGTGAGAGAGAGAGAAAGTGAGAGAGAGAGTGAGAAAGCAAGCTGCCAGATCTGGGGCTTGAGCCATGTGGGAGTCTGGCACCCTTAACCACCACGCCACCTTCTGGCCCCCAAAAGTGGTGTCTTTTTGTATTTGCAGAGAGGCAAATTAAAAACTAACAGCCCTAGAACTGACACATACTAGCAGGTGTCAGGGCCGCCCTGTCAGGAGGCAGCAAAGCCTTGAGATTTCTGGTGTCATCAGCAGAGTGGGGCTCTGGATTTAGGGCTGATGTTCAGAGACCTTGGGGAGTCACTTTCCCTCCTCTGGGTTATGATGTCCCAGTCTACCCCCACCAGTGCTGTCTAAAGCTGGGCCTCAAGCCCAGGTCGCGGTTCCAGATGCTAGCTTCTCCCCTCTGCCTAGCGTATTCCAATAGCTGGCAGGTATGGTTTGATAAAAGGTCCACGTGCCAAGCAAATTTGGGAAGCCCTGAGTCAGGTGGGCTTCTCTGCAGAACTTTCCAGAAAACTTGTCGTGTATCGTGACTCAGAGAGCCAGGGAAGGCGTGGTTTTCCTGAGTGCATTTGACAGAGGAATCCCTTTTTGAGGACTCTTGTCATGCTGGGAGCCTCAGATTGTTAATGAGAGGATTTCGAAAACCTCGATTCCAAGGCAGACTCTGGGCTCAGGGTACTCCCTGGTCTGTCATCCGGAGCGAGCAAGAGTCTCCTTCCAGTAGGGAAGCCTGGGAAGAGCTTCCTGCACCTGAGGTCACTAGACTCAAGTTCCTTGAGGGCCAGAGCATAGGCCTTGCTCATTGTCATGCCTGCAGGGCCCGGCTTGGAGACTGTCCACTGAGTGAACGAATGGGGAAGTGTCTATTTTTTTTTTTTTTTTGAGAGGTTTTTGCTATAGGGCACGTGCGCTCGCCAGACAGACAGAGAGAGACATAGAGACAGAAAGCGAGAAATCACCCCCCAGAGGGGATGGTCACGCCGCAATCCCTTCTCCTCCATTCTCCTCTCTGGATCTTGGGCACGCACGCACACGCGTCCGGCGTGAGTTCCAAGCCACCAGGTCCGGGACGCGAACCGCGGTCGACTACGTTGGAGTCCAGCGACATAGCTATTACGCTAACTGCTGGTTCCCGGGATGTGTCTATTTTGAAGAGAGACAGGAGTTGACGCCTGGCTGCATGGCCTGTGGGCAGATGACTCCCCTGAGTCCACAGCTTCCTGAGCTCCCGCCCCACCAGACTCTCCACCCGGTCCCAGATGCTGCCGCGAGGGCTTGGCTGCAACGTGGGATGTGGCAGGTGCTTTCTGGAGTGGGAAACGTTTGATTCTCACAGTGAGTTTTCTCCCCTGGCTCCCTGCACGGGGCTGGGACAGTGACAATGTATTCACGACCACGGCTGATTGAGTGACTACTTCCGGTCAGGTCCTGGCCCGAGGGCCTTTCACACATTGTTCTTGTTCAGAAATCCGAGGAAGGTATTAGCCTTGTTCTATGAATGAGAAAAGTGAGGCTCAGAGAGGCCGTGTGGCTGACCCGAGGTCACACAGCTGTGAACTACAGAGCTGGGACCTGAACCAGATCCACCTGACTGTAAAATGTGTCATTTCTCTCCACTCCTGACTTCTTGGCTCCTGTGCAAGCGTCTTACTCCCCCTGCTCCTTTTTCGGGCAGGGCAGTAGGTGGATTACAAAGCGATGCTGGGAGTAAAGAGACCGTCGGCCTCATGTTCAAGTCATCTTGCTGTACACTAATGAGGACAAGGGCCACTATTCAGTGTCTCTCCCACCTTGCATTGTGCTGGCTGCCACACGCCCCCAGCCCACCCAGTCCTCACCCCAAACCTGTGATGTACAAAGAGCCACTCTCACTTTAGAGACAGGCTGAGGGCTGAAGCAGGGACGCGACCTGCTCAACTACACACAGCTGGAGAGAAGTGGCCGAGCCGGGGTCCACCCAAGTCCGTCTGACTCCGGAGCCAGCTTTCCCTTGGATCCTCTGGTCCCTGAGTTTCCAGCCCGGGTCTGGGAGGGGTGATCATCTCCCTGGCCCAGGGTCCTGCACACCAGGTCCCTCTGCAGTGGCTGCTGGGAGACTTCCTGAGGCTGGTACGAGCCTGTGCGCCTCTCCTTGCCCACAGCTCCGGGCCCTGTCCCTGTGGCCTGGCACACCGTCACTGCCTGGGAAACACTAAAGAATGATGACAACACTTCGGGTTCAGCCCCTCCAAGTTCCCTGTTTAACCCCCGGGGGGACTGGCAGAGGAGCGAGGACAGCAGAGCATGAAGTGGGGGCTGATGTCCCATGCAGGGACCCGTTTATGCCTTGCCTCCCTTAGAAAGCCATCTCTGGAAAGCAGGCCCAGCCCGCCTGCTCACCTCCCCATCATCCACTGTCACCTGGTTGCCCTAGGGATAGCAATCCCACCCAGGCCAGTCCCGCTCCTGAGAGGAGTCCCTCTCCTGGTCACAGCTAAGCTCCTGGGTGTGGTATTCAAGGCCTCACACCTAGCTCCCCCCTGTTTCTGCAGCCTCAGGTCTGGCTTGTTCATTTATCTAAAACAAAGAACGCGTTGGCCCTCGACGCGTGTGCATGTGGAGTCCCATTCTAGGTCCTGAAGGTACAGCTGAAAACAGAGCAGATAAAAATCTCTGCGCTCCGGGAAAATATACGAAGTCAGGCCGTGAAAGGACTTCAAAGGGGGAAAAAGGCAGCCCTCCCCGCCTCACTAGGGATCTATAGATAGAATCCAGGGGGTCAGTGAAGTTAGACGGGGAAGAATTACATTAGTGTCTCACTAACCTCTAACTGAAATATAGCATTTCTCTTCAATTATAAATGTTAGTAGCACACCGCGGTGGCATTAGCAGAGCCTGTGACTTTGTCACCAACAGAAATCAGATATCTCCTATCACATTACAGTTGTTGGAGACATTTGGAAATATTATTGGCATTCATCGCTGCCTCAAAATCGCGGTAGTTAACAGAACTGCCGCCAGATCTTGTTATTTAATGCATTAATACGGACGCGTGTATAGTACTGTATCACACGTTTGCTTTGTAAATATTTTGAAAACTGTATTTCAAGATAATTGGCTACCTTTGTAGATCTATGTATTTCCTTGTTTCCCCTTTATAAGAAACAGAGAGAGACATGAGAGTTATCTTTGACAGGATCTTTGTCACAATCTTCTTGTCCCAGCCCCCCAATTAGCTAGGATCACAGGCGTGTGTCACCACGGCCTGCATGTTCAGGTTGGTCCTGAAAAATGAAACTGGGGCTCCCCTGTGGCATCCAGCCTCCTTTTATTATTATTATTATTATTATTATTGGCACCATAGGGCTCATGTGCTCACTGGAGAGAGAAAGAAAGAAAAAGAGAAGGAAAGTGAGAAAGCGCCCCTCCGCCTCCTGCCCCGGCGATGACCACGCTGCAGTCCCTTGTCCTTCAGTCTCCTCTCGGGGTTTTGGGCATGCGCACACACGCACCCAGCATTATTTTCAAGCGTCCAGGTCCAGGATTCAAACCACCGGCAGCCATGTGTGAGTGTAGCTCCTTAATTACCGTGTCACGTGTTGGTCCTGGCCTCTGGCCTCCAGCCTCCTTGGTGCTGGCGTTATCTACACCACAGCAGCTGGGCCAATCTATGTATTTTCTTCTGTGCATTTAAAAGCATTCTTTTCCTTTTTTGGCTGTAGGGAGCATACACACGCCAAACAGAGACAGAGAGACAGAAAGCTAGGAATCACCACCCCTGGGGGGATGGCCACACCACAATCTCTTCTCCTCCATTCTCCTCTTGGGATCTTGGGCATGCATGCATACATGGCCAGCATGAGTTTTAAACCGCCAGGTCCAAGACTTGAACCTCGGTTGACTACATGGGAGTTCATTACGCCATCTGCTGGTCCCTTAAAAACATTATTCTAAGAAGGGATCCTTTCGCTTCACCAAATGCCAAGGAGTCCTTGGCTCGAAATGGTTTAGCTCCTAGAGTGGATCGTGGTGGTGAGTAAGAGTCGGGATTTTAGGAGGCCTGGTGGAGGATGCTCCCCTCTGGGGAAACGACTCATGGCCAATAATGTAGAGACAAAGGAGCCACCGCGTGAAGTGTCCAACTCAAATTCATCGTTGGCCGGGGACACGGCAAGTCGAAGGGCTCCAGGTGGGAAGGAGCAAGGAGGCCAGACTGGCTGGAGTAATGATCGGCAGTGGGGGGAACTAGGAGGAGCAGGGCCCGTGGCATCAGGCTTCACAGGCCTTGGCAGGGACCCGGGACTGCAGGGACCCAATAGGGTGTCGAGGCAGGAGGCGGCAAGTTTGGATTTCTCGATTAGAAGCATCACTTCGGGTATTGTGCAGAAGGGTGCATTGAGCGATGGGTGAGATGGGGAAGCAGGGAGACCAGGAACTAGGCGGCTGCAGTCATCCAGTGAAAGGTGGCAGTAGCTGGGGGATGGCAGGCGGCATGGTGGTTGAGGGCGCTGGACTCCCATATGGCTGACTGCAGTTTGAGTTCTGGACCTGGCAGCTTGCTTTCTCACTTTCTCTCTCGCTCTCTCCCTTTCTGGTAAAATTAAAGTTAAAATTTAAAAAAAGTCATCCTTATGGGACCAGCAGTTAGTGTAATGGCTATGTCGCTGGACTCCCATGTAGTCGACCACAGTTCGAGTCCCGGACCCGGCAGCTTAAACTCACACCGGGCGTATGTGCATGCGTGCCCAAGATCCCGAGAGGAGAATGGAGGAGAAGGGATTGCGGCATGGCCAACCCCCTGGGGGGGTGATTTCTTGCTTTCTATCTGTCTGTCTCTCTCTTTCTGGCGAGCACACGCGCCCTATAGCGAAAACCTCTCCAAAAATTAAAAAAAGTCATCCTTAAAAAAAAAGAAAGGTGACAGGGGCTCGGACCAGCCTCAGAGGGGAGAAAGGGTGTGTTCTGAGGCTGCTGTCCACAGGCTGGACTGAGGAGCCGCGGGCTCTCCTTTGAGCTTCGGCTCCTGCTGTTCCCCGTGAGGCGCTCTGGCTCTCCTTCCTGGAGCTCTCAGGCCCGGAGCGCTCCTCGGTGCTGACGCAGAGGCTCTTTGTCCACCTCCCCCTTCTTCCTTCCTAATGTATCTCCAATACTATATGGGGGAGTGATAGGCCCAGTTTAGAGGCCACGTATCCCAGCCTCCTTTGCAGCTAGGGGTTGCCATGGCGATATAATTAGAAGTCCTTGGGTGGGGCTTCCAGGAACAGGCTTTTTATAGGAGGTTGACTCATCCTTTTGCCCCTCTTCCTCTTCTTTCTTCCTCCCTGGAACAGCACGTCCCATGGACACGATGACTGGAACCCCCTTCTCCTGGAACCCCCTTCTCCGCGAGGGAAAGATCAGGAGGCTCTTAGAGACTTTGACCCTGAGAGCCTTGAGGGCTGAACCTCTGCACTTCCCGTCTTCAGGAAACAAGGCTTCATGGGTTCAAGCCCTAGCACCTGAGTCTCGTTATTAGCAGTAGAGTAAATCCCCGCCTGATAGACCGCAAATCCAGGCTATTACTGGACATCTCCGTCTGAGGAACGCAGGCCCCAGACTCAGCGTGTCCAAGGCTGGTCTGTCTTCTTTCCTCGTGTTGGGGACTCAGGCATCTGAGCCACACCTAGCCGCCCACTCGTCCACCCTCTGTTCATCTGTGTGTCCATCCAGCTCGTAAACTTCAACTGCGCACCTGCTGTGGCTGGGCCCAGTGCTGACTCGGGGTGAGGAGTGTAACCTCTTTAATTTGGTGCCCATTCGCGACGCTATGAGCAGAATGGGAGGAGACAGCGGAAGCGGGGAGCCATACCTGTCCCCACAGAGGGAAACTGGGCATTTATTCCTTTTGAGCCTTTTGAATTCTCTATCATGTGTGTATATTCACTGTCTAAACATTGTTTAATTAAAAATATATGTACATCTCATTTGGATTTTCTGCATTTGCCTTGCTCCTGGAAGGATTTGAGGCAGCTTATGAGAATACACAGAGCTGAATAGATGCGGCCCTGCTGGCAGGGAGCTGGCGGTCTCGTGGGGCAGAGAGATGAGTAAACAGTTCCAAGTCAGTGTCGCGGGGGGTGAGTGGGGCACGGATGCAGACCAGCAGGCCACTCGATGTGGTCTCGATCCTGGTGGCTGCATGCAACCTCTGCCCTGGTGATGACAGGGCCACTTTATCTTATCCCTGACTGGCCTTGAAAACAAGATGCTCCCCACTGCAATGCGTATGATTGGGAATCCCCAGCCCCCAAGTTCAGCACCTGTGTTCAAGTCACTGAGCCACCACAGGGGCCTCAAGGCCAAGGGGTTGTCAGTGGACGGTGTGTTTACTCTGCAGGGGGCCACGGGGCTGGCAGGAGAACAAGGAGGAAGAGAGGTGTCCCCAGGGCCTGGACACCCAGCACAGCCGCAACTCCTCCCACCGCCTGGTGCTAGGGAGTGGGGCTGGGCCGGGAGGGCAGGAGCAGCACTGCAGGCCTGGGCTGCCTGGAGAATGTGGTCTTTTCAGAGCAGCCCTTTGAAATGGAGCAAGAATAACTTTAAACAATAAGATGCTTCTCTCTCCCCCTCTGGCTGTTGCCCAGGCAACGCCAGAGTGCTCAACAACTGTTTAGTTTTTTAAGAATCCAAATCTCCCTCCCTTTGGTCAGCTACCGCCAGGAAGATGAAGAGGCAGCAGAGGTGCCCCTCATGGCCCATTGTGTGGGGACCCGGGTCAGCCGCCTGCAGCAGTGACATTTAAATGTGACGCTTCGTATTATGTATGAACCCCGAGCTGCACTCCCAGAGACTGCTGCTCCCTGACGGGGGAGGCTTCAGTCTCCCACCCCAGACTCCCTACCTGCCTGTGGCTCCGGCAGTTTGGGGGAGTCGGAGAGACCCTCCACCTGGCCAAGTGGCTGGCGTGGGTGTCGGGTGTCGGTGGTGATCTGTCCCTGACCCTCTGCATCACCTGACCCAGGAGAGCCCTCCTTAGGCCAGGGGTTCCCTCGGCTACTTGGGTTGTGCTTCACCCTAGAAACTTAAAATCTCTGCCTTTGAGGGGCCTTGGCCGAGAACCCCAGCAGCTCTCCTGCTTGACATGCTCCTGCTTGCAAGGCAGATGGGAGATCTCTGTGGAGCCTCCACCCTCCAGGGAGGGAGGTTTTTGTTATGCCCACGGCACACCTAAGAAACCCGGGAGCAGGACTTCTGAGAGAAGGCTGCAGGACGTTAGGCAGTTTCCAATGGCAGTTTCGAGTCCTGACGACCCTCCGAGGACCTAGGTGTTGCCATGAACCTAATGTTTTTCCCCAGTAGTGGAAACTGAGGCTCTAGGGACTAAAGGGTTAGCTAGCAAGATGGGAAGGGGGGGGATTTGGGCCTGGGCCACCCACCTGCAGACCCTCACATCTGTGGCACACTGCCTGACTGGACAAGGCTCTGGGACCCGGGACACATGGGCTGCCTCCCAGGACTTGGCCCGTGTGCTGTCCTGGGTTGGGGCAGGGGGTGGTACTGGCTCCTGCTTTGCCTCCATGCAAGGAAATGATGCTCTTTGACAGTGTGACGTTCTGGGCTGTGTGTCCTCGGGCAAGTCTAAGAATGCCTGTGAAACGCCACTTTGCGGTCCTCCAGGTGGTGCAGTGGTTAAGGGACTGGGCACCCACAGGGCCAACCGCAGTTCAAGTCCTAGACCTGGCAGCTTGGAAATCATGCTGGGCATGTGTATGTGCATGCCTAGTATCCCAGGATGAGAATGGAGGAGAAGGGATTGCTGTGTGGACGTTCCCCCAGGGGGTGATTTCTCACCGTCTCTCAGCCTCGCTCAGGTGAGTGTGTATATGGTCTATGGCAATAATCTTAAAAAAGAAAAGAAAGACAAAAAAGCCACCCACCTGCAGACCCTCACATCTGTGGCACACTGCCTGACTGGACAAGGCTCTGGGACCCGGGACACATGGGCTGCCTCCCAGGACTTGGCCCGTGTGCTGTCCTGGGTTGGGGCAGGGGGTGGTACTGGCTCCTGCTTTGCCTCCATGCAAGGAAATGATGCTCTTTGACAGTGTGACGTTCTGGGCTGTGTGTCCTCGGGCAAGTCTAAGAATGCCTGTGAAACGCCACTTTGCGGTCCTCCAGGTGGTGCAGTGGTTAAGGGACTGGGCACCCACAGGGCCAACCGCAGTTCAAGTCCTAGACCTGGCAGCTTGGAAATCATGCTGGGCATGTGTATGTGCATGCCTAGTATCCCAGGATGAGAATGGAGGAGAAGGGATTGCTGTGTGGACGTTCCCCCAGGGGGTGATTTCTCACCGTCTCTCAGCCTCGCTCAGGTGAGTGTGTATATGGTCTATGGCAATAATCTTAAAAAAGAAAAGAAAGACAAAAAAACTCCCTCATTTTCCTGATCTGTAAAATGGGGCTGGCTGGCAGCACGGTTGTGAAGACGCTAACAGCTGCCACTTAGGAAAACACCCTGATTTAAGCCGTGCTCTAAGCATGTCCTTTAATCCTCACAATAACTCCAGAGGTAGGTGTTATTATTTCCATTTTCAGATGAAGAAGTGAAGACCCACGGATGTGGAGCCACGGCACAGTCATATGTGGAAGTGAAAGTCCATGAAATAAACCCTGGGGACCACACACATAGTAGGTCAGAGCACACAGTGGCTCTCTTCTCCAGGGAAGATAGACAGGGGGACTTTGGTCTCCCGGAGGACTGTGCGGGGGAAGCACGGCAGAAAGTGGAATGAAGAGACATCAGCCCAAGTTAGAACAAGCCCCTCATCCAGCTGGGCAGCAGAAGCAGGGTGGAAAACCGGCTTCAGCCCCTCAGAGCCAGAGCTGGGGATCCCCCACACTGTGAAGCGAGAAAGGCCATGGTGGGGAGGGCTCTGGGCTCTGAAGAGGGAGTGCCTTGGATCTGCTTCTCTCCGTGGGTAGGGGGAGAGAGGGTGGAGGTGGGCTGGGCGAGGGTCTTCACGGGTGCCGAGGGGGTTGATGCTGACAGTGGCTGAGCAGACCCAGGCTCAGACTGAGGGGATCCCACTCCGGAGACAGGTGGCTTTGCCATGTCCCTGCCTGGGAGTCCCTGGAGGCTGCGCTGAGTCCCCAGCTGTGACAGGAAACACAGGCCAGTGACAGGCGGCCAAGGGGCAGGAATAGCATTTCCTGGCTGGTGCTCATCCTCTAGCCCCTCCCACTGCAGAAGGTCCATGTGCCCCCTCCACACACATCTCGTTTAGCACCGCTAAATGGCAAGCCCACAGGCGCCGCGACGGAAGGGGCCGCCATAATGAACTCCCATTGGCTTCCTTCACGATATCACTGCCTTAATTTACGAGGCCTGAGTGAGTCTCATTTCCCCAGCGCGCGTTGAGTAATTAACTATTAATAAAAGCATTACTGAGTTAACCATGGGGGCATGTTTAATTCATGGGGCAGCCTGGGAACAGCATAGAGGCTAGGACTCGTTGGGTGGGGGATTCCTCCTGGAGCCAAACACTGACAGCGCGTGTGACCCACCAGACTCTGGGCCCCCTGCAGGGGGCCATTCTTCCTGTCCCTACAGAGGACCCAACTCCAGGAGTGTATAGAGACCGCCTGCCATCCCAATCCCAGGCCTGCAGAGTGGAGGGGAAGAAAGGCGGGATGTGGGGGTGAGCCTGGGAGAAGGGCTCCGTGCTGGGCAGCCGACTGAGTGACCCTGGGCAAGTCACTTAGCCTCCCTGGGCCTGCATCTCACCTGGAAAGTAGGGGTGCTAATAACGTCTCTGGGGTGGACCGCAGGATCTCCGGGTCATCACCGTTAGGGTCTCCTAATGGTGTGGAGGGGAATAGCTGCTTGTTCCAGAGAGCATGGCTCAACAATCTCTATCAGGATCACCTCCTCACCCAGGGACTTGTGGGCTTCTTAGAGGATCCCTCCTTCTCTTCTGCCCTGGGTGCCTCTGGCCAGTCACGGTGAGCTGTCCTCATCCTCACGCTCACTATAGGCCCTCTGGGCCTTTGCATCTGCTCTTCCTGTGCTCTGCCTCTCTTCTGCCTGCTCAGCAAACTCAGTCTTTGAGACTCAATTCAAAAGGGTGGACTCTTCCCGGAGGTCCTCGCTCTCCTCCTGACCCAGACAGAATGGGTCCTCCCTTCTCTGCAGCTTCTCACATACGCTCTTGTTATGGCACCCACCATCGTTCACTCTTTTTTTTTTTGGAAAGGTTTTCGCTACAGGACGCGTATGCTTGCCAGAAAGACAAAGAGAGAGAGAGAGAGACAGAGACAGAAAATGAGAAATCACCCTCCCAGGGGGATGGCCACGCTGCGATCCCTTCTCCTCCATTCTCCTCTCGGGATCTTGGGCACGCACGCACACGCGCCCGGCGTGAGTTTAAGCCACTGGGTCCGGGACTTGCAGTCGACTAACTACATGGGAGTCCAGCAACATAGCCATTACGCCAACTGCTGGTCCCCTGATCGCTGTTTCGAAGTTTTCAGTAAGTCAAGCCAGTGGTTCTTTAAACTTGCGGGTCAAGAACATGCCCCCAGAGACCAGCAGGTGGTGTAATGGTTAAGTCGCTGGACTCCCTCCCACATGGCCAACCACTGTTCGAGTCCCAGACCCAGAGGCTTGAAATACACTGGGTATGTGTGTGTGCACGCCCCAAATCCAGAGAGGAGAAAAAGAAGGGATTGCAGTGTGGTCATCACCCTGGGGGTATTTCTCATTTTTTCTCTTTCCGGTGAGCACATGCATCCTATAGCAAAAATCTCTCCCCCCAAGAACGTGCTCTCAGAACGTACAAACACACATACACACCAGATGTAGCTTTCCTCTTCAGGGATCCTTGGTCATCCCTGAAGCCTTGACACTGGGTGTGGTGAATCCTGTAATGGGTGCTCAGATCCTCCCGGGAATGAGGGGCTTCACTGGCAGCATGGTGGAAGACATCCTCTTCTTTGGAGAATGCTGGTATGAAGAAAGCTGCCTCACCCGAAGTCACCACCTTCGAGGGGAGGCCTGTTTCCAATGACAGGTTGATGTCAGGGCTCCAAGACCCCTCTCACCCCAATTAGGGAAAACTCTTGAGAGCCATCTCCGTGCCGGAGCTCCCCGAGGGCTGGCTGAGGTCCTCACTGGGATGCTTGAAGCTGTGTCTCCCTCCTCCCTTGTACTGTTGTCTGTCCGAGTCCACGTTCCAGTGGTTGCCCTGCCCTCCAGTCTCTATCAGAGTCCAACTCCCAAGAAATGCTCTGGACTAAAACCCTGAAGTGAGACCAGCAGGTGGCTATGTTGCTTGACTCCCATGCAGTCAACTGCAGTTTGAGTCCCGGACCCGGTGGCTTAAACTCATGCTGGGCACGTGTGCGTGCATGCCCAAGATCCCGAGAGGAGAATGGAGATGGGATTGCAGCGTGGCCATCACTTTCTGTCTCTTTATCTCTCTGTCTTTCTGGAGAGCGCACGGGCCCTATAGCAAAAACAAAAACAAAAACAAAACAAAAACCCTCTGGGTGGGGAGGAACAAAACAAAACCCTGCAGAAGTTTCTTGAGGACAGGGACAGTGTTTTAATGACTTCATGTCTCCAGCAGCTACTGCCGGCAGGGCACCCGGTAAGTGCTCCAGAAACACGCACTGAATACATTTTCATGCATTCTCTCCGGTTCTCTGTTCTGTCCCTCTGTTGTCCCCAGCAGGAGCGTTCTCATCAGACATCCGGGAGAAATGGATGACCCCCCAGCAGGAAGCCAACGGAACTGAGGGCTGTGGGCCTCTTCACGGAGATGTACTAGCTGCCAACGAAACTGCCAATAACCATGGGAACGGAGGTCAAGCTAACTGGCCACTCTAAAGCAGGGATGAAGGGGCCTGGCTGCGGTCTGGGCTGCGTGGTTGGGGCGAGGGCTAGTGGGATGCCAGAGGCTGGTGGGAATGGGTGGTCCAACGAGGTGGGAGTGACTTCTTATTGGGGAGATCACTTAGAGCTTAGAACCTGTGAAAACCCCCTTTAGTTTCTACTATGGAAAATCCCTTCATAGAACAAGTATCCACGAGGCGCCTCATCCGTGCCAGTGCTATGGCCAGGATGGCAACCTGGGGGTGGGGGCTCTTACGTTGGCTCCTCCTCTCACTTTGTCACCAGGGCAAGTTACATGACATCCTCACTGCTGGCGTTAGTGGCTATGTGTCCAGCATGGTGGGGACTGCTTTCTATGTGTTGCTCTATTTCATTATCACAGTAGCTTTATTAGCAGATGTATATTATTCCTCTTTATAGCCTCAGATGGATCAGCAGCACGTCCGACAGGGCACAGCCAGCCCCCGGCAGAGGTGTGAACTAGGTCTGACTGCACCCCCAGGCTGTGTTCTTGCCCTTCCCTTGTGCTTAAGCTCTCTATGAAGTCCACATCTGCAGCCCTGAAGTAGGTATGACCACTTCCTGCCCCACCGGTTGCTGGGGATGAAATGACTTAGCTGAACAGCTGGGGCGCCCAGTGAACCATCCCTTCTGTTCTCTTCCCCACCCCCACCCCACCTCGACTCTTTCCAGGGCTGGAAGGGTGGCTTTGGGGTCAGTGGCGTCTGCCACGTGGCCAGCACACATCGAATGTTGTCAACCCAAATGGATGACCTGGGATGTCCCCCCAGGTCACTGGACCACCAATGGGGGGTCTGTCTCGGCCCATCACTCGTCCATGACGCAGAAAGCTGTGGCATGCACCACAGAGAGAACTGCCCTGGTGCCACGTAACTATGCTCTCAAGCCACTGGGAGTTTTGTTTTTCACAGAATGGAGCAGAAATGGAAACGATCCCTTGCACCCTCAAGGCACAGAAGGGTACTAGGACGAGGAGGGAGGTATCAGGCCAGGTCCTGTCCGATGGCTTGTATCTCCCACACAGGCAAGCGCGAGCCCGCTCTCAGCCCACGGTGCCAGGGGCAGACCCCGCGTCTATCGAGGGCACTCACTTCCCTTCCACCATGGGCTCCCGGGAGAGGTGGCGGGCATGTGAACACTTAAAACTTGGATCTTCAGGTCAGCCCTCCCCCTCTTCCTGCAGAAGCCTGGGAGCTGGAGCTGTGTGGGGACAGACACTGGAGCCTTGGAGAGACAAGTCACATCCTCAGCTTCCTTCAACCTGTGCAAGCGCTGAGTTGCCATGGCGACGCTGCAGCCCTGAGATGCAATGGCTGCAGTTGGCATGGGTGGTTCAAGGGCTCACAGTCCAGGGTGGACGCTGCCTGGCCTGGGGGGCCAGGTGACTGGGTGAGTGGGTGGGGAAGGAGGAACAGAAACAGGAGCCCTCCTCTAGGCTCAGCTGGCAATTGTCACCAGATGAGGGGCTGTCATTGAACCCAACACGCAGCCATGAGGGCCCTGCTCTGCACCCTGTAATTACTGCACCAGACAGCGGCACTTGCTCCCTGGGCCATGGGAGGGGCTGCGGGAGAAGACAGGGCACTCTCATCCACCTGAGCCAGCGGGTTGGCGGCAGCCTGCATCCCAAGCAGCCTGAAGAGGTGGGAAGAGGCCCGGCTGCTCCTTGGCTGGCTCTCCCCATGTCGTCTGCTGGAGATCGAGTTCTCTTTAATCCTGGCTGCAGAGTTTGCAGAATCCAAGGGGGGCAGAGGTGCAGGAGCCAGATAAGGCTTGATTTGGTGCCCTCGCTGCTACACCTCCAGGCGCTGCAGTCTGTGCTGGGAATCTGAATCGGAGGCAGAGCTTGGTTCTAATTCCTCCTAAGCATGGAGGCTCGGATGGCCTCAGGCCAGTCACTGCCCCCTCCTGGGCCTGTCTCCTCAGCTATAAAATTAAGAAAAATTCTCTTCTTCAGGATTCTCCTAGAGCAGGGCAGCCTGGTCTGTTCTGTAAACACGGTTCCACTGGAACCCAGCCACACCCTCATTCCTGTCTGGCTGTGGCTGGCACCTTGCTTGCCGCTGCAAGATGCCACATGGTCCCCGCGCCGAAAACATTTCCTACCTGGCCCTGTACTGAAAGTTCTCCTGGGCTTGGTTGGCAACGTGAGCTTCAGGGGTTCTAATCTGATTCAACCTTTTTTTTTTTTTTCTAAGACAAGGTCTTTCCATGTCACAGTCCTGCTGCCTTAGCCTCCCAGCTGGGACCACAGGAGGGCACCATGCCTGGCTCTTTTCAGAGGAACATCCCAGAACTCAAGATCCTCCTGCCTCAGCCTCCTGTTGCCAGGTTACAGGCACACACCAGGCTCAGCTGCGGAGCAGCAGCCTAGCAGTGTGCTGGGCCTGATGAGAACAATTTTCTGATAAGCCTCACCCGGTCCCACCTGTGAACACCCACTGTCTTTCAAGGTCCCCCTTTCTGCCGGGATTGGAATAGTGAGGGCAGGTGGGCTGGGCTAGGCCGCAGTGCGGTGCAATGGCGCCACCTGCTGCGAGTGCTGGAAAAGCTCATGCCTGCTCAGCGTTGGCCATGGGTCTCCTGAAGCAGGCAAGCAGCTCACAGCGCTGCCGGGTAGGCTTAGGCCACAGGGGACTGGAGCCAGGCCTCTGCCCGTTCTCCCCATTTTAGAGAGAGGCCTGCGACCTGGAGATGGGCAGGGCTTGCCTCGTG